>NC_136065.1:1463914148-1464289148 GCF_964261635.1 Lissotriton helveticus | reverse complement strand
AGTTGTACGATTTGTTTCTGACGGGAGGGTTCTTAAACTACAGTACCAAACAATTGTTCATATATAAACTCAGCCCGTTAGCTAACTACTCCATTTGTCAGTAACTCTAAGTTAATCAATGCAGCAGAATTTGTTATGTGTTTTGCATTTGTGGGGTTACATTGTTCAAGAGTTGGTTGAGACTGTGTTGATACATTGGTCATCTCTTGTTCTTTCTAATGTTATAATATGAAAAGATCTGCTGTCTGTTCATACTGAATAAAAACACAGCGAGCCAGAATTAGATCTTGGTGGATGATTTACTGTGCAACAACGATGACGGATATCCCACCTACCGAAATATAAATTGCATAGGATATGGCAGACGTGATATCTGTCACTGTTGTGATGGAGTAACAAATCCACCAGGATCTAAATCAGGCCCTGTGTTCCACAGTGGTAAGGACCACCTGCTGGAACAACCGACTTAAAATGGCAGAAGGCCATAGGGTGAAAGACCACAATGTTATTGGGGGTGCCCATGTTTGGACATGTTTGGACTGCAGCAAGGTAGACACCCTGGAAAAGGCAAAACAACCCAGTGACGTAGCAGAAGTACCAGCTATTGTGCACGGTACATCAAAGATTTTGCGACCGTGAGTACGCCACTGCGAGAGTTGACGAAGCAGGGACAAACATTCGCATGGACAGCAGAATGCAGTAAGGCTTTCGAGGAGATAAGGGCGTCAGTGACAGCTGTAGATCACCTGCCGTACTTTGACCCGAGTTTATGTACAGAACTGACTGTGGATGCCAGCCCAGTGGGTTTGGGCGCGATACTGGCACAACACAAACAAGGAAAGGATTCACCACGATGTGTCGTGGACTATGGGAGCAGAAGCCTGTCAGAAGTTCAGAGAGCATACTCTCAACCGGAAAAGGAGAGTCTGGCGGTTGTGTGGGCATGTGAGCATTACCACATGTTTATCTACGGGAAGCCCTTCACGATAGTAACGGATCACCAGGTGCTAATGACCATTTATGTCAACCCGAACGCAAAGATACCACCCCGGATAGAATGGTGGGGGATCAGGTTGATAGACTACAACTTTAAAATAATTCACAAGCCCGGAAAAGAACACAATCCAGGAGACTACATGTCACCACACCCGTTGCCCCACAAAGAGGAGACCACGACCATGGCAGAAGAATACCTCAATTTCATCCTCAAGCAAAACACTCCGACGTCGATAACAAAAGCAAAGCTAGAACAAGAAACAAAGAGAGATTCCACTATGCAAGCAATCAGAAACGTGGTGAGACAATAAAGTTGGAGACACATAAACAATAACAGTCCCACAGAAGAAGGAGTAATCAAAGAAGAACTGCTAGCGTTCAAAAAGATAAGTGAAGAACTATCAGAAACAGAGAATGGCATCCTGATGAGAGGATCACGGATAGTGATCCCCTTCAGACTGAGAAAGCGAACTGTTGAACTGGCCCATGAGTCCCACCGAGGCATCGTAGCCACAAAAAAGATGTTGCGAGAAAAGGTGTGGTTCCCAGGACTCGATGGCATGGTAGAGGAAGCAATAACACGCTGCCACATCTGTCAACTGACGGGACCACCATCGAAACCAGCACCACTGCAAATGTCAGAACTGCCAAAGGCAGTATGGACAGAGCTAGCGGCGAATTTTTATAGTCCTCTGGAGACGGGGAATTACCTGTTGGTTGTCATTGACGAGTTCTCAAGGTTCCCGATAGTGAGGCAGGTATCGTCAACATCAGCAAATGCCACTTTACCTGTGCTAAATGACATATTCGCTGCATGGGGCTCTCCACAGACCTTAAAGACAGACAATGGCCCGCCATTCTCAGGAGAAGAATTTAGCAGGTTCATGGACTACCTTGGGATCAAACATCGGAAGATAACGCACCTGTGGCCACAGGCCAATGGGATGGCAGAACGCTTTATGGGGACAATCAAGAAAGCAATACAAAGAGCAAAGCTGACCCAAATATCGACTGGGCAGGCACTGTGCCAGGTGTTGAGGGATTACAGGAATACCCCTCACAGCTCCACAGGTCGGTGTCCCCGCTGAACTGGTGCTAGGTCTCTCTCTCTCTCTCTCTCTCTCTCGCTCTCTCTCTCTCTCTCTTTCTCTCTCTTTCTCTTTCTCTTTCTCTCTTTCTCTCTTTCTCTCTCTCTCTCTCTCTTTCTCTTTCTCTTTCTCTTTCTCTTTCCCTTTCTCTCTCTCTCTTTCTCTCTCTCTTTCTCTATCTCTTTCTCTCTCTCTCTCTCTCTTTCTCTCTCTCTTTCTCTCTCTCTCTCTTTCTCTCTCTATCTCTCTCTTTCTCTCTCTCTTTCTCTCTCTCTTTCTCTCTTTCTCTCTCTCTCTCTCTTTCTCTCTCTCTCTTTCTCTCTCTATTATTCTCCCTCCTCCACTGCAACTGCAAGTAAGGACTGTCATGGGGGGGCGACGGTGATTATGAAAATGTGCCATGAACATTTGTTTGCAACAAAGGGGGAGATGTCATGACCTGATAGTGAGGGCGACTGCCCAGGGAGTGCTAGGACCCTGTGGGCCCCCAGGAAGAGTGACCAGGTCACCGGACACCAGATCCGGTGAGGGGACAGGAAGTACACACACACAGCCATGACTCAGGACGAGGACGGTCGTCCTGCGTGTGGTGTTATTCCTGACCAGCGACAGCGATACGACATCTGTCAGGGTGATAATGTATGTTGACACTGTCCCCTTATTGCCGTAGATAACTATGGGAAAACACCAGCTCTGGAAATTTAGCAAGTCCTTCTAACCATCCCATAAGAGATGTGTTACACAAAAACACGTTTTCCTGTTCCTTCTTAGAGGGTAGATTTCTGCTGCACAATGACATTGCCCACCCTCTCACTTGAACAACGTGTTCGGCAGAAAACTAATCTGAAAAACAGGCTTCCAAGATGCCCTAGTGTTCAACGTTGCATTAAGGCTGGAAGAGAATTATAATTTACCTTTTAAGTGTCCTCCGTCAAGTTCCTTTTAATCTCACTAAACCAAGACCGCAATAACTTATTGAGCAGGTACCAGCATGTCTCAAATTGTAGACGTCTGGTTGATTCTTTTCATCTCTAAGTTACAGTGGTTCCAAGGTGGTCTTATTCAATGCACTTAAAATGACATGTTAATAAATGGAACAGCTCCCTCGTGGTCTTGAAGTGCGGGGAATATGTAAGGATTTAAGTGCTTATGTATGAAGCCATTGTCATCTTGTATGTAAATAAGCCTGTGTGTAGTTCGTGAAGTAGCGCTACGCATAGCTATGCGAAGTGCACTTCGCACTACATGAACTACGCGGAGCACTACACGCGCTGTGTAGTGCGCTGTTCGCACTGTGCGAGCTGTCTTTTAGTGCTGCTCAAGTTGATTTTTACTCAAGCGGTAGCTTTCTCAAAGTGGACTGGTAGTTTCTCAACACGAGCGGTCGCGAGCATACGCAACCACTCGCAATGAGAAACCTGACCTCCCCGCGTTGAGAACTCGGCGGGAGGATTATTTAAAAATGCTCGCGATCGGCAACTTGATGTTGCTGAACGCGAACGAGGAAAAGTCACGCCGGGATGTCATTTTGCTTGCTCGCGGTCTCCAACTTGACGTTGAGGACTGTGAGCAAGCAAAAAATGACCGCTGTACTACGCTACGCTACGTGTGTTTGCACTGTGCTACGTACAATTTGCTTGGTGCGAAGTAGCGCAAACTTCGCAAACTATGCAAGTGTAGCGTAGTGCTTTGCCCAGGGTTAATTGTTAACAGTATCATTAAGTCCTTATGCATGAAGCCAATGTCATATTGTTAATAGTATCATTAGGTGCTTATGTATGAAGTCAATGTCATATTGTAAACAGTATCAATGAGACAAGAGACATTTTACAATCCTCAGTGAATGCCTGTGAATGCAGGGCTGGAGACCTCGGGAGAGCAGCAGAAAGCCATTCCTGCAGTCACATTACCTTCATGTAAACATTTCTTACAGGAGACTAGATCCCTGAAAGGGACAGGGGCTGCTATGAAAGAATTTTCACACCCAGCAAAGGAGATCGGAGTGAGCATGCAATGGCATCTTTTATCAGCCCTTGCCTGGTGGCACTAACTTTTCCATTGTTTGCGAATGCAATTGTACTTCTAAATCACTGACACATTGTGTTGTGAATTGCGAAGAGAAAGTGGATGACTCTCTCATATTCTCTCATATTAACAGTTTGAAATGAAAGAAAAACATTTCTGACGCAAGAAGAATCTCCCAACAACTGCAGCAGCAAAGGCAATGAAGTTGTGAACTACTGGCATTGAGAGTGCATAATAGCTTTGAACAATGCGCCCCTAAGGCCTCTATCTCAAAATCCTACAGCTGTCCTTCCACCAAGCATGCTGTATCCACGTGGCACTTCTAGAACCATATGTCTTGTAAGAAAATAGTTCCTTGGTAGTTGTACGATTTGTTTCTGACGGGAGGGTTCTTAAACTACAGTACCAAACAATTGTTCATATATAAACTCAGCCCGTTAGCTAACTACTCCATTTGTCAGTAACTCTAAGTTAATCAATGCAGCAGAATTTGTTATGTGTTTGCATTTGTGGGGTTACATTGTTCAAGAGTTGGTTGAGACTGTGTTGATACATTGGTCATCTCTTGTTCTTTCTAATGTTATAATATGAAAAGATCTGCTGTCTGTTCATACTGAATAAAAACACAGCGAGCCAGAATTAGATCTTGGTGGATGATTTACTGTGCAACAACGATGACGGATATCCCACCTACCGAAATATAAATTGCATAGGATATGGCAGACGTGATATCTGTCACTGTTGTGATGGAGTAACAAATCCACCAGGATCTAAATCAGGCCCTGTGTTCCACAGTGGTAAGGACCACCAGCTGGAACAACCGACTTGAAATGGCAGAATAGGGTGAAAGACCACAATGTTATTGGGGGTGTCCATGTTTGGACAAGGGAACTCTGGGAGGTGGCACATCCTGTTTTGCTTGTTCATTTGCCACTGGATAAGCAGTAAATGGCTTTATTGTTTCCTCGTAATTAACTTCCTCCTCCTTGTTGTGATTGTCCAAGTAATGTGTTCTGGTTGCGTTCTGAGGAAGTGAAATATGGCTGCTGCTCCTCTACGTTTGCCAGTAAAACCCATACAATATTGAATTCAGCAGAACTCAAGCGTGAATGTGCTCAAATCACACTTCAAAAATGCTAAAGACAATTCTAATGAAGGTAAAATTAAGAAACATGTCACAAAAAAGATTCCGTTTTTTCCTGTTCATTTAAGACATGTTTTCAATCAATCCCAGCTACCATTGTTGGGTCAATTTTTGTTTAATACTGTGGGGCTGTTAATAATTCCTTTCTGGTATGAAAGCCCTATTTACATCGTAGCTGCCAAATAATTATTATACAAGTGCTTCCAGGTTTCAGTTTAATGTACTCATGAATAAAAGAACAACAGACTTTAAAACATGCAAAATATTCGATTTTATGGAAATCCTCATTTCACTCTTAAGCTGCTGACTTGAGAAAGTAGTTTGGAGGACGGGATATCCTCCATCACGTTTGTGACAGAGTACCCAATTGCCAAGCTCTAAATCAGGCCCATGATGAGGCAAAAATGATTTGCCCTCCAGAAAAATAAAATAAAAGTGTGAAGAAGGACATTGGTGTACAACTTTGAGCCTTCACCTACATGACATTGTGCTATCTAGGCAGGAATATGGATTTAGAAATCACTTACTGGTTTTTCTTCTTCTACCTTGAATTCAGTTCCTTGTTTTGAAGTTTGAAGTCATATTCTCGCAGATTCGAATGGCAGCATGGTCAACCCAGCATTTCGTTCTTCCGATACTGATGAAATTAATATCAGTTCAGATTGGGTAATAATCATTTCATATAACCAATGTTCTATATAAACGCTTTTTATTAAAAAAAAGCGACAAAAAAGTAACATATAAATCATAACACTGTTATAAAAAAGAGATTTTTCCCTCTAACTAATGTGACAGTGTGATGTTGTTTACTGTTTTTCTTTCTCAACCCACCCAAAAAATGCTTGCCCATTCACAGTAGTGGGTATTTATCTAGTTTCACACCAAATTCCAATTTGAGCACAGAAATGTAAGCCTTAGTAAACTAAATGATTCATAAGACTGTAAAATCTGTAGTTCCGTTGTTTACAGACTGAGAGTGTGGGATGCTTGTATCAAGCTGTTTTCCTTCATGCGATTCCAAAGAGAAGCTCAATGATAACGTTTGACTGAGAATGTCTCTGGAAGGGAAGGTATGGGAAAATAAATAGAAGCAAACTGTAGAATAAAGAATAGATATTGTGTAAAAAACAGGGATGTTCACAGTTTTTAAACTGCCTTTATTATCTATATATTCTTAAATACGTTTTGTGAAATTCTACTGAAATATTCAGCATTGTTCCATCATTTTCTCAAAATTATCTCGGGGCAGGTGAATCAAGAAAACCAGAGAGAAGGGACGATCTTGCTTGCCACACCAATAGAGTATGGGAATATTTTGTATGTGCCCAAAGGAATGTGTGGCTATTTGTAAAATAGTTATGTCAAATGCTGTATTTGGCCCTATTGTTTCTATTTTCTTTCCTTAAATGAGAAACCTTGACATATACCCAAGCCCTCTGAAGGAAGTCAGGCTTTCAAACATTTCAGGAATTTCTCATACCATAAAATTAGGGAATTATGCAAATTTCATCAGTGTAATAAAAATGTCTCCCAGGCCTAGAAATAATGTATATTCTCTTTTAACAGCCTATAGATAATCTGGCAATATAATGGACGTATTGCTTTGTATAATGATATTATGAAAATCAACTCTATGGAATACATATTCTATTTTACTCTTATTATATGGCTAAAATAATGGACGCATCTTAA
This sequence comes from Lissotriton helveticus, assembly GCF_964261635.1. Classification (NCBI taxonomy): domain Eukaryota; kingdom Metazoa; phylum Chordata; class Amphibia; order Caudata; family Salamandridae; genus Lissotriton; species Lissotriton helveticus. The sequence continues at coordinate 1,464,282,203 of NC_136065.1, read as the reverse complement.
AATAACATGACTGGAGCACATTTTATGACAAAATAATTGGTTGATTCTCTGGCAGCTGGACCATCACTTTCTGAGCATCATGAATCACAGCAACAAAGAAGCTTAGTTTTCCAGGTTGCAGTGGTTGACAGCTCTCTATTGTAGACTTGTTTGGGAATCCTGGGGCGGGGAGGTGAATAAACGTGCCTCCTTCGTACTATATGCTGCCTTCTGTAGAGGTAATCCTTATTTGCAGTATCTCAGTAAGGCTGCTTTGGCAAGATCAAGACTGCTACCTGCAAAAGAACATAACAAGATAATTATTTTCAGCTTCATCAAAGAAAACATGCAGATGAATAGAGACTGACCCGCTTTGAAAGGCTGGGTGACTTGATTGCCTACGAACTCAGGGCACCTTTGATGTTTACAGGGTTTCCCACCGTGATTTATTGACATTTGTATTCATGCAGGAAGTACCAAAGATCACTGTGTTACAGAGGAGGCAGCACTTTCTACAGTCTGGTTTTAAAGTATAGAATAGGAGCCAAACAAGCAAATCTAAGCCGACCAGGCTAACATCTGGCTCCATTTTGTGCAGCCCATGAAGATCGAGGCATGCTACTATACTAAAAGGTACTGCCCTTGCTAGGGGATGCAGCAGCACACACGCAAAATTCATGCTTTACTAGACCGGTATGTAGGCAGTAAGAAACATCCATAACTTGTGTAGTAGTAAAGAGTTGCATGCTACTAGAAGAGAGAAAAGGAAAATGGAGATTCATGGTGAGTGAAAACTATGTTGAAAGACTATTTGTGAGGTTTCAGTCTATAACTTCTGTGTTAGCTTAGAGAACCTCTGTAGTCCAAACCTAAAGGCTACATATCTGTGTATTTTGTATAAAAGCTAGTCTTTTTTTATATCTGGTGAAAGAAGAATGTGAGGTTCCGTGACGATTTGAACCCGTGTTTTTAACATTGTCGCAAATACATAATTTTGGTATCAGTGAACCGCAAATGATCCATCTAGTATATCCTGGTGTTTTCGCTATGCTACGAGCAAGAGCACTCCTGTTACAAACACATTTCTGTTCTACCCATGGCATCCATCTTAGATTACGGAAGCCATTTTGTATTCCTTGCCCTCACATAGTCAATGGACACGCAAAGACCTCTTTCAATTAAGGACACATAGGCTTTAGCAGGCAATTCACCTTGCTAGTGACACGTGCACCTTAGGCAAGCAACGCTGTGGCAGCATGACTCAGCAAGAGCTGCCTCCCCAGCCTGAGGCCAGTCCTGCTATACTGGTTCTTGTGTCCGTTGGCCTGATCATGATTAGGCGGCCGAAGCTGGTAACCTTGCCCATTTACGACCCACAAACATCTCTTATCCTGCTTTTCTATCTTCTACACCTGGCTCTACTCCTTTCCTTCTGGGTCTTTATTAGGGGGAGGTAACGAAATTTACGATGAGGCGGTCCGGGTCTTGAATGGAAAGTTGACATGGGATTATGATGGAATAGTGAAAACCCCTCGTTCGTAATGTTTTGACATCAGATATTGTTGACGATTCCTGTGCAACGCCAAATATTTATTGTTTAAGATACAAAGGTTTTGGAATGTGCTAACATGTAAAGAATTTGCCTGAAGCCCAATATTCAGTATATAAGGAGCAACCCTCTTTGTACAAGTTGAACAGGCTCCTAGATACTGCCCATGTGTAGTTTCTGTGACTTCTGTATCCCTGCAGTAATAAACCTTTGGTCTTTGACGCCACCATCGAGAAGCCCGTGTTTCTGTTTGTTTGTGCACCGAGGCAGGTAGAACTCCAGGGTCTTCGGGTGTTATCCCTGACACCTCTGGACGGAACCAAAAAAGTCCAGAACTCCAATTGGCGCCCAACGTGGGGCGACGTCATTCGGTACCGGTCCAAAAGCCTGAAGAGTTCGAGAAGCTTCGTGTGAAGATTCCAGAGGGAGGCGCCCCACTTCATCGATCCCGGCATATCGCAAAAGTGGCCCGACGTTCTCTTCCACGAGGGTTCCCGTTCGGATGGCTACAGTGGTCCGTTGCTTTGACCGTCGCCCTGTCTTGGACCCGAGGTGCAGTCCTTAGTACGGCGAGACGTGACGGGTTTCTCCTTGGTGACGTCTTCAGTGCCTCAGTTAAGTATTAAGTGGTTGCTAGTTGGTTACTTCGTAAGGGTTGCTCCTGTTTGGATAATCCTTTTAGTTTTTGGTTTGGTTTGGTTTCGTAAGATTATCACTGGTTGTTCTGGTTAAGATAATCATTTGGTTTAGTTTGGGTATCGATACATTTGTTCGCTTTGGTAGGCCTAAGTTCTTGGTTCAAGTGCGCACCTTTTTGTTTGTGTTTTGTCTGTTCTGTGTTCCGGATTATAAAATGGTAAGTCGGAAAAATTGTATGTTGTCTTGTTTTAGTTGCAACAGTGATTCCCAGTTGGAGGACTCGTGTTCGGTTCCTCCGATTGGAACTCCCCTTTATGATCTATATTGCAAATTTGGTGTGGGCCCTATCTCTTATAACGAGGTATGGATCCACTATACAGAGAAAGATGGTGTCCTTAGTTGGTCACTGCATGGTAGTTTTGAACCCCAAGTTCTTGATAATTTAGAAACGAAATTGTTCAAGAAGAAAGCCCGGCCGGCAATGTTTGATTCTTTCCGTTATTGGTGAAAAGAATCTAAACAGAGAGAAATTAAAAAGTTGAAGAAAGAACAGAAAGAGCAAGAGTTGACTTTAGAACAGTCTGCTAAGCAGCTGCAACTCAACGAGTCTGAGAAAGCGATGGAGGTGGCCAATAGAGAGCGTAATTTAGCGATAGACAAGTGCTATCCTGTTTTGCCATCGAGTACAGCTAAGATAGTAGAGGACCCCGAAAAGGATCCCCTGTTGTCTTACTTGTTACGATCACCCCCACCGTATGCACAGGGTGCTACGGCTCCACCTATACCAAATGTTCAATTACCGGTTGCTGGACAACCTGGTGTTCCTGCTCCTCTGAATCAAGTTCCTGTACCTCCTGTGGTCAATATTAATGTTCCTTCGACACCCCCTCTTCCAGGGTTGCCGGCTTCTTTACCTATACCTGTATCGCTCACACCTGCTAGTTCACAGGCTATTTTGCCCGCTACTCCTACTGTTCCTGTTCTATCTGTTCCAACTGCTACTCTATTTACTGCTTCTGCTAATATTATGACTCCGCTTTCTGTTCGTCGGAGAATCACTGATTCTGTCTCTAATATTCTATCTCCCTTCTATAAAACTCTGATTAAGACTCCTACCTCTGACTCTGTGCAGAGACGTAGTCAGCTTCCCAGTACTGAAGAGCGAGGAATATTAGATTCCACTGCTCTTAGATGGGTTTCGAAAGTTGGAAGATATAATGTACAAGATGTATTAAATACATTTATGCAATGGAACGAACCGACACAACGATATGTGTTCGATGAAATGTGCTTCCTTCTACGTGAGGAATTGGAAGAGGATGACTCTGAATCAAATAGGGAAGAATTAATTAATGTTCAGAAAGAGTTTGCTGCAGGTATGATAGTTGGTCAAAATATAAAAGAAGCGATGGAACTGATTTTAAGTTATAGGAATGACCCATCCCTTCGTTCACCGAGGGAGTTAGAGAAACGTAGTACGAAACAAAATCGTCAATACCCAATGAGGGAGGTTCCACCAATTTGGCGTGAAGCTGTGCAAGCTAATGTAAACCTTGGTATTGCAGCTGCTCCAGCCCAATTCCAGAGAGTATGGATACATATTCCATGGAAGCGAGCTGAAGTATTAGCAGTGAAACAGGCCTTGCCAGATCCGCGTAAAAATCCTGCAGGATACTACAAAGAGTTGGCTCAGACAGTTGACGCTTGTGTATTGAATCTAGCTGACATAGATCTGCTATTTGGTAATGTAGTACCGCAACCAATTTGGGCTAAGATTCGTAAAGAGAATCATCCAGTTGCCCTAGGTGGTGATTGGGCAGCTATAATTGCAGCGGATGGTCAACAAATAGGTGGTTCTAAACCTGAACCCTTAATTGCTAATTTGCCTGGTAGAATAATCGATTTAATGAAAACCCTGATGCCTGCATTACGCGTTAACTGGGACAAATTGTCCGCGTGCAAACAGAAGAAAGACGAAAGCGTCTCCGACTTTTTCACAAGATTCGAGGAGACTTTCGTGGATCATAGTGGTCAGGATATGAGCACAGAAGGAGGCCAGAGATTATTTGTTGATAAATTTGTGCACAATCTGTTGCCAGAACTTAGTGGTAAATTAAAGAATTCTGAAAGTGCGTGGGCTGTCTCTACGACTGCGCAAATACTTGCGACTGCCCAGTACTATGAAAATAGGGATAAAGAGGAGAAAGAAAAATCAGATAAAAAGACGAAAGATTTAAAAACTAAAGTTCTTTTACAGCAAGCATATCCGCCTCGCATGAATAATTCTCATACACAGCAAGGGTCATATCAAAGGACGGAGTATAATTCTCAGAGGCCACAGTACCAATGGAATCAGTGTGCTTATTGCAAAATGGAAGGCCATTATAAGACTGAGTGTCCAGTCTTAGCGCAAAATAATGCTGCGACAGCTCAGAGAGGTCGTGGTAGTTCTATACAAAACTCTAGAGGTCGAGGACGAGGTGCTATGCCTCCACAGACAAGTGATCGCCCTTCTAATCATTTCGATCAGCGAAATGGACAATCTGCCCAACAAAATAGGTCTCAACAGTATCATGTTGAAGACTACTATGAAGCTAGTGAGGAAGTTCAGCCAAGAGAGTACTAGGACAGCCATGGACAAAGAGAGGGAGTAGTATCAGTTCCAGTAGATCAGAGTGGGCCTTATGTCGCAGTAGCAACATCAGGTATAGTCGAACCGTTTCTCTTGGATACTGGTGCAGCAAAAAGTTCTATCATACATGCGAAACTCCCTGGCGCACCTTTGTCTGGCTCAACAAACGTTTCAGTAGGTTTTTCAGGCGCCCCTGTTCACAACCCTGTTTCCGGTCCTTTGTCTATTTCTGTTGGACCCTGCCACTTGAAAGCTCCCCTGATTTTGACGACAGGTTGTAATGAAAATCTGCTTGGTTTAGACTTATTAAAACGCCTGTACGCGACATTGTACTGTTCTCCGGCAGGAGTACAGCTTACGTTGGGTAAAAGAATAATTTCTCCGATGTACTTGTCGATGGATGCGCTCCCACCAGAGCTGCGTTCTATCCCTGACACCTCTGGACGGAACCAAAAAAGTCCAGAACTCCAAATGTTAAGTCAAAATGTGATGTAGGTGTGGGCGTCGTTTCCCCAGTGTATCCTTTTGGGGGCAGGCAACTTGTGGCATATTATCAAGCATGTTATTGCGACTTTAGCACCCCTTTCTGGCAATAAAGCAGCAAATTTTTTAACAGACTGTCAATAAGGCCAGGCTAACATGCATTAGCGCATGTTAACCTGCGATAGGAGCCTATCTTGAAATGCAGCGATAAATATCGCTAATTATATGCATAGTAGGCATTCCCTACATGAACAGCATTCAGAAATTCGCTATCACAACTTCGCCGTATTAGCAACGCAACCCCGGACCCGCAAAGCGATCAAACAAGTCACGCTAGGCCCGGTTATCCCTGGAATCTAACTCCTATTTCAAACCTGACTTAACCATCCTGTGAATGGGAGGTGGATTGGCCGGTTAAGTTCACAAATGACTATCATTAAGCTGTTCATTATCGCCGCATGATTATCGCTGGAATTCCAACGTTAATGCAGATTATTGCCGTCTATCACTGGTTTTGGCATTGCCTGTCAGCAAAGCACTGCTAATACGCCCCTAACACGGCGATGTAAACCAGCGATAGACGGCGATAAGAGAAAACACGCTAAGCGTGCATTGCGATAATTATTGCAATCTGTTGTTAATATGTCCACTAAAGTTTTGTTAAGCTTTGGCTGATTACCTGAACCTTTGGACACCCCAGGCTAGAGTGCAATTTCCTGCAGCTGTTTTCATTTGTAAAACCAACTTTAGTCATTACACCTACTATGTTTCATTCGCAATAGAGAACAAACATGTATGGGGCTGCCTGATAACCCTAGGAACTTGTGCAATAAAGTAATGAAAAGAACAGTAGTTCCTTGGGTAGGTATTCTTACATACACTTACAGGCCGCTTAACGTATCATTGAGTAATTTGATATTGTGTAGTACTAAATATTTACACATATGATGAGAGACACTTCAATTCAGAGGAGACAGTATGTATGCTTGTGAGTGTACTCTCATTATTATAAGTATAGAATACATAAAGAGCCTCATTATGTTGTCGGTTGGAGTTGCTTCAGACCGACATCTCAGCGGTTGCGGAACCGATCGACCTCCGTTCAACAGTCTCTCTAAATCGCAATTACAATGCGGTCTCTCAAAAACGTAATATTGATGCTCCCATTTCTCTATGGGAGCTTGTGCGGCTGACGGAAACTGGCCACAGCACAAGCTCTCATAGAGAAATGGGAGTTTCTGTAAATCCCTGCACTGTGTAGCAGGCACCTCAGGCCCCCAACTAGATGGCCAGGAGAGAAGGGGCCCTTGCTAGTGGCCCCCAAAGTCACTACCTGACAGCCTTTACATGTCAGAAAGGCTGGCATGGAGAGGCTGTCAGAGACCGACATCATAATCCCGATGGCGGCAACACCGTCCACAAGAGATAATGTGGAGGATTTCTGACTGGCTGACAGGCTACTTGAGCCCGTCAGAAGCCACCCAGATTGACTGACTAGTTTACACTCCGACCTCCAACATTGTAAGGAAAAAGTAATTAAGTGTAATTTTTTGAAGTCACCATTGGCAAGCTCTGTAAAGTTGTGCTTATATATTTAGGTGTTAATAAAACCAATCGGCTACTTTGTCTTGTTTGATCATTTATTTTCTTTCTTTTGTTTCTCTGTTCCATTACTGCACTTTGGAAGGAGAAAAATGTCTGGGAAAAAACAAAACATTTTGCAGTGTGTCTTTTTTTGTGGAGGGGTCCATTTTGCAAGGGACCGTATGAGGGAAAGATGAGGAAAAAGAAGTTAAGCATCCTTTCTTGAAGTCACCATTTTCAGCGGGTGAGGAGGAGCAAGATGGAGACAGAATAAGAGTGAAAGAGAGAGTGGAAAGGGAGAGACACAAGAGGCCAGATGAGGGGCGAGAACAGGCAAAAATAAGCAAGCAGCAAGGCATATATTTAATGTTTGCTTTGGTACACATTTCATCTTCCTCTGACCTGCTCTGCGCAAGCCCTCTTTTACAGATTGAGCCGACACGTTCTCCATACAGGTATAGCAAAATGCTCCAGTCTGTCAGGTCTAAGGTCCCTCAGTGAATTTGCGTGCATCCTAAAACTAGCACTGCAGAGGCTGCTGCCTGTCAGGTTTGAGAAGCAATGATTTAGAAGAGCTGCATGCCTTGGCCCCAATGCTGGTGAAGGAAAGATGAGAAAACAAAAGTAGGACTTCACTGGCAAACACTATAAAGTGGTGTTAGTTTTCTTGGGGTTTGACTAAAACCAGTCTGGTCACCTTGCAGCGGTTTTGTTTAAAAAAAAATCATCCTTTTGTTTTTCTGTCCACAGGCTGCACTTTGGAAGGGAAAATTGTCTGAAAAAGCATTTTCAGCAAAGTGTTTTTTTGGATCCTTTGCTCAGAGCAACGAATGCAGCTAAGGAGAGGAAAACGAGGGTAAGTGCTGTTTCTTGAGTTTGCGGTTTTTAGCAGAACGAGGGGAGAGGGAGTAAAAGAGAGCAAGGGGAGAGAGAAAGAGAGAGAGGGGCAGGGGAGAGAGAGCTGGCTGTGGCCACAGCTCCAAGGACAAAATATGAGTACAACACCCCTCAAGCTCAGTTAGATAGGCTTTTGGCGCAAAATTTGGAAATCTATGCCACAATATCGTGGTAAAACAAGGTGATATAGTACTGCATAAAGTGAACATCTCAGTGCTTGGTGCAATGAGTAATGTGCAAAATTAGATTAGATTTCTACAAGTACCATGTGTCACCTGAGACATTGGGCAAAAGGAGATATAGAGATATAGAGCTCGCCCATTCATTTTCATTTGTTGGCTTCATCTTAACTCTCATTTCCTTGCTTGTCATTGGTGAGCACTTCTGTTTTCACTTTCCTATCATGTACCATTGTCCCTTCAAAGAAGCATGGACCAAGTGAAAGAAGTAATTTTGTTATTTGTGTCCTTCGCTGGTTTCTTTTGTGTGAAGCACTCCATCAGAGTGCATGTGTTTTTTGAACTGCAGCCCTTCTGTACTCTTATCCGGCTGCAATTTGTTTGCTCTCTGTAGCCTCTCCTCAAACTCCTCACTGTAGTGCTCGCACAGGTATTTCTCCCTTTTGTTACACCCAGATTCCTAATTATAAATCATGATTTGGGTCTGATACGTGGTTAGCTTGAAATGCATCGCCATACTTATGCCCTCACAACGTAGGGCCCAATTTCAATCTCGTTTGGCAAGCATACCGACCGAATTGGTTCCGGAATGCTTTCTGTATGATTCAGATTGGGGCAGTCCGACCTAGTGAGTACAATGCATCCGTATGCATCTGGATAAGATTCGGTCAGACTCCCATTGACTTGAATCGAAGCCTGTGTTCCGAACGAGAAAACAGGCTCCCTTTGAAGAAGGGGGTGGCTGGGGAAAATCATGCACCCTTTGTGCATGGCCTGAAAGGGGGTTCCCTTGGGTACCCCAACTGGCCTGATTCGGAGGGCCCTGTGTGAAGGGGGGACTGCTACGGGCACCCAAAAACCAGTTCCAGCAGTCTTTTCTTTCTGGGCAAACTGAATCGGAAAGGCAGTCCAACTCGGTCATCGCACTCGCTCGTTCAGAAACCAAGTCCATATAGCTGTACGAATTGGCTCGAGAAAAGCTAGACTTCTCGGAATGCCTTTCGGAACCGTTTTGGTCAGCCCTAATGGTTTCCAGGCATCGTACTTGGTTGTTTGGAACTGGGAATGAGCCGGCCGGATACAAGGGCTCCGGATCAGTTTCTGCAAAGCAGAATCCGATTTGGAGCCCTTCCAACAAATATCGGAATCGACTCCTTAACCTTGTTAAGGAATGCTAAGGAGTGTAATTTCAAAACCTTAGCCTTTTATTACAATTCTTATTTTTTGCATGGATAGCTATTCAAAATTGTTTTATAATAAACTCCTTATGTGCCTCTCAGACTTTGTTAAGAGTGTGCTGCAGTGGCTAGAGGACTTGCAACAATAACAAGTGTCCCTATGTGGGAGATACAAATAAATATTATCCCTGGCCGGGATATATTATTTTTGTACAAAGGTACAGGTCACAATGTCTCTTCGAAGTGGAGAAATGAGCACTGGCAATGTAAGGGGATCTGATCTGATCTGATCTGATCTTCTCTAATTGGTCAGAGCTTAAAATTCTACCCCCCACACCTCTAACTTGGTCTGATCATTTCCTGATCCCATTCGAGGTGTCCCTATCCCAACCTCTTAAGAAGGAATCTGCCATTAGAGAACAAGGCAGAAAATGGCATAAGGTCTCATGTACTGCCTTGGAGCAAACGTACAATAATAGCTTAGACTCACACCCTGACGATCTCAATGCAGCGGTATTTACATTTAATAAAGATCTCATAACCGCCATTGAGAAAGTCGTGCCCTTACAGACCCTCACCTCCCGCAGATCAAAACCATCAGCTCCCTGGTTCACCCAGGAATTAAGGGAAAACAGAAGCAGTTGCAAAAAACTGGAGCGCCTATGGCGCCGGACCTATGACTAAATCTCTTTACAGACAGGCCCTCAAAGAGTTTCATAAACTCAAACGTAATACCATGAGTTTATACTTTGAAGAAACTATTGTTAACGCAAAAAACTCTACTAAGGCCCTCTTCAACATCGTCAAAGAGTTTACTAATCCTACTGCCGGTATACACCCGTTACAACGGATCTTTTACTCCGCACTACCATTACAACGCGACCATTACTCCGCATACCATTACAACGCATTGCGCTGGGGGGCGCTCTAGGATAGGGAATAAGTATAATTTACTATCCAACACCTTCCCTAGGGTCCACGGGGACTGGAGTTAGAATAGTAAATTATACTTACCACTATCCAGCGCCCCAAGGCGCTATGCGTTGTAACGGTATGCGGAGTAAAAGTCGCGTTGTAATGGTCTGCGGAGTAATAGTATGCGTTATAACGTCATACATCCCTACTGCCCTATCCTTTCCCGTTACCCCCAGCCAAGCACTTAGTGAAGGCCTATCTGACTTCTTTTCTGAAAAAATTGCTAATATCACGGCAACAATCCTTCAGAACCGTACAGAAGAAACCTCAGACCTTGACTCCACTGGCACCAAAGTATTTACTTCTTTTAAACCACTTACCAAAGAGTATGCCCTGACTCTACTTTTAAAATGTAAATCAGGCTCACCGCTTGATCCAGCCCCGGCACTGATCCTGAATGAGATTGCCCCGCTAGTAATCAATCCCCTGCTTGAAATCTGGAACTCCTCCCTATATTCAGGTGTTGTCCCTTCCTTATGGAAACACGCGTTGCTAATCCCTATTAAAAAAAAAGCTGGTGTCGACCCAATGTGTTTAAGCAACTACCGACCAATTTCACTCCTACCCAAGCCAGCCAAAGTGCTCGAGAAGGCGGTACAAGAACAACTGTCCGACTATCTTGAATCAAACTTGCTGCTCCATGACTCTCAGTCAGGATTCAGGCCGAACTTCAGTACCGAATCAGCTCTACTAGAAGTGTCCGAGTCGATTCGTGAGTGCACGGATAGGGGAGAGGAGGCCATGCTGGTCCTCCTCGACCTATCCGCAGCATTCGACACCATCTCCCATGAAACTCTACTAACACGCCTTCAGGAGGTGGGAGTGGATGGGATCCCACTTGCCTGGGTCAAATCATTCCTTACGGACCGATTCCAACAAGTGATGCTTGGCTCTTTCTTCTCCACCAAGAAACCGTTGACATGGGGGGTTCCACAGGGATCTGCCCTCATCCCGCTCCTGTACAACGTATACCTGAAGCCTTTGGAAAAAGTGGTGGAATCATGGGGCATCAGAGTGATCTTTTATGTTGACGATACTCAGCTGGTGTTTTCCTTCAAAGATCACTCTGAAAGTTCTTTACTAAATTTTCGCCACTGCATGGTGAATATCGCCTCCTGGATGTCCTCAAATAATTTAAAACTGAATATGGATAGGACGGAAGTCTTATTTTTTGATCAGAAATGCCCCATCTCTACAAGCCTCTGGTGGCCGGCTGCATTAGATCCTCCCCCTGTACCTGTCCAAGCTGCCCGCAATCTGGGCTTCCAATTTGACACTGCCCTCTCCTGCAAAACCCAAATTAACAAAGTTACAGCGTCTTGTTTTGGAAAGCTCCGTATGATTACAAAAATCATCCCTTTCCTACCATTAGATTCATGCAAGACACTAGTCCACACCCTCATAACATCACATTTGGACTACGCAAATAGTCTGTACGTTGGAGCCCCGGCGTATCTTATTAATCAATTGCAGACAGTACAGAACTCAGCGGCCAGGTTGATCTGTAATGTTCCCTACCGTCATTCCATTTCACCTCACCTGATCAAACTCCATTGGCTCCCAGTGAGACTACGTATTCAGTTCAAATCCCTGACCCTTGCTTTTAGAGCTCTTAATGGTCGAGGCCCCGCCTATCTGAGGCACAGACTGAAGATCTCACAAGCATCTCGGAATCTCAGATCTAACCATCTTCGCCTAATGCTCTTCCCCCGTTTTCATCTAACGCGTACGGGAGGAAGGGCCTTTGCAGTGACCACCTCCAGATTGTGGAATCATCTGCCATTGGAACTGAGATTTTTGACTTCAGAGCCTCTGTTTCAAAAGAAACTTAAGACCTGGCTCTTTTCCTTGATCTAGCCCATCCTTTATCCCCCTGAACTTCACTGAACCTCACTAGATGTTGTCTGCAGCGCCGGGAAACCCCCGTCGGAGGTAGCTGTGCGCTTAATAAACTTCTAAATAATAATAATAATAATAATAAGGGGAAACATATGACCCTGGCCTGTAAACAACAAATACTAATGTTCAATGCATGGCATAGGATCTATCTGCACGTGGAAAAGGGAAGAATGCACACTGCATGTGGAATCAAATCAGATAAATTCTTTTGAAATACTGGACCTGATCATCCCCATCGAGTGATAGCAGAGAATTGGTCCAGTCTTCTGGACATTGGGTCGAAAAATGTCTACTGATAGCAGTGCTAAAATTAGATAAATTAATTGGTTCAGTGCACAACAGCTTGTTTTCCGTAATCACTTCATTTCCCACCCGCCTTCTAAAAACCCAGTAATACACGTGATGCAATAAGAACATGCTTGACAGAGGCAGAAAGGGGCATGAAAATATTTTCAGTTTTTTTTTTGAAAACCTGTCCAAGTGGTACAGTTGGGCCACTCAACATTGGACTACTCCTTGAAACTTGTATGTTCACCTGCTGAGGTTGATGAAACAAAACAAAACCTATTCGGGTTCTTCAGAGCCCTCGCTATGGTTGCAGATTTATTTTCCGTTCGTTTTTTTGTACCTGGTTATTTGAGAACATTAGTATGCCACCTTACTTGTCACACATTTGCATGTTGACATTCCAGTTAAACAACCACATGACAGCAAATGCTTAGAGAGTTGCTTGTAATATGAAGCCAAGCACAATTTGGATAATAGTAACCTAATCATTGTTACGGAGATTCCCTGGTTGGTGGTATTTGCTACTCTTAAATGACGTGATTTACTCTACATGGCTGACCCCACAGGACTTGAGGCAATAAACACTTTGCACTGTTGAACCTTGTTTCCATGACTAAAAAAGTGACCTTTTTTGCTGACAACATATCCCATAGTCCTTGACATATTATACAACTTGCTAATGCTGTCTTGAGAAAACCATGGGTTTATTGATCAAAAAGCAAAACACATGTTCTCTGTTACTGCAATGCTGTTCACACGAGTTTTCCATTCTGGATCGTTCTTAAATGGATCAGAATACTTTCTAAAGGGATCACTGGGATACATTACAAGTGATCTTCATATTCTTTCGAAAAGATATTGATCAGAGAAGCAACTGAGCTGCATGCACTTTATCCCAAATCCTCAACAGAATGCTTCAGCACATTTCCCCACCCACCATATATTATCAGTACTGCATTTTCTGCATTACTTTTCCACTAAAGAATTGGTCAGAGCTCTGCCCGAGGTTTGTGACCAGTATTTGTGCGACCAGTGTGGTAAGATCCAAACCGATCTATCTATTAATAGGTTGGTTCAGAAATGATCAATTCCAAGTGGGTCGCAATACAACCTATATCGTTAATATAAACGAAGTTGGTCACAGATTGAGACCCATTAAGATTTGCAGCCCTTACAGAATTGGTGGCATGCTGGGGTCAGCACTGGGAGTGGGTTATTAACTCCATTTTGCCGGTTTTGCCCACTCTACGCTCTGCTTGGAGTGCAAAGTACAGCAAAAACATTATTTTTCTCACACGTGGCTTGCCAATGATAAGTTGGAGAGTGCAAGTGAGAAAAAATATGAGATAGACCACCTCCTGGCTAGAATTCTCAACGCAGGCGTTCATGACAGGTTGCTAGCACTCGCTTTGGGAAATTTGCTGCTCGCGTTGCAAAAGCTAGTGCTCGAGTAGAGAATCAACTCAATTGGCAGAAAAAAGCAGCGTCCTCTGGCATGCCACGTGGTGATGATTGCGCTGATTTTACAGCATGGAATAAGCTACCGGCACTAAAAATCAGTGTGAGCTCTGCGATGGACTGGAATAGCACAGCTCGCGGAATTCTGAAGATCCTCACAGAGTTTTTAGGTAACTCCATGGAATTCTGCAGAGTAATACTGCCCACCCCTATTCAGAACATCACCATATCTTGATTGTTATTAAATTAAATAGCCTTTGGCTAACTGCAACCTGTTTAGCTTAAAGGAGAATAGGATGCATTTGAAATGAAATAGAAAAGTGCAATTCATTTTTTTAAGTAGGCAATGGACCATAGGACCACTCCTTACTCTTAAAAATGTTTTCATCAACATACAGAAGAAAAGCTAGATACACACTGAATGATAACCTGTGCTCACCATCTTGAAACTTGGCACAGAGCAGTCAATCGTATTTAACGAGGAAATGAGTACAGTATTTGTGCAATGCACACACACAGTAATAAAATGAACACACCACAGGTTTAGACTAATAGATTAGCATTTTCTGAACAAAATAGAATCAAGACAACAAAAATTGATGTATAGAAGTTGAGATATTGAATTTTAAAGGAATAAAGAATAAATGTAGTAAGCTTAGAAGCAAGTAGCGATAAAAAGGTTAGTTTAGGTGGTGCTGGACAAGGGCAAAGTCAAAGTATAGGCTGACTGCGATGGAGCGCCGGCCAGCTACAAAAATCACACAGGCCATGGTAAACAAAGTACCTTTCCTGGTTGCAGACAGATGTCTCAATCTTTTCCATGCAGTGAAGGCAATGCAGCAGTTCCAAAGACGGGTGCAGGAATCGAGTGGCATTGAGCGATGCACCAGATTCTGATACGCAGTCGAGGGGATGAGCCGATCTCACCAAATTGCAGTAGAGGCGATACGCTGTGTGATGCGTCGATCTCTGGAGGCAAAGCACTGCTTCCAATGCGATGCACCGATTTTACTCCCACAACCGGTAGATGCACCTGTTCTGCTACAAGCAGACAGGAGATTCATTAAAATCTCTGTTGCAAGTATCTGTGCCACTTCCATTGAGCCAGGCACAGGAGCATGGGTAGAGGCTTTGATATCCCTAAGTCTCAAGCACTAAGAGGCAAGCCTATAAGGCCTTGCTGAACACTTGGAGGGATGGCAGAGTCCAGCTCTCCTTTAGCAATCAGAGAGCAACAAGGCAGCAGAGCAACACAAGAGAAAAGCAGGCCTTCCAAGTCTGATGTCCAAAGATGAGTCCTTTAAGTAGCACAGCAGTGTTTCAGACAGAGTATTGGTCACTACCAGGATATGTAAAGATCAACACACAAGTGTCTTATCTTTTCGTACATGGCACCCTACCCTTAGGGTTACTTTGGGCTTACATTAATCGTGACATATATGTAGCAAAAGGGGTGTTTAATGCTTGGCAAGTAGTTTTGAAGGCCAAGTCAATGTGGCAATAAACTGCACACATAGGCCTGTCACAGTTTGAAAAGCAACTTACATGGGTGGAACAATTAGTGCTACAGGCCCCCTAGTGGCATTTGAAGTACAGGCACTGGGTATATAGTATTTCACTTTACAAGGCACTTACCAGTACATAAAATATGCCAATCAGGTAAATACCAATGTCATTATGTTTAGAGGAGAAGCACATGCAAGTTAGCACTGGTTAGCAGTGGAAAAGTGCACCAAGTCGTAAGGCCAACAAAATAATCAGCAAAATGTGGAGGAAAAAGGCAAAAGGTTTAGGAAAGCCCCCCCTAAGGATGACAGATCTAATAGTTACTGAATCACAATTTAGTTTTGTACATAAGAAAATGCCTTTTTGAGCACAAATAGCCAGATTCTGAAAATTGGACCCTTTCCAACAACAAAAAGGAATTGTATATCTGGCCCTACAACCTTAGTAGGCCTCACCTGCCAGACTACTTTAAGCTGTCTGTAGACAAAAGCCTCTTGTGCACCACACCTAAAACGTATTGGACTTAGAACACACCGATTTGTGGGCTTTATTGGCACTCCCATCTGCTTTCTTATTCTTGCCTTCAAATTTTTGTGTATGTCCCAACTTAAAAACTTGGACTCTTTAACATCCTTTTGGTTGGATAACTTCTATCTGTCCACTGCTCACATTTAGTCAACTACTTTGTTCTTCTTACTTAAGCAAGATGGTGAGCATTTCCTTAAGATTTCCACGAGAGTAAATGTTTTTCCGGCTCTCTCTCGTTTGCTGCTTACAGATACTCACCCACCCTGTAGCTTCCCCTACACATGCTCCTCAATATCCCTAGTGGACCTTAAAATTTAGGTTTTCATTTAAGCTCATTTTTTTGCAGGGTCCAGCAATGGTCCAGCAGCTGCCATTGGTTGCCCAATCGCTCTACATTCAAAATTAATTTTTGGACCTTCTTGCTCGAAGTGTATTTCTCTGTTGATCCAATGCCCCTCGTGGTCATGTCAATTTGTTGTATTTAATTTTTTTTCAGAAGGCCCTGCAGCTGACTTTGCTGCCCAGTCACTTTGCTAGCTGAACAGCCCTTTTGTTTGGTAACATATTGTTTTGCTACTCTAAGTGGTTGCCACCATCTTACATCTGTTTACATCTGTTTCCGTAGTTAGAGCTTATGGCATTGGAAAAGACAAGGTCTTTTACCCATGTGTTTTGGTTTGGGGTGGAGAGAATGTATGTGGTTTGAAGTGGATGTATGTGCTTTGAAGTTGAATTATGCGGGTTGAATTGGCAATGTTAGCTGTGGCATTGTGTGTTGGTTAGTATAGTTGTGTGGTGGAATTATGTGGCAATGTGAATAGATAGCGGTGAGAGCTTCACAGAATAACTAGGGGTTGGCGTAGTTCGCGAAGTAGCGCTACGCAAAGTGCATTTTGCACTATGCGAGCTACGCGTAGCACTTCGCGAACTGCGTAGTAGCATGTTCGCACTGTGCAAGATGTCGTTTTCAATGATTGCACAGTGCGGACAAGCATCCGGCACTGTGAAATCATTGAAAACGGCATCTTACACAGTGCGAGCTGTACTTTTCTGCCACTCGAGTAGATTTTTACTCGAGCTGCAGCTTTCTCTACGCGGACTGGTAGTTTCCCATTGCGAGTGCTCGCGAGCATACGCGACCACTCGCAATGAGAAACCTGACCTCCCCGCGTTGAGAAACTTGCCGAGAGGTTTATTTTCAATGCTCACAATTGCGAACAAGGAAAAAGTCTCGCAAGGATGTCATTTTGCTTGCTCGCGGTCGCCAACTTGACGTTGAGGACCGCGAGCAAGCAAAAAATGACCGCTGCACTACACTATGCTATGCTACGCATGATTACACTTTGCTACGTGCAGCTCACGTAGTGCGAAGTTGAGCAAACTTCGCAAACTATGTGAGCGTAGCGTAGTGCTTTGCCCAGGGTTCAGAATAACTAGAAAGGAACATAGAGAGAGATTGGTAGTTTGTGCACAAGTGGTAAATGTACTGAATGAGAGAGGAGCAGAATGAGTGTGTGAGAAAGAGAGCAAGAAGGGGAGAGTAGGATATGGATGCATAAAGAGGATGAGACTGTGTACCCAGAAGACACCCCAAGAAGAAGAGAAAGTGTGCTTGAGGGACAGGAATCTTTAAATCACACATGAAAAAAACTGTGTTCGAAGACCTGAAGTGAAAAAATATTAGAGAGTTGTTGAAAGTGTGTGACAATGTGAAAGAGAGGTGTGAGAGAACATACGAGAGAGAGGGAAAGAGAGAGGAATGAGTGGGAGGGGCACATAGAAGTGTGGGGGGAGGCGAGAGGTGGACCAGTGCATAGCATGAGGAGGTCTAGGAGGGTGGCATGTGTGAGGGACGGATGGGGTAGTAAAATTGCAAGATGAAAGGGGATAGTGAGAATTTGAGGGAGGGATGAGAGGCAGTGGGTGTGTTAGGGAGAGAGGACAGGGTTGGTGGAAGTGCAAAGTAGAAATGTGTTGTATTGGAATTGTTTGTTGGGGAATTGTGTGGAAATATGTGGCATGGGGATGTGGATAGTAATTAAGTTGAATCACTGTAGTCGAATTATGTAGAGATAGATTGTGTGTTATTGAGTTAATTATTGTGTGTCATGGAGGGGCCTGCTGTGGAGTTGAATTTTGTGGCATGATGTTGATTTCCATATTAGAGGTATGTGGTGTGTTGTGGAATTGTGTTGTGTAGTTGAAATATGTAGGTTGGTGTGGATTTCTGTGTCTGTATTGGATTGTCCCTGTGATTAACTGTTTCTTCTCCTTAAAAAGAAACTATGTTGAAAGGGCCACACTTTCTGTTTCAACCTCTTGTTTGTGTGAGAGAATTAATGAAAAGAATATATTAATTAGCATCCTGTTTTGGGCGTCTCTCATTTCCAAGTGTAGTTGCTTTAATTTTCCAGAGCCAAGCTTGAAATGAGGCTTAGCAGTTTTTCTTTTTATGCCTTTCTTGTAATATGTTTCTATGGGTGCAGTGGTTGCTTTTGTTGATGAGATGCATCCGGTAGATGTGCATGTGGCATTTGTTTCAGGATGTGTGTGGTGATGTGAGTTGTTGCAGTAATTGTGTGTACAGTGGATGGGGGTGAGGTATATCATAAGTATGGGGAGTGATGTGCAGTGATGCCCCAGTGCATGTGTATGTCATGGATGTGTGCACTTTACTGCGATTGGTGTTTTTAGGTCTGGTGAAATAGCGCATGGAGAGAGGGATTCACTCCAACTATGAACAAGGCTTGCCTCTGAGGCCCAAAGAAGGTGGGCTAGGGCTAGGGCCCCTGACATATTAAATTGTCCCTTGGTCGGGGTCTCTTCATCCACTCCTCCTGCTTTTATGTCCCTCATCACAAACCAAAGCATGAAAAGCACGGAGGGATGCAGAGGGCAAGAACAGGCTTTCACGTGGTAATGGCACTGCTACTGAGCCATTGGTAAGAGATGATAGACCCTGAAGAGCTGTTCACGGCCCATTAAATGCTTGTTTGTTGGACAGAGTGTAGAAAAGGTTTCTCAAGAACTCACTGTAGAAGATGGTATGACGGTATTCTTTTTCGGCGAGAGAGATTGGTACCTCCTGAAAGCTTAGGGATGCATCTGCTGACCGGTGCGCATGAAGGGCATTTAGGAAAAATCAGCCACGGCCCGTGCAGGGCGTGCCACCGGGCGGTGATGTGTTGCGGGGAAGGGGCGGGAAATGGACAATTTCAGTTAAGTACCGAAAAAAAATAAAACAAATTTTGTTGCGTTTGCTGCATCACATTTGGCAATGCAGCACGTGCAACAAAATTCTTTTTTTTTTTCGGTACTTACCTAAAATCGTCCGTTTCCCGCATTTTACAACCCCCCCACCCTGCCCCTCCCCCGCCCCAAGTCACCACCCAGTGGCACGCCCTACACGGGCCGTGGCTGGGAAAAACCCTTACCAAACACAGATTGAGAGGGGTGTTCTGGTGGCCACAAATGGACACAGGTGTCGATGAGCTTGTTGACAAATGTGTGGTTTACGGATGTGCGGAAAAAGGCTTCAAGGTGAGGACTCCTCCCATGCAACCTGTTGACTTCCCAAATAGACCATTGGAAAAAATTGGTGTTGATCTTTTTGGTCCTTTCAATTTACTTCACATGTCCTCTAGTTTTGTTGTGGTTGCTATTGACTACTACTCCAAATGGCCTGAGATGTGGTTCATGAGTGAACCTTCCTGTAAGAACATTATTCATTTTCTGAAAGACATCTTCTTAAGAGAAGGTTTTCCGTCTTCTATGGTGTCAAACAATGGCGTACTGTTTGTCAGTTCTGAGTTTTAAAGTTTTCTGAAACAAGGGGCAATATTGCACCACCAGAGTTCACATCACCATCCCCAAGCCAACGCACTGATTGAGCGCATGAATAGAGTTTTGAACAATTGTGTCCAATGGGCCATTGCCAGCAAGTGTGTGGTGCAAAATGCAGTATGTTTCATGCTTTGGTTTTACCATACCACTCCACATTCTTCCACTAGGATTTCGCCTTTTGAATTTTTGAGGGGGAGGAAGCCTGCCTCTAAAATTTGCCCAGGTTTGATGTCCAAGTGGATCAAGATGAATGTTATGGATGATGTGAATGAGTTTGTCAGATTGACTGTTAACAAAGCTCAAGAGCAGCAGAAAAAACTATTTTGATGAGAGGAAGAAAGCTGTTTCTCTTAAAATCTGTATGGGAGATGCAGTGCGCATCAAAGTCCTATCCACACGCCCAAGGGACGAATCAAATTTTCTGATCCTCTGATCGTTGATAAGGTGTGTGGCAATGCCATTTGGGTTAATTGCAAGAACTGGTGGAACATTGCCAGAGTGGTCAAGATGAAGAATCAGCAGGTGCTTGACTGAAGTGAATATGTTGATGGGTGTCATGGTGATTCTGTCAAGAATGATCGTCCTGATACAGCTTCCAAAAGAAAGAATGAGAGTTGCTCTGTTCTTCTTTCGCAGGAGCGTGCGACATTGCAATGTTCCACTGAGATTCCGATGATGTCATTTATCATATATTGATCAGCTCTTGTTACTTACATCTTAGATAGGATTCCCCTTTGTTCATTTCCTTTTGTTGTTTTTTCTTTTCTTTTTTTTCTACTCTGCTTAGCAGTTGTCCTTACAGTTTAATATTAGTTAACCTTCCTGGAGGAGAAGATAATGAACTGGTTTACCATGACTGATGCCTGGTTCCCCCAGCATCCATAGTTAGAACCCTTTGTGATATTAAGTTCTATGTTCTAATGTGGAATGCATTCTGTGTTGTCAGCTGCTCTGTTGCGGTCCTGATATGACTGCTGCGCAGTACCACCTGCTAATGAAACCGAGAAGCTTACTCGATTTACTACACAGAGGCAGTCGGGGGAGCGGGCAGCCTGTTCCTTCTGATCTTCTGCTACCATATCGCCAGACTGCTCGGCTCCTTCTGTTGGGCCCGTGCCTGAAAGATGACGGAGGGGAGGTTTACAGGAGCGCTGGGGCAATCTGAGCCATTTGCCCTCTTGGCCTCCCTGCTGGGAGCGCTACTGCACCACCACTGTTCCCCATCTGGCCCCTTTGCTCTCCATGAGATATGCATCAGCAGAGAGAGCACCAGTAAACATCATGAAGGGGCAGAAAGTCTGAGGCAACAAAAGCAGCAATCACTGCCAAGAAATGGCGTCATTACCTGTTGATTCAACGCACAAAGCTTTTTTGGCATGACAAATATAAACATTAATGTCTGGGACAATAGCGCAGCGTTCGTGCTGCTTGTCTGCATACGTCCAGCTGGACACATGCTGCTGCAGTGCAAGAGGATGAACTGAGGCCTAATGGACAGATGCTCGGTTTGGTTAATGGGAAGATCTGGCCTGTAAGCCTGGTGTCGTCACTTACAGAACAAGAGATTCTGGGCAGATTCATTTATCTACCTGTTCTTTATTTTCTCTACCTGTTAAAGTGAGTCAGATCTGTAAATAGTGACATATTCATCTCTCACATAAACAATGCTCTCCATTCACTCCTGCATCGTTCCTCTTTCTAAAGAAGCCACTCAGATACATCAATAAGCTAAGTGCATGCTACCTAGATCTGTTTGTACTGTACAATCACTTGCTCAATATTCGACAGGTCGGGCTCAGTCTTTAGTCCTTGGAAGCATGGTATATTGAGTGCCATTTAGATCTACAATATAAATACTTGTTATTTACAGTTCTATGAAACCGTTAACTGGAGTAGCGAGTTCGATGTTGTAAGGTACACTGGAAAATAAAATAAAATGGATTGTACTGACCTACAGGCAGGTCCGGGTGAGTTGGGGGCTGATGCGGGGCAAGGACACAGGACCTGCTGCAGCAGTTTGCTTCAAGCGAGAGGCCGTCTACTCCCTCCCACACGGCCATGATTAACAGTCCTGTTTACAGAGCATCAAACATCAAAATTGCTATGCTAATCCTCCCCAGCACTTTGGTCGTTGTGACCGACTGATGCCAATTATGTTATTAACTTACATGCTAATAACTAATCATCCTGCCAGACGTAGAAGGACTCTTGCTGAAGGTACAAGTGAGGGGGTAATTGCGCATTTTGCAACTTACTAGTTTTTGAGGCGCGCTTTGAGGCCGGCGAGGGTGGAGTCCGGGAACTGTTCCCTGAGAAGGGAAGACAGAGCGGCGAGAGTGGAATGGCGGGGTGGGGAATGCCTGGTTACTCACCGGTAATATTCATTACTCCGAGACCTGATCTCCCCGTCCTATTCCTTAACAGTGAGCAGCTAGTCTGCTCTACAGAAACCTATTACCTAGCTGAGCTTTTGCACTTCCCCCAACATGGCATCACCATCACATGACAGAAGTGCAGTAGAGAAACTTCCTGAAAATACCAAAGAAACCAACACAGAAAGCGAAACAATAACCCCCAAAAAATAAATGCAACACAGGGAGGGAGGGAAGGGCTCAGGAATGGGACGGGGAGACCAGGACACAGAGTAATGAATATTACCGGTGAGTAACCGGGCATTACCTCCTCATCCTGTCTCCCCATTCCATTCCTTAACAGTGAGCCCATACCCGAGCACACAGTGATCGTAAGAAAAACAGACCAGAAAGTGCAAAAAAACAGGTCCATTTAATCAACAGAAAACAGTGCATATCACAAACCGTGTAAGGCAAACAGGACATGAGCGCCAAAGGCAGCAGAGGCCGCCATCCCCAACTGAAGATGATAATGTGAAACAAACGTATGGGGAGCAGCCCATGTGGCAGCATTACAAAATGTCCCTCAAGGAGGACCCTTTCAACATGGCCCAAGAGGAGAAAATGCCCCTGGTCGACCTACCCTGAACACAAGAGGGGAGAGGCCATAGTGCAGAATCGTAGGCAGAAATCCTTGACCCAACGAGTCAAGGTGGACAAAGAAGGACGACGACCCATCCCAGAGAGGCCATAGGTGACAAACAAGGAATCAACCTCCTCCTGACAGTGGAAAGATGACAACACCTTAGGCAGAAAAAACTGACTGGGACGGAGAATGACCTTGTCCGCGCAAAAGCGCAAAAAGGGGCCCCAATCTCACCAACTAGCCGCCCAGAAGTAACGGCCACCAGAAAAAGAACCTTAGCACAAAGGAACTTCAGGTCAACGGAGGTCAAGGGCTCGAAAGGGGGGCCCGTCAAGGTCTGGAAAACCAAGGGAAGATCTCAGGCAGGCACAGAAGAGCGAGAAACAGGATGCTGAAGCAAAAAACTCAGCAGAAGGAGAGCCACCAACGGAGAGACAGAGGACACATAGGAACCCCGAAAGGCAAGAATGGCTGCCCACTGTGCACACAGGGAAGAAACAGCGAGCCCCAAGATGAAACCATCCCGCAAGAAGTCTAACACCCTCACAGCCTCACAGGAGGCAGAAGAGAGACACTTCCCAAGACACCAGGAGGAGAAATTCTTCCAACGACGGGCATAGGACTTCAAGGTGGAAGGATGTCGCGACAACTGGAGGCACCGGTCAACCTCAACCGAGCAAACCTGACCCAACAAACTCAACCTCTCAAGTGCCAAACCCCCAGCCTGAGGTGGCACAGGGAGGCAATCGAGAGAAGAAGAGACCATGGAGAGGAGGGACACAGGGGAAACCGCCAATGGGGGCATACAGACAAGGTCAGCAGCAGGGGAAACCAGGACTGATGAGACCACTCCGGCAGAACCAGGAGAACCTCCACCCGATCTAACTGAATCTTCCGGAGGACCCGCGGAATGAACGCAAATGGTGGGAAGGCAAACAGGAGCCCCAGCGACCATGGAACCAAAAAAGCATTGGTCGCCCATGCCAACCGGGAGGGAACAAGGCTGCAAAACCGAGGAAGAAGGGTAGATTTCACTGAGGCAAAAAGATCCAGCCAAGGACGGCGGAACCTGAGGACAATCTAAACAAACAGATCCGGGGACAGACACAGAGACACAGAGGAGGGGAACACCCTGCTCAACGAGTCCACAGGCCCAGTCTCCTTCCCCGGAAGATAGACCGCCGTCAGAGACAAGAGATTCTGCTTGGCCCAAAGCCCGATCTTCCTGGAGAGGAGAAACAAACACCGACACATGCCCCCTTGCCGATTGACATAAGCCCAAACCACCTGGTTGTCAGTCTGCACTGAGACTGCTTGACCCTGAAGGAGAGGAGCGAACCACCGAAGAGCCAACCAAACCGCCCTCAACTCCTTCCAGTTCGAGAACTGGAGGGACTCGAAACGGGACCACCGACCCTGAGCCTTGGAGGCACCCATCACAGCACCTCAACCCACGGCACTGGCATCCGTGGATAACACAACCACAGCCCGAGGTGGAAGAAGATTGAACCCCCGGGAAAGAGAATGAGGGGACAACCACCATTAGAGATCCACCCGAATCCCCGGAGAGAATGGTATCAGAGCCTCGTTGTCCAGGGAGGCAGGATCCCAGTGCAACAGGACATGATGCAAGAGGGGATACAAATGCAGCCTGGTCCAAGGAAGGACTCCTCAACCAGAGACGGGCGGACACCTGGGATTGGGACAGAAGCCAAGAAAGGGGACAAAACAAAGTCTACTGGCACCCCTGGCAGAGGAACACCATGCCCAGATCCATGCGGAAAAGAGCCCCCAGAAACTTAAGGGACTGGGAGGGCAACAGTGAGGAATACCGGTTGATGAGGAACCCAAAGGAACCCAGGAGATGACACACCTGGTCCACATCCGACTGAGCCTGAGAAAAAGAAGGAGAAACAATCAACCAGTCATCGAGATAGGGAAAAACCTGTAGCCCCTTCGAATGAAGAATACCCACCAGAGGGGCCAAGAGTTTCGTGAAAACTCTGGGTGTCGATGAAAGGCCGAAAGGGAGCACCCAGAACTGGTAGTGACGGGAACCCACAGCAAACCGGAGATATTTCTGGTCCGCCGGATGGACTGGGACATGTAGATATGCATCCATCAGATCCAGGGACTCCAGGAAGCCCCCTGGAAGTACTAGAGGCAGGATGGAATGCAGAGTCACCATCTTGAATGGACGATGGAGAACGAAGCGATTGACCCGCTTCAGATCTAAAACAGATTCAGAAAAGGGGGTGGTGATGAACAGAGTGCCTGAATTAAACAGACCACTCTTACCCAGTCCAAAGATCAGGGCTTGATCCATCACCGTTCTTTAGCTCACTGCACCATCCCAGCTCAGAACTTGGCTATATGCAAATTAGTCTGTTCCTGTCCCAGTGCATGATGGGAACAGGGCAAACCAAACTACCAAGCCAATTCTTATACTGGGAAGGAAACAAGCTTCAGGGGACCGGTTTCTGCCATTTCAGGCATCGTCGGCCCGGCTTGCTTGAATCCTGATGGTGCAATGAGCAAGGGACTCACATCTGAGTATACCCTTCCACGCTTATGGTGAACAAAATGATTCAGAAAAGGGGGTGGTGATGAACAGAGTGCCTGAATTAAGCAGAGCACTCTTACCCAGTCCAAAGATCAGGGCTTGATCCATCACCGTTTTTTAGCTCACTGCACCATCCCAGCTCAGAACTTGGCTATATGCAAATTAGTCTGTTCCTGTCCCAGTGCATGATGGGAACAGGGCAAACCAAACTACCAAGCCAATTCTTATACTGGGAAGGAAACAAGCTTCCGGGGACCGGTTTCTGCCATTTCAGGCGTCGTCGGCCCGGCTTGCTTGAATCCTGATGGTGCAATGAGCAAGGGACTCACATCTGAGTATACCATTCTACGCTTATGGTGGACAAAATGATTCAGAAAAGGGGGACGCAGATCCGAAGTATCCTTCTTGGAGACTAGAAAGAGGATTGAATAACAACCGTCGCCCCTCTCCAGAGGAGGGACGTCCACAATAGCCTTCTTCTCCAACAGAAGTCGCACACCCGCCAACAACGCCTCCCTTCGTAGAGGAAGACGGGGCAGAGGAGTCAGAAGGAAGACCGGAATTAGAGGGGAAGAAAATTCTATCCAACAACCCTCCGAGACAGTCTGAACCGCCCAGGCATCCGGAGCTGACAACCACTGGGGCAGGAAAGACTGGAGACGACCACCAACCAGCAAAGACAGATAGTAATTGGGAAGAGGAAGAAGTGATGGCAGCAACACTGGCAGGGGCCCAGGGTTTGGCACCTCCAGGGGCCCCCCGGCCATGACCCCTGCCACGAAAGGGCTGCGATGCGCCCCGAGCAGGAGGCCCAAAAGCACGATTGTAGCCAAAACCATGCACCCGAGGAGGGTGGACCGTAACCACAAGCTTGCGGTTCTCCGCCGATTGCTTGACCATCTCCTCAAGCTGAGGTCTGAATACTTTGGAACCCCCAAAAGGCAACTTAAGGAGGACCGATTTCTGGGAAGACTCAGCCTTCCAGGAATGCATCCAGATATGTCGTCGTGCAGCAATCGAAGCACCAGAAGCAGCGGCACTCAAATTGTCAAAGGAAAGATCTGAGTAGCGCACCTGCAACTCCATCAGAGGCAAAAGAGGAGTGGCATCCTCACCTTCCTGCAACAGAAGGGACAGGGACTGAAAATCCTTGAGGAGGGACTGGACCATGTAATTTGAATAGGCAGTTGTACTTACAGAAAATCTGGAAGCAGCATAAGAACGCTTCACCGCCCCTTCAACACGCTTATCCACAGCGTCTGCAGGAAGGGCGTCATCCCAGAGGACCAAACCTTGAGAGGAAAGACCTGCCATCAAATTGTCGACCTTCACACTCTGAGGAAACTCAGCAGCAAAACCCTTCAGAGGGTAACGCTTAGACAAGAAGTGAGGGAAGGCGGATTTATCCACTTCCTTCCACTCGTGATCCAGCACCTTGTGCACAGCACTGTGCAATGGGAAGGAGTCAGGAGCCGGCTGGTGATATTGCATAAAGAAGTCATCCTCCAGAACATCCGTAATAGGAGAAGTGAAACCCAAACTGTCCCGCACATTGGCGAACAAGCCAGAGAGCTCAGCACCCTGAACAAAGCGCCCCCGGACACCCTCATCCTCATCAGGACCCATCTCATCATCAGGAGCGGCATGCGGATCTACAGAACCACGAGGCACCTTAGAAGGAGGCCCAGCAGCGTCCCTGGCCAGGAAAGCAGCAGCCACCGCCTCATTAATTAACAGGCGCAGGGCATCAAGAGGAGCAGCAGAGGAAGAGGCACTCGAGTCCATGTCAGCAGAAAACAACGTCGAAGAAATACCAAAACAGGCACTCACAGAGGACGAGTGCATGCAAAAATTGACCCCATTTTGAAGCAACGAAGTCCAGAGGACCCGAGCTCCCGCAGGACCAGAAAAAAGGGTTCGGCCTTTAAAAAATAGTCGGCTGACCGAATTTTTGCCCGCAGGATCCATCCCGCAGAAGCGGGACCATAAAGGATCACACGTGCCGCCAAGAACATCGCTGCAACCCCCGCCCGCTAAAGCAGGGCGCCCCGGGACCGGCAAACAGGAAAACGGCAGCTGAAGCAGGCTGCGACCCAACAGGTGAGCGCAACTGACAGAAGTGGCCGCTAAAGCAAACCGCAAATGCGATAAAAAACGGCCGCAATGCATGAATATCGCTGAAAAGTCAGCGATATTCATGCATTACCGAGCTAATGCTCTTAGCCATGTTATCCACCTCCCATTGGATAACATGGCTAAGAACTGCTCAGGGCAGGTGTTAGCTTTTGGAGATATTCGCCCTTAGCGCAAATATCTCCAAAAGTTGGTAATAGGAGATAGCGATGTTAGCGACTGTTTCCAGTCGCTAACATCTTGGCACGCCCACTTTGCATATCATTAGTGATAAATATCACTGACATGCAAAGTGGGGCCCATGATGGTCGCTATCTCCTATTAGCTGTCGCTAACTGGTGTTAGCGACAGCTTGGTAATAGGGAGATAATTTTATCTCCGCTTTCTTGGCTTTTAAAGCCAAAAAAGCGGAGATAAAACCCCTTGATAATATACCCCTGAGTACATTAGCCTTATTTAAGCATGAAAATGTATATGTTGAGCATAATTAAATTACGCATTGCCTCTTGGCTCATATTTATTTCTAAAATTATGAGAAGCCATGCAAGCAATTATGCATTTCTGTTAGACGTTATCAAGGTATGGAATACATGCACAAATACAGCTATGGATGAATGGGTGGATGGATGAATGCAGAAAGAGTTGAACATTAGAATATTCCACAGCACATAATGGGGCACCGCATAGTTTCATTTTGCTCCAATTAATCTGTGCTTACAGTGATAAAATTAGACTAAGAAATTGCAATGTGCATTGCAATAATTAACAAGAGCATAGACAGATAGATAGATAGATAGATAGATAGATTGATAGATAGATAGATAGATAGATAGATAGATAGATAGATAGATAGATAGATAGATAGATAGATAGATAGACAGAGAGATAAAGTACTAGTTTAAATTACAAAATCGAGTTATAATAGAAACACCGCCTAATTACCCGAAATATGCTTATTGATGCTTAAAGATTCATTTAGGTAAACATAGCTCTAATTTATTTGACTTAAACGTTCATTTACTTTTAATTGTTAACAAGGTATCCGTTGAGTCGTTCTCATCATGGAGCACTTTTGCCATTTTACAAGAGTTATTTCGACATCAGATTATGTATGTAATTTTAATGGAATTTAATTAGAGATGAATAGCTGCAGACTTTCTTTTATTTAAGAAGCAAAAGATCACAGATTTTGTGAGATTAAAACTGATATAATGGGAAGACTACCTATCAAATTAGTCACTGATGACATGCCATTTTGTGGAAAAGGTTGTCTCCCTGCTCATAAATACAGAAAATGAATGTGACTTTGGATACACATAAATGAAATACTCAAGACTGCTCTTGTAATTTATACCGCGATAAAAAGTAACAACAAGACATATCATGTGTAATTGGCAATGCAATAATAACTTTGTGGATTATTTGTACACAACACGATTTACTGATTAGAAAAAAATTCTGTTTCGAAAACTGTTTCTACCAGTAGGAACACAAGGCTAGCATTATTGTTGAGAGTTAGGGTAAACATTATCTTTTCCAACAGAAGCTATTTCTGGGAATTGCATTTCCAGATAATTGTACATATGCAGAATGTTTTTTATCTGTGGTCGCTCTCTTAAGCAAGGGCCAAAGGCGTTCAATATACAATAAAATATTTTTCCTACGTTAGACTGTGAATAAGAGGGTTGTTGATTGACTAAGATCTGAGCCCTGGCCAAGTAACAGTCACAATCCCTTGCAGGATGAGTAACAAAAAGTTGTTAAATTAATCAGTGTTTAACCCTGGATAGCTTGGCGCAAAAAGCAGTCAGGTTTAATTTTAGAAGCAGTATGTAAATTATTTGTGCAGCACACAAACAGTAGTAAAGTAAAACACAACACAAGAAAAATCCCAAATCAATTCAGAATACTAGACAACAATTTTAAAAATCATTAAACACCAAAACAATAAAAATCCAATCTGTAGATACAGAGTGATGAATTTTTTAAATATATGAATCAAAATAGTGCTTTACAGGCCAAATTGCCAACAGTAGACATCTGTGCGAGACCGGGTCAAATTCAAAAGTTAAGGACGACCATGAATGAGTGAGGTTTGGATACATTAATTGGATTAGACGGGGTCAGTGCTTTCATTCTGAAGAAAAGTAGCTGAGAATGGTAAGTTCAATGGGACAAGGCTACAAGAGGTGTCCGTGGAGTGAACGCTGTTGTTGCATGGACTTAGGTCAAAGCCGCGGTGATGATATCTATGTTCAGACTCAACAGCCAAAATGGAAGTCGAAAATATTCAGCGGGACAAGGCAGAGGGTTGTAGCTGAGCACAGCTCCTTGAGGTTGGATACTCCTTTGGCGAAGTACCTCTGAAACGTATTGTTCTGCTGTGGAGAAGAAGGAGCAGAAGAAACTGCAAAGTTCTCTGACCAGGAATGCACCTCAGGTGGATAGGCAAGCAGGTTGGCACTGGTTTCCTCCTGGTTCTCAGAGCACTTTTTGGCTAAATTTTGCTCGTCCTATGTTTTGAAAATTGCCCTTCTGGGCAACTTTAACACCACAACCAAGCGTCCAGGGCTAGTGGAACACTTCTTGGGGATTCAGGAACCACTCAGGATGGGTCCAGGTGCAGGTTCAAGATGGTGAGAGTCTTTTATGTCTCTGTGGCTCCGAACAGGAGGCCAGCAAACTGGTCATTGGAGTCACCTCTTATTGTCTGGGGGGCAGGTCAAGATGCAGGGCTCAACTGCAGGTCTGGCCTCTGGGATTTCAATGCAGGCTCCAGACAGCAAAGTATTTATTCCAAGTACAGCCTTGGTTCCAAGCTGGCTGCAGTGAAAATACAGGGTTGTTACACCCTTTGTGTGAAGGTATAACGCAGGCTATTCATGTGTTAATGGGGCTGTGCTGAGCTCCGTTCCCATCCTGCCAGCAGATGGCCCATTGAGACACTCCTAATCCTTCTATTGTGGAATGTTTGGGAAGGATTCATAAAGTCTGTTAGCTATACTAAGTCATGTGACCCAAGACAGGCTGCAGTCACTAAGGGCTGAGGGCAGTGAAAGGTCTACTTTTTAAAAGTGGCATTTTCAAAACTGTAAGGAAAAATCAGACTTTACCATTAAAAATGGTTTATCATTACAATTTAATCATTACCAAACATGTTATACCTACCTCCTCAATTAGGAATTACAGCTTATTCAATGTAATAAGAAATCCTTAATGGTTTCCAACAGTAGGGGTAGGTTTCACAGTAGTGACAAACACATTTGGGAGTTTTGACTATCAGGACATATAAAGCTTAAAAGTAAATGTCCAACATTTTTTGTTTCACAGCATCCTGTCTCATGTGCTACCTAGGGCATATCTTAGGGGTGACTTACATATACTAAAAAGGGAATTTAAGGTTTGGCAAGGAGATTTAAATGCCAAGTTGACATGACAGTTTAAAATTGCATTCAGGCTGAATGGAAGGCCTGGGACATGTTTTAAAGTGCTACTTAAGAGGGTGGCACAATCCGTGCTGCAAGCCTACTACTAGCATTTAATTTACTGGCCTTGGATATATGGTATACCACTCTACTAGGGACTTACAAGTAAATTAAATATGTCAATTGGGTGTAAGCCAATGTAACTATTTTTTGGGGAGACAATGGAAGCACTTTAGCTCTGGTTAGCAGTGATAAAGTGCACAGTCTCAAAGCCAACAAAACAAATTTAGCCAAAAGTAAATGAAAAAAGGCATAACCTTTGGGGTGACCCTGCAGAGCAGGCCAGGTCCTTCATATACATTTTTTGGGAAAGGCAAGGGCATGGCTACACTAGTACGAGTGTATCCTGAATAATCAGGCAAATTGTTGTGATGACAATATGAGAGGTTACAATGGGAAATTACTGGGCGATAACTCACTATCTGCCTTTCCCTGGTTATTAAATGCCCCACTAATAGTCCAGTAAGGAATCAGTTACAGTCCACACAGGACAAGGATCAAAATGTACTTCCCATCTGTTTTCACTAATTTCTTTCTGTTTTCAATTGTGTTCTAGGCAGATAAATCTATTCTTGATTCCTTCGCAAGTAAGTTGTGAACACTGAACACATGCAGGTAATTTGCAATAACTAAGCAATAACAGCCAAGGGATGGCCACTCCCATGTAGTTTTTGACCTCAGTGGAGTCCGATTGTCCCATGCAAAGAAAATGGACCTACTCCCCTTACCCACAGTCAATACCTACCAGGGCGTGCTCTCCCCATTCGGTAATATAGCTATGGTTGATTATACCCTTCGAGTTGGACTACAATTAACAGAATTGTTCGTTAGATGGAATGACTTTTATGGGGCTATTTTCAGTGGAAGGTTAAATAAAGCATCTTTGTTGGATTTTTAGTGATAAGCATCAATTGATTTTTTTCCAATGAAATGCACTGGAGGAGGTGCCTTGACTTGAGACCACAAAAAGGAGCATAAAGAAGGGTGAAAGTCTACTTTAGCACCTTTATAAATCATGTGTTGGTAGTAGCATAATAATTCTGTGGAATTGTGGATTGTTCTAAGGTGTTTTTAACCTGTGAAATATATTGAACCTTTGCTGATGAACTGAGAAAACATGTTTGAGAAAAAAAACAGTCTTCTGTCATGATTTTATGGAAAATATGGAATAAGCTGCCACAAGCTAAAATGAAGGCATGTTATCTATAAAGACACACATATCTTCCTCATCCATGTGAGATAACATGCTCACTAAAATTTATACCAAAAGAATAATTGATGGACAGAATGCAGAACAATGTTATACATTCACCCCAGTACAGAGATCTGTGCCTAAATCCAACATTTTTTTTGCTCACCATGCCATTCCAGTTTAGACCCAGTCATATGCAAATTAGTCTTGACCCTGTGCCCAATGGGAACAGTCCAGCCCAAACTTCCAGGCCAGGTCCTCCCTGGACTGGAAACAAGCATTCTAGGACTGGTTTGGGCTTTCAGCCCTCATCAGCCAGGATAGCTTGACTCCAATATATACAGCATCTGTAGCAGTCAATTGATTCCCAACTGTTCTACTACAGCGTCACCACAGTTCTAATGAACATCTACAGAGCTAACATTCTTCATTTATGACGAATTCCGGCACTTTTAAATGCCATATTTTTGGAACAGGACCTGTAGAATTGCCTTCGTCTTTTGTGGAGCAGACTGCAGTAAATGAACAAAATGAGGGGCTTCATTTCATCATGGACATTATTTTTCTATACATTTTCAACTAACTTCTTCATTAAAGTTAGAAAAAAGTATATACTGCTGAGTGAATCATGTGCTTTCAACACCCGCAGAAGTCTGTTGGTTGACTCTGGTGCAGCGAAAATAAATAAATGTATATATATATATATATTCACTGAAAAAACCCATAGGTTTCACAACAGTTATAGTTGAACTCACTATAACTTGCGCGTGCAATGCACTGCTGATAACGTCACATATTACATCACTCATGACATGGTCAGTGACATCACTCATGACATCACTGATGACACCATCCTTATGACAGAGTGACAGACCTCCTTTCACTGTAATGTAACCCTTGAAACACATATTCAAAAATAGAAACAAAAATTTTCAAAAAAATGGAGATACCCGTACCAGTTATAACAACCAATTCAATAATTCCACCATCTATATACATATCCACTCTTTGACCAACAGTTCTATATAGTCACTCATACATATACTCACTCATCATATGTAGTGATACACCTATACATCCTGTTACACACCGACAGTCATCCAAAAGATACTCTCACACATACTCACACATGCAAATAAACTATTGAACATCCATTTATTTGCATATACAGCTATACACACACTACCACTTTACTTCTAACTATAACGTGGGAATTTCATTGGTTTTATGCGAGTAAAATTTCCAGCTAACTATAACTGCTGTCAAACCTATGTTTTTTTCAGTGAATTTCATAGGTTTCGTAAATGCTATTTCCTAACTATAACGTGTGTAAAACCTATGGTTTTTTCAGTGAATTTCATAGGTTTTTTAAATGCTACTTCCTAACTATAACGTGTTTAAAACCTATGGTTTTTTCAGTGAATATATATATATATATATATATAAAATTTATGTAAACGTATGGGGAGCAGCCCATGTGGCAGCATTACAAAATGTCCCTCAAGGAGGGCCCTTTCAACATGGCCCAAGAGGAGAAAATGCCCCTGGTCGACCTACCCTGAACACAAGAGGGGAGAGGCCATAGTGCAGAATCGTAGGCAGAAATAAAATATTTTTCCTACGTTAGACTGTGAATAAGAGGGTTGTTGATTGACTAGGATCTGAGCCCTGGCCAAGTAACAGTCACAATCCCTTGCAGGATGAGTAACAAAAAGTTGTTAAATTAATCAGTGCTTAACCCTGGATAGCTTGGCGCAAAAAGCAGTCAGGTTTAATTTTAGAAGCAGTATGTAAATTATTTGTGCAGCACACAAACAGTAGTAAAGTAAAACAGAACACAAGAAAAATCCCAAATCAATTCAGAATACTAGACAACAATTTTAAAAATCATTAAACACCAAAACAATAAAAATCCAATCTGTAGATACAGAGTGATGAATTTTTTCAATATATGAATCAAAATAGTGCTTTACAGGCCAAATTGCCAACAGTAGACATCTGTGCGAGACCGGGTCAAATTCAAAAGTTAAGGACGACCATGAATGAGTGAGGTTTGGATACATTAATTGGATTAGACGGGGTCAGTGCTTTCATTCTGAAGAAAAGTAGCTGAGAATGTTAAGTTCAATGGGACAAGGCTACAAGAGGTGTCCGTGGAGTGAACGCTGTTGTTGCATGGACTTACGTCAAAGCCGCGGTGATGATATCTATGTTCAGACTCAACAGCCAAAATGGAAGTCGAAAATATTCAGCGGGACAAGGCAGAGGGTTGAAGCTGAGCACAGCTCCTTGAGGTTGGATACTCCTTTGGCGAAGGACCTCTGAAACTTATTGTTCTGCTGTGGAGAAGAAGGAGCAGAAGAAACAGCAAAGTTCTCTGACCAGGAATGCACCTCAGGTGGATAGGCAAGCAGGTTGGCACTGGTTTCCTCCTGGTTCTCAGAGCACTTTTTGGCTAAATTTTGCTCGTCCTCAGTTTTGAAAATTGCCCTTCTGGGCAACTTTAACACCACAACCAAGCGTCCAGGGCTAGTGGAACACTTCTTGGGGATTCAGGAACCACTCAGGATGGGTCCAGGTGCAGGTTCAAGATGGTGAGAGCCTTTTATGTCTCTGTGGCTCCGAACAGGAGGCCAGCAAACTGGTCATTGGAGTCACCTCTTGTTGTCTGGGGGCAGGTCAGGATGCAGGGCTCAACTGCAGGTCTGGCCTCTGGGGTTTCAATGCAGGCTCCAGACAGCAAAGTATTTATTCCAAGTACAGCCTTGGTTCCAAGCTGGCTGCAGTGAAAATACAGGGTTGTTACACCCTTTGTGTGAAGGTATAACACAGGCTATTCATGTGTTAATGGGGCTGTGCTGAGCTCCATTCCCATCCTGCCAGCAGATGGCCCATTGAGACACTCCTAATCCTTCTATTGTGGAATATTTGGGAAGGATTCATAAAGTCTGTTAGCTATACTAAGTCATGTGACCCAAGACAGGCTGCAGTCACTAAGGGCTGAGGGCAGTGAAAGGTCTACTTTTTAAAAGTGGCATTTTCAAAACTGTAATGAAAAATCAGACTTTACCATTAAAAATGGTTTATCATCACAATTTAATCATTACCAAACATGTTATACCTACCTCCTCAATTAGGAATTACAGCTTATTCAATGTAATAAGAAATCCTTAATGGTTTCTAACAGTAGGGGTAGGTTTCACAGTAGTGACAAACACATTTGGGAGTTTTGACTACCAGGACATATAAAGCTTAAAAGTAAATGTCCAACATTTTTTGTTTCACAGCATCCTGTCTCATGTGCTACCTATGGCATATCTTAGGGGTGACTTACATATACTAAAAAGGGAATTTAAGGTTTGGCAAGGAGATTTAAATGCCAAGTTGACATGACAGTTTAAAATTGCATTCAGGCTGAATGGAAGGCCTGGGATATGTTTTAAAGTGCTACTTAAGAGGGTGGCACAATAAGTGCTGCAAGCCTACTACTAGCATTTAATTTACTGGCCTTGGTTATATGGTATACCACTCTACTAGGGACTTACAAGTAAATTAAATATGTCAATTGGGTGTAAGCCAATGTAACAATTTTTTGGGGAGACAATGGAAGCACTTTAGCTCTGGTTAGCAATGATAAAGTGCACAGTCTCAAAGCCAACAAAACAAATTTAGCCAAAAGTAAAGGAAAAAAGGCATAACCTTTGGGGTGACCCTGCAGAGCAGGCCAGGTCCAACATAGACATTTTTTGGGAAAGGCAAGGGCATGGCTACACTAGTACGAGTGTATCCTGAATAATCAGGCAAATTGTTGTGATGACAATATGAGAGGTTACAATGGGAAATTACTGGGCGATAATTCACTATCTGCCTTTCCCTGGGTATTAAATGCCCCACTAATAGTCCAGTAAGGAATCAGTTACAGTCCACACAGGACAAGGATCAAAATGTACTTCCCATCTGTTTTCACTAATTTCTTTCTGTTTTCAATTGTGTTCTAGGCAGATAAATCTATTCTTGATTCCCTCGCAAGTAAGTTGTGAACACTGACCACATGCAGGTAATTTGCAATAACTAAGCAATAACAGCCAAGGGATGGCCACTCCCATGTAGTTTTTGACCTCAGTGGAGTCCGATTGTCCCATGCAAAGAAAATGGACCTACTCCCCTTACCCACAGTCAATACCTACCTGGGCGTGCTCTCCCCATTCGATAATATAGCTATGGTTGATTATACCCTTCGAGTTGGACTACAATTAACAGAATTGTTCGTTAGATGGAATGACTTTTATGGGGCTATTTTCAGTGGAAGGTTAAATAAAGCATCTCTGTTGGATTTTTAGTGATAAGCATCAATTGAATTTTTTTCCAATGAAATGCACTGGAGGAGGTGCCTTGACTTGAGACCACAAAAAGGAGCATAAAGAAGGGTGAAAGTCTACTTTAGCACCTTTATAAATCATGTTTTGGTAGTATCCTAATAATTCTGTGGAATTGTGGATTGTTCTAAGGTGTTTTTAACCTGTGAAATATATTGAACCTTTGCTGATGAACTGAGAAAACATGTTTGAGAAAAAAAACAGTCTTCTGTCATGATTTTATGGAAAATATGGAATAAGCTGCCACAAGCTAAAATGAAGACATGTTATCTATAAAGACACACATATCTTCCTCATCCATGTGAGATAACATGCTCACTAAAATTTATACAAAAAGAACAATTGATGGACAGAATGCAGAACAATGTTATACATTCACCCCAGTACAGAGATCTGTGCCTAAATCCATCGTTTTTTTTGCTCATCATGCCATTCCAGTTTAGACCCAGTCATATGCAAATTAGTCTTGACCCTGTGCCCAATGGGAACAGTCCAGCCCAAACTTCCAGGCCAGGTCCTCCCTGGACTGGAAACAAGCATTCTAGGACTGGTTTGGGCTTTCAGCCCTCATCAGCCAAGATAGCTTGACTCCAATATATACAGCATCTGTAGCAGTCAATTGATTCCCAAATGTTCTACTACAGCGTCACCACAGTTCTAATGAACATCTACAGAGCTAACAATCTTCATTTATGAGGAATTGAGGCACTTTTAAATGCCATATTTTTGGAACAGGACCTGTAGAATTGCCTTCGTCTTTTGTGGAGCAGACTGCAGTAAATGAACAAAATGAGGGGCTTCATTTCATCATGGACATTATTTTTCTATACATTTTCAACTAACTTCTTCATTAAAGTTAGAAAAAAGTATATACTGCTGAGTGAATCATGTGCTTTCAACACCCGCAGAAGTCTGTTGGTTGACTCTGGTGCACCGAAAATAAATAAATGTATATATATATATATATTCACTGAAAAAACCCATAGGTTTCACACCAGTTACAGTTGGACTCACTATAACTTGCGCGTGCAATGCACTGCTGATAACGTCACATATTACATCACTCATGACATGGTCAGTGACATCACTCATGACATCACTGATGACACCATCCTTGTGACAGAGTGACAGACCTCCTTTCACTGTAATGTAACCCTTGAAACACATATTCAAAAATAGAAACTAAAATTTTCAAAAAAATGGAGATACCCGTACCAGTTATAACAACCAATTCAATAATTCCACCATCTATATACATATCCACTCATTGACCAACAGTTCTATATAGTCACTCATACATATACTCACTCATCATATGTAGTGATACACCTATACATCCTGTTACACACCGACAGTCATCCAAAAGATACTCTCACACATACTCACACATGCAAATAAACTATTGAACATCCATTTATTTGCATATACAGCTATACACACACTACCACTTTACTTCTAACTATAACGTGGGAATTTCATTGGTTTTATGCGAGTAAAATTTCCAGCTAACTATAACTGGTGTCAAACCTATGGTTTTTTCAGAGAATTTCATAGGTTTTGTAAATGCTATTTCCTAACTATAACGTGTGTAAAACTTATGGTTTTTTCAGTGAATTTCATAGGTTTTTTAAATGCTACTTCCTAACTGTAACGTGTTTAAAGCCTATGGTTTTTTCAGTGAATATATATATATATATATATATATAAAATTTCTATGGCAAAATGAAACCCCTCATTTTGTTCCTTTTCAAATTAAATGTATTAAGTGTTACCACTTTATTCCAATCAAGATGACTTCAGGTGTGCCATACTTTTGTCATAAGTAAGACTGTTAGCGTTCTAGTTCTTCTTTAGAACACTCTGGGACATTCTGTCATTGGGCTATAGTTGGGCTACATCTGGCTGATATTTGGGCTACATTTGGGCTCTTTTGTCTCTGGTGGCCATCTTGGGAGACTGCATATCAGAATTTTTTTTATGAAATATAAGAGGATTTGAGAAGTCACTCAAAATGTGCCCTAATTTTTCTTTCTTTAGCAATAATCATAATTTCTATGGCAAAATGAACCCCCTCATTTTGTTCCTTTGCAAATTAAATGTTTTAAGTGTTAACACTTTATTCCAATCAAGATGACTTCAGGTGTGCCATACTTTTGTCATAAGTAAGACTGTTAGCGCTTTAGTTGTTCTTTAGAACACTCTAGGACATTCTGTCATTGGGCTATAGTTGGGCTACATCTGGCTGATATTTGGGCTACATTTCTTTTTTTTTGTCTCTGGTGGCCATCTTTGGGCTACATTGGGCGACATTGGGCTACATTGGGCTACATTTGGGCTCTAACATATATATAGCCCAATGTAGCCCAATATATATTTTTTCAAAGTTAATTTTCTCAGCAACTACTGAACAGATTTACACAATTCAAAGAAAAGCGTAATCTGCGAGCCGGACTCTACCTTTCTACCAAATTTCTTATAACTCCATTCAGCCGTTCGAGCTGTAGCCGTGTCTAAACGTCCTATGGAAAATAACATGGGGAAAACACGTTTTGGAACCCCCCTTTTATCTCAGCCCCCCACTTGACGAATCCCCCCCAAACTTTCAGGGAAGGAGCGGAGCGGAGCAGGCCATCTTCTTTGAGAAATTCGCAAAGATTCGTCCACCGGTGCCAAAGTTATTCTCATAAGAATGTTGCGAATTTCCTATGGAAACTAGATCCTAACTATAACTACCTACTGGCGACCGCCAGTAGGTAATATATATATATATATATATATTACATTTTATTTATAAAGTTTACAAAATATATTCAGGACTGAGAGAACATTCTTGCAGAAGAAAACTAAATAAGGAACAAAACCAAGAGTAGGCTCAAGCAGGGACTACTTAAAAAATATGAATACAGTACACATCAAAAAAATTTCACTAGTACATACATAAATTATGACATATTCTAAGATCCAACACACTGAGGTACTGTGCTAATGAGAGGCGGCATCCCACCACAGAGGAGAAAAGTCAGATCAGGGACCCTCTATTAATTATTCACCCATCAAGAAGCGGGCCTGAAAAAACATCTCAGGCACCTGTATCACTGCTCTGGCTGTCTGGCACTGCTGTCACACGCCCTGCAAGGTATTGCTTGTACAATCCCCCGAAGCCCTTTGGATGGTTCTGGGGGGGAAGGTAACAGCTTGTTGTATATGTCGGATTGTGTATTACAATATAACATGTCTGCTCTGAGTCTCCTATCAGTGGATACAGTCCCCTGGCTCAGCGCATGGCAACACTCCACTTTGCTAGCAGCATAACCCATCCCCACCAACTTCTTTAAGCTTTTATCTATTTCCAGATCACACCCAAGTAAAGCTAGTAGCGGGTCTGGTACAAGGACATGTTCCGTAAAGTCGCTCATATTAGTAAAGATCTCACTCCAGAATTTCAAACTGCCAGGAGAAAGCCACGCAGAATGTAAAAATCCGGCTTCCTGCTCCGTACAGTACTCACACCAACCAGAATACTGCAGCCCATAGCGAAACAACCTAACTGGGGTATAATAGAATCTATTTATGTTTTTAAAGTGTATTGGGTGGTGTCTGCCACTTTGAGATATGTGGTTTGTGAATTTGCAGCAATACCTTCAGTGCTTGTCATCTAAGACCAAGCTCTGCCAGTCTAAGCGGGCCTTGGAGCATGGTTTTGTCTTGTGTTCTAATGAGAGCGAATAAAGGATTTTTTTTTTTTGTGTCCTCATAAATGCCACCAGATATTGTCAACTCTAGATGGGCTTATCTCCTGGCCTTTACCAAGGAATAACTGTTAACGCCCTGGCTGCCGTGTATAGCCATCGAAGATCGCCCAGAGGTAGGTCGTTACCTAGTCCCATTCCCTTCCGTAATGTTTCGAGGCCCATGGGAGGACCGGACCACGAACCTCTGGCATAATCATTGGACATTATTGTATACCTTGTCCGTTATCTCTCAGACCATGCTATTAGTTGGGACCAAACATTTGCCGCACTCTCTCCTCCACATAGTTGGTCAAAACGACTAACAGCCATAATGTTCTTGAGACAGTTTGCAAATCGAGGAGGACTGGCCGATTTCCACTCCCTACATATGTCTCTTCTGGCAATAACAATAACGTAGAAAATGAACTGTGAAATACTGTTGCTGACACTATATTCCATAGGGAGGCCGAAAAATATTAACCTGGGGGATTTTACAACCGGTATTGATAGGACCTCTTCTAGAAACCCAATCACCTGATCCCAGTAGTTGACAATTTCGTGACAGTCTACAAACATATGTCTATCGTCTGCATCTGGTGACCTACATCTAGGACAGACATATTCTTCTGCTGAGATCCTAGATCATTTTGCTGGAGTCCAATAGGCCCTATGGGTTGTAAATAGGTGATTTCTCCTAAGATTGGATGGTTTTATAGTCTTTTGGGAAATTGTGAAAGAGTCTATCCAGATCTTCAGCAACTCTTCCGGGTCTTGGATATGGCATTAGCCCAGAGCTTGGTGATGTCCCCTTCTAGTTCATCTTTTGCCCCCACCAGTGCGTTATACCAGAGTGAAACCTCCCCTTTCTTCCCAGTCGCCCTACTAATGAGTCCCAGGATCGGGATATCATCCTCGTTGACCCAACTTTGACTGCCCCACCAGGAAGATAGTTGGTAAAACTTAAACCTGGAAATAGAACCCTCTGTTAGATTTAGAATAGATTCCCAGCTTAGTAGTTTCGAGTCATTGGTTAGATCTCCCCATTTATTTAATCCTGCAGCTCTCAGAGGAAGAGCCAGTCAATCTAACAAGCAGTCTGGTGTACCTGGGGAGTCCCAAATGGGAGCTTGGGGGTGATAATAGGGTATGTTAAGAATTCTACGTAGTGCCCTCCAGGTGTTGAGTGCTGTCCCGAGAAGCTTCGGTCTAACCTTTTTAAAAAACTTCTGGTCCCCAAATTTATATAGAAAAAACTCCCGCCCTTGTGGCAGGTCTGATAGCATGGCATGAAAAAGTCTTCCGTGTGAGGAAGAATCTAGTTTATTTGTCAGGAGTCTAAAGTTCTTAAATTGAAAAGCATAACAATAAAAAAGTAAATCCGGCAAAGCCAATCCGCCCACTTTTAAACCCCTTCTTAATTTCCGCCAGGCAATTCGGGGGGACTTGGTCGCCCAGATAAACGAGCCAATCCTCCCTTGAAGATTAGAAATATCTTTTTTATTAAAATATAAGGGGATAGAATTAAAAAGAAAAGTGACCTTCGGCAGTATTATCATCTTGACTAGATTGACTCTCCCATAAATGTTCAGAGGTAAATTATTCCATCTAGCCAAGAGCTTTCTAATTTCTTTTACTGCCGTCTGCCAACTGCATTTGGTAGTCTCACCCAAATTGTGAGTAAGCTGAATACCCAAATATCTAATTTTTAGTTTGGCTTCTGGTATCGGTTGCAAGTTATTCCAACTCATGATGTCGTTTTTTTCTTTATTAATACTGTATCCCGATACCCTGCCAAAATCTTCTGCCAATTCAAATAGTCTGGGAATGGCCTGCTGAGGATTTGATGTGTACAAAAGCAAATCATCAGCATAAAGTGCTGTCTTAAGGGGCAAATCTCCAATTTTAAAGGGGAGAATCACTGGGTCAGATCTCAAGGAGCAAACGAACGGTTCAATGTAAACATCGAAAAGAAGAGGAGACAGGGGACACCCTTGCCTCGTTCCCCTCGAGATATCCAGCCATTCCGTCAGACCTCCATTGATTAATACCCTGGCTCGTGGGCCCCTGTATAGTGTCTGGATTCCTCTAATGAATGTTTCTGGGAGTCCGAAATTAGCCATGGTTTTCCATAAAAAAAGCCAGTTGACTTGATCAAATGCTTTTGCAGCATCGATCGCCACAATGGTCAGTGGAAGTCCTTGCTGTACTGCCATATCTATTGCTCCTACTACTTGAAAGGTAAGTTCGTTTAATTGGGGCCCGGGTATAAACCCACGTTGATCAGGGTGGATGATGGACTTGATTATCTTTGCCAGAATAAATTTTAGAATCCGAGTTGAGGAGTGAAATGGGCCTATATGATTCTATAAGGTTAGGGTCTTTGTTTGGTTTTGCGATCAGAGTGATAGTAGCCTCTGACCAAGAAACTGGGGCCTCCTCTCCTTCTATAAAGATTTTATTAAATAATGACAATAGTGGGGAAATTATTTCTTCCACGTTATCCTTATACAACTCGGTTGGCAGTCCATCTGGACCCGGAGCCTTGTTCCTGACCATTTTTTTTAATTGGGCTCGCACCTCCCCCTCAGTGATCTCTGTAGCTAGATATTCTTTATCAGGCTCACTCAACTGAGGTAGTTCTCTCGTGGCCCACCAACGTTCTAAATCTTCTTCCTCCAAGCTGTTCTGCTCCCGATAAAGTTCTTCCATGAACCCTCTAGCCTCTATCTTAATGTCGGCATCTTCGGTTATGGGCAGACCTGTACTCCGTTGTATCAATGTGCTAATACTATTCCTGGATCATTCCATTCTAGCTTTCCAGGCAAGAAGAGAGCCACATTTCTCCCCATACTCGAAATTTCGAAGTTTACTCACTTCCCATCTGTCCTTGATTTTTTTATCAGCGCGTGCTTTGAAGCTAGTTTGTAATTCAGTCAGCTCTTTCTCGATTAGTGGAATTCTATTCCTGTCTTCTAATGCAGCTGACTGTAATTGTTTTTCTTTAGTTTTAATCTTATCAAGGTCAGATCTATCTCTAGCTAACTTGAGCTTTCTTTTTAAGGCCATATGTGATCCCAGGATACCTCTCAAATAAGCCTTAGAAGAATCCCAGACAATGGATTCGGGAGCTGTGTGTGTATTAAATAAG
The DNA here is from genome assembly GCF_964261635.1 of Lissotriton helveticus. Lineage (NCBI taxonomy): Eukaryota > Metazoa > Chordata > Amphibia > Caudata > Salamandridae > Lissotriton > Lissotriton helveticus. The sequence goes on along the minus strand of NC_136065.1, from coordinate 1,464,238,961 downwards.
AAGAACTCTGACAAATTTCCCTTGATTTTACTTCTAATTGTATTGTCTAAAAGGATCGTTCTATCTAGAGTCCATCTGTATGTTGGGGTTTTGACCCTAAGATCAATTACTAGTTCCACTACCGAATGGTCGGAGAAGCCTACCGGAATGTGAGATATAGATACAACATCTGATATGAAAGCTTGGTCTAGTAAAAAGAAATCGATTCTGGAATATTGTTTGTACTTCTTGCTGTAAAAAGAGTATTCTCTGCGATTCCCTTGCTTGATCCTCCAGACCTCCCTGAGATTGAAATTTCTAATAATGTATTTCAGAGCTAACAAAGTTTTATTAGGGGGATTATATTTTGCCTTAGAGGTGCGATCTAAGGAAGAATCCAAAACAAGGTTAAAATCACCTCCCATAATAACTGGAGCTGTATATTGAATCATGTATTCTTCGATTTTTTGGAGAAACCTGGGATTATCTTCGTTAGGGCCTTAGTATGCAGTACATAGAATAGAGAGGCTGCCTCTCTAATCTTAAAACAATCCTTTATTTGAGAGCGAATAAAGGATTGTTTTAAGATTAGAGAGGGGGTTTGCACAACTAATCTGCCTTAGTGTAGGCATAGCAGGAGACTCCTGCATATCGTCCTCCAGGAACTCTCACCACGCATGCTTAGCCCTGGCATACTGGAACTGGTCTAATGGCGTGTACACCAATACATCTTTGGCCAAGTCATTACGGCTATGGAACGCACCCTCAGGGAAGAAGTCTCCTATCTTAAGAATACCCAATGCTTTAAGCGATTGATAAATGTCCTTTTCCATTCCCGCCTGGAATGAGGGGCACCTCTCCAGCTGTTTCTGTGGAGAGTACATGAGAGCAGCACCTGCCTGATACTCTAACAACCAATGCCAGGCATGCGTAGTCAAGTTTATGTTTATGTTTATGTTTATGTTTTTTAAATTTGTATGGCGCACAAATACCCAAAGGTGTCTCGGCGCCTGAGATTTGCCAAAGGACAAGTACACAGAAGGAGGTCATTGGTCGAAAAGCCAGGTCTTCAATTGCTTTCGGAAGATGATAAGTGTGGGGCTGGTCTTGATAGAAAGAGGGAGAGTATTCCAAAGTTTCGCCGTAGCCACTTGAAAGCGTCTGTCTCCCCAGGAGACTGTCCTGGTGCGAGAAACTGGTAAAAGATGAGTCAGAGATGAACGAAGGGGTCTGAAGGGGCTGTAGATTGCGAAAGCTTTTCTTAAGTAGTGTGGTCCTGAGTTGTGCATTGCCTTATAGGCTATGCAAAGCGCCTTGAATTTAATGCGGCATCTGACACGTAGCCAGTGCAATTGCCGGATTCCCGCAGCAATTGAATGAAACTTGGGAGTGGAAAGTAGGACCCTGGCTGCAGCATTTTGGATAGACTGTAATTTATTTAGAACCTGTTCTTGAGCGTTGAGCAGGAGAGAGTTACAGTAATCCAATTTGGAGAAAACCAAGGTGGACATAAGAGTTTTTCCCGCATCGGTTGGTAGATATGGAAGCAGCTTTTTGATTTTTCTTAGGACCAGAAAAGAGAAGGAGACCACTGTGTTAACATGATAATAGAATGTTAATTTATCAACAAATATTACTCCAAGATTTCTAACCTTAGTGACTGGTACTGGTGTAGTGTGTTTATCTAGGTACCTATATTGATACTCCTATTTCTTACCCTTGTCCGGTTATTAATTCACTAGTGTCCACACAACGGCACAGAAACCCATCTTCAGATTAGGTCATAGCGCATGCTGTCACATTAAGCAAGCACTATCCCTTCAGCCCCCTAGAGAAGCACACCGAGTTCTCAAAACAAATCAAACCTCCAACAGACCTGGGAAATCCCCGCGACCATTGTTTTGATTTCGCTCGAGAACTCCTGCAAAGAATGTAAGAACGACCAGTCCTTATGACATTCTTGCTGACGTCTTATGTCCATCCTTACGTCAAACACGGCACCTTTCAGGTATAAATATACCAACGTTGCCCTAAGCTAAGACACAGTGGTGACGAGCTTGGAGCAGCGCTACTTGCCGGAGAGCCCAGCTGAAACAGAAAAGCCCACGGACGCTGCCCCTCCCTTTTGACGCGCGGAGAGAGACGCTGCCTTTTCTCCTACCGAGAAATCCAGCCTCCGGCGTTTCCAGCCGCCCTCGCGGGTAACTGGGATATCGAGTCCTGAGACAGAGATACCAACCCTCCAGCCTTCCAAATCCCAGGTACTGAACTGACCAACCCCTTACAGAGAATTCTTGAGTCAGATTCTTGGCAAAGCAAACTTAACTTAAACTGCTACTTACTTACTCCCTCCCAAGTATTAGGCTTAGGTCAGGTACACCGGGGTAGGCGTAGTTAGAAGCACCAGTTGAGTACGATTAGTCAATGTATATATGTATGTATATCTTTTATCCATTTTAGCATCATATGGCTAAGAAACCATATAAATGCTTTTACAGTATTATTTTATAATTCTGTTTTTACTGTATGCACTTTACTTAACTATAAGTATTGCAATAATAGCGATTCATTTCTCTTGTATGAGAAAAGAGACTGATCAATAAATAACATCTTTTATTGAACCACGCCCATCTCTTATTTCTCTACAAACTGGTGAAACTAAGAATGCACGTACTGACTGAGTAAAATAAGTTGTCTTTTGTTTTCACACGACTCTGGAGATATACTCTTGATTAGGGGAGAGCAAAGTTGTCATGTTCTATGGTTGTCAGAAACTAAATCCCTTCTTGTCTATCCAGGGAGGTTAAACTCCTCCTTGCCCATTCGAGAAAGTTTCTAGTGAACTCTGAGCTAGCTGGCACACATAACTTTAAGTCTAATATCGTCAGTAGAAGACCTAGTTAACCACAGTCCTACGTCTATACTATTGAAGATATTACTCCAATGCGCAGAGCCTATTGGGAAAATAGGAACTACACTACATGGCGCCCAACGGTTTGGATAGGCGATAAATCTAACGCAAGACATTAGAGTAACTCAGTCGTGCTTTTTCACACAGACCCTTTTTCCCATAAAACTCCAAAGACGTCTGGAGTGGGTGAAAGGTTAAATCCGCCAAACTTAGTAGGAGGAGACTCCTATGTATGGTTTTTGGTTTATTCAACGTTGAAGGATACAGTGTTCCAAAATATTGTGCATCTAATCTTTGTTTCCTTGAAAACCTGATCTGCAACAAAAACCCTTCTTGACAGTAAAATGTCAGAAACTGAAGAAGATAGGGAGGCAGCTAGAATAGCAGCTCAACTCCTAGAGGAAGACACAAGTCTCCTACAGCAAGACCCGGGTGCAATACTCATCCCGGTCAGCATAAGGAAAACTATAACCTTAAAACTTATAGAAATTGGACTAACACCGAGAGGTGGTACAGTCATATTCGTAATTGAGGCACACGAATATCGGCAGACAGAGGTATTCTATTCATGGATACATTTTCCAGCAGCAAACGCTGTAACAAAGGAGTTCCATTATTACAAGATAGAGGAACCTCCGGATGAGTACACCCCTTTCGAGGAGGTGGAAATACCACTCAAATACCAAGAGCACCTGCTCTGGTTTAAAGGCGCCCTAAAACATAATGATCATATCACCAGGCTCGGTCCACTAGGTAGACCAGGAGCGACGTGGCCGGTTCTAGCCGGATACACACCATATCCAGACATTGAAAAAATGTCAGTAACAGAACTTTTAACACAGTTAAAACAACTGATTAAAATACACATACAACTAGTCCAATATGTAATGCAGACTTCAACAGTCCAACCAGCTATTAAAATTCCACAGCTGACCCCTCATCAGGGAACACAAATAAAATCACACCACAGAACATACAGTCCTGTCTAGGTAAAATACCCATTAAACGGGAACAAATTCCATTTTGGTTAGCACAAAAAATCACTCAAATAGAGGTGGGATTTCCAGATACCACACCTGTGGAAAAACACAGAATTCTGACTATCTGTCTCCCAATGGGGATCGCACCACATGTGGAGGACTGTGACACTTGGGGTACAGTCTTTGCTTCCATTTACACAAAAACACATGGTGTTCCGTCCATGGCGGTAATACCAGAAGTGCTAAAACAGATTCAAAATGAATACGGTCCAGAACCTGCTTTAACTCTGGGTATGAAATTACTGAAGGACTTCAAGCAGGTCTCGGCAATATTACTAGCAAACATAAAAGGGGAAGCAGCAAATGTGGCGATCCGCCAAAGATTGAAGGAAACAGATATAGCAGACCAACCATTTGAACTTGCCAGAATCATAGAAAAATCCTATGAAGAACTAGGAAGAGATAGTTTGGGTGGGAAACCAGTGAAACCCCAACTAATAGAAAATCCTGAAAAGGTATTTATTAAAAATAATCTAAACACTTCAAAAAAGAACTGGGATGGAAATAAACAATCCACTCCCAAAGAAAAAAGATTCCAGTCCAGAGGAAGGTCTCCTCGGCGGAGAGAAAGATCTCCGGACCAAGGACACAAGTCTCCCCAGAGGGAGCCCTCTGAGAAAAAATACAACCTTAGAAATAGGGGTAATTTGAAGAAACCTGATAGATATCAAGATATTGATACACGTCCCTCTCGATCTTTTCAGACTTCCTCGCAGAAATCGGAAAGAAGAGGACGGTCAGAACACAGGGAAGAGCTCGTCAAGTCCAAAGACAAAGAACCTGCTCATCAAAGTAAAAAGTTACAATTTCCAAAGAAGAAGGTAGCCAGCATTAAAATAATAAAACATGCCGAGGATCCTGAGGACTCAGCTGAAAAACGGAGAGTGGGCTCAGACAATGCTAGACAGCGCAGCAGAAGTGAGCATAGCTCGCAAGATCCTGATGAATCATCTGGAGACAGTGGACACGAATGAATACATTCAAGTAGAAACTGCAGATACCAGAGTTAGCAAACCTCATAAAATATATGAAATAACTTTACGTATAGAAGGAGATAAGACTAGGAAAATAAGGGGTCTATTTTGGGATAATCTCTCCAGGGGCTATGACATCCTTCTAGCTGAAAAAGACTGGCCACCAGAGTTTGTCAGGGAGTGCCCTCATGGCGAAGAAATGATTATGCCTGCCTTCTCAAATCATATTCCAATTCATAAAAAATATACACTTGCAAGAAAGTGGGCAGTAGCCCAGGCTCCTGCATTATATAAAAATCATGTGGGATGGGATGAGGACTCTCCTCCGCACAAAATCCAGTTAAAATCTCAACCAACTGCACAGAGGCAGTACCCAATTCAGCAAGAAGCTAAAAAACAGGTCAGGGAGATCCTAGATCAACTTGAATACCAGGGGGTGATTGAAACATGCACCTCACAAATGAACAATCCTTTGTTTCCTGTCTCCAAACCAGATGATTCATATCGTCTAGTTTTGGACTACAGACACCTTAACTCATGCTGCAAAACGTTTGCAGTACAAAACTCATACAGTGACGCACTAATGAATAGCATAGTGCGCAAAAAGTACAAAACAACATTAGACATCTCTAATGGATTCTTTTGTCAAAATATAGCACCTGAAAGCAGATATTTGACCGCTTTCTCAATAAATGGCTCGCAGAAAAATTTCTGTTGTTTGCCCCAAGGGTTCAAGAACAGCCCAGGGTTATTCTCAGCGAGAGTAACGGAATTACTACAAATATATGATGATGAGGCATTATCTTATGTCGATGACATCTATCTAACAGACAATGACTTGGATACTCACTTGAAAAGAGTGAACACCATAATACTTGGGTTCGCAGCAGAGGGTTACAAATTCAACTTCAAGAAGTCAAGAATTGCCCATCTGACTGTCCTATTTTTAGGATATGAATTATCAAGTGAAGGCAAAAGCCTGGCTAAAGATTTCCTAGAGAAATGTGCTGTAATCCAAGCACCTAGAACGCTAAAAAACTTGCAATCAATTCTAGGTTTCCTGAATTTCGGAAGAACTTACATTATAAACTATGCAGAGAGGGTTAAACCTCTCTATGATCTAATAAAACCAGATTTTAAAAGAATCAACTGGACTCAAAAACACACAGAAATTTTGAGATCTTTACAAACAGATATGTTAGTTAAAACAAAACTGCAAACACGCGATAACACACGCAACCTCGTGATTCGAGTCATCCCAGGAAGATGCGGATTCACATACCTAACTTCTAATGAGGGAGAAAAGGTACCAATAGCATACAAATCACACTTATACACAGAAGCTAAAAAAACATTCAGCATTAAGGAAAACATTGTTCACGCGGTTCAAACAGCTGTAGCAAGAGAAAGATACCAAGCTGACGGCAGACAAATTACAGTGAGAACAGCGGAATCAGCCTTTGAGGCATTAACAACCCCATGTAATTTACCTGCTATGGCACTGAATCCTAGATGGATACAATGGGAAGATTCTATTGCTACAGACAGAGTGAAATACTATTTTGATCCAGAGTTGACAAAATTAAAAAATCTAGAATATGAAAGAGAATATCCTCTGCCAATCGACATTCTGCCCATACAACAGTACGCCTGTGTAATACATACAGAAGGACATGCTCAGCCCTCAGTTTGGGGTGAACAAGCTTATAACGCCACATGCGAGATTACAAAAGACGTGTGGCGCTGTGGTAAATTAAGACCTCTATTTTCAAAAACACACTCAGTGGAAAACAATTCAGAACAACAAACTGACATAATAGCGTTAAAAATGGCGCTAGATAATGCGGATCGCGAATTCCCGACACTAATAGTGAGCGATTCATATTACTGCGTCAAATCATACAATAACGACTTGCAGAAATGGGTTGAAAACGGTTACAAAGATGACAAAGGTGCCACAATCAAGCAAAAATCGCTTTGGGAACAAGTAGTTCTTTTACAGAAAGAACTACCAAAGACTCAAGTGATACTCTCACTGAGTCCTCAGCGTGATGGCGTTCACGTTGCAGGGAATTCATTGGCTGAGACAGCCACAGCGGAACCAACTAAATCGGCTTCCGTAGCTACAAAAAAGCGTTCAGTAAAATACATTGACGGGGAAACAATGCTGGCGGTAAAAACGTCATCAAAAAGCGACTGCTCAGCGCTACCCCTCATGTATCCACTCAATTATACATACATAATCGATGCAAACTCTGTTCCTTTTGCTCGAATCCCTGGAGTGGGGGATAGAGTGATTCCAAACATGGACAGGAGAGGCTTGTTAATAGCAGACGCACATATGGGTGAGGGTCTTAGACACATTACACTTAAGGATTCTCTAGAAGAATTACAATCAACATACTGGTGGCTAGGAATGAGCCTGCAACATCATATATTTGCAAAAAATTGCCCAGACTGCAACAGAGATCACAGTGGTGACCGAGACGGCGTACTACCATGTCGTTTCACCCAATAAGGATTAGGCTATCAACATGAAATAACCAGTATTGAATAATGCGTCATATTAACATATAGAGACTATTATCACTTAAAATGTAGACCCCAGCTCTCGGCTGACGTCTAAACTGTTATACAAAGATTTGCGAGTCTATAATGGCATATACGCAATTATGCATGCTACATTCTGACCAGGGTCCTGCGTTTAGCTCTCGGGCTTACAAGGAGGCCATGGCCGAAATGGGCATAGCATTGCGGTACTCTTGTCACCTCCTTCCTGAGGGAAACGGGATGGTGTAAAGAAAACACCAGGGTATAGAGCAGTCTATAACAGCTAAGGTATTAGGTTCAGGAGCTGGGTGGGTCAAACATTTATTAAGTGTCCAACGCAGTCTTAATAATCTGCCAAGAAATTCTCTGAGAGGTCTCAGTCCCTACGAACTATTGTTTGGGACTAGAATGCTAATCCAGGACCTTGATAGTCAAACTTCAGTGGTTAAAGAAAAATGCTTTGATATCAAAGATCGTTTGGCTATTTTACAGGACTTAAACAAAAAGAGAAAAGACCTGAGCAACATAAAGTTGAAGCAACAGACAACAGCCACTGAAGAGAAACCACCTGTCCCAGCAAGGCCTGTCTGGATTCCAAAAATCGGGGATCTGGTCAGAGAAAAGATCGCGGTGAAGAAGGAATTTGGGCCTTCTTACAGAAAAGCAGTTCCTGTCTTGTCTGTCAACGGGACAAGATCAGTAATACTACCGCCCCTTGCTGGTAAAAAGGAGAACCGAGTTGTATCCATCGACCTGGTTAAACCACAATCATGTGGCCGATAACAAGTAGTAGGCCAAATGGACTCCCAAGAAGTAGTAGAACACCAAAGTTTGCTACAAACACAGAGGTTCAAACTGAAAGACTAATCACAATTGATAAACCTACAGTGAATCAACAAGGACTATGCAACAAAGCCATGGAACTTAAACCTCTTGAAACCCAAATTAAAATCTTAAATCAAGAAACACCAGTCTATAATGATGTAACCACAGACTATGCTAATGAAACAAAGAACATTCCAAAAACGAAAAGGAATCCAGAAGCAATTGAAACAATTGACAGAACAGCATCAGGCTACTTCATCAACTTCGATGATTTTTCTGAGGATCCAAGTGAACCTGAGGAACAGCCAACAACAAAAACTTTTAAAGACAAAGCAAAGTAACTCTTTCATCAACTACAAGAAACCTATCTGATTTCTCCATGGATTGAACTTTGGGTGGCACTAGGAGTATTCATCCTCATACTTTGGCTCATCATGGTACTATGCTTGGGACATTTCGTTGAGGGAAAATATGTTACAATGGACACAGCAAGTCAGAACATCAACTTGGTCCTGAAACCACACAAGTCTTCACACATAGAGAAATGAGAACTTTCTTCAGTAAACTTCACAGCCACTCCTATACTCGGGGGGGGGGGGGGGGGTAGCATGGGACGAAACAATTACGAAATCTATGGTCCGGTTGAGCTTCTGAAGTATCCTCATCAATTTAAGATTTCATTAAGTGACTTTGTAAAACCAAGCACATTTGCTGATGATTGGGACTTTGAAAGTATTAATGATATGATGTCTGATCTAGTAATGTCAGCTAAATTTACAGAACATGATTATTTGCAAGGTTCATCTAATTACGATCAAATGTTTTGTTATAACCATTATGGTAACCATTATCTGCATAAATCTACTCAACCTAGAAATGTTTTAACATTTAACCAATGGGAACATTGTGCAACTCCACCAAAAGGCAGTTCAAAGACATATTTTGATAAATATTCATACTTTTCAGGGTTCAACACAAGTAATGCAGAATCATTTTATTTCAAATTATTAAATAAGACAGGAGTGAAAACCATGCTTACAAACACAAAATTAATATATTCAGACTCATTCTTTGAAAAAACGAATACATTCGGTTTTGATTTCTGGAACAATAACATTGAAACGAAAACGATCTGGGGCACAAAAGATTGGCAAGTGCAAGGTATAGAATCATTATTTAGAGCCTGCATGATCCCAGAACAAATTATATTTTTGAATGACACAATTCAACAGACATCCTGTCTTGGCCTAGCCAAAATTAAAGGCTTAAATAAACCGTCTATTCCAAAACCAACACCTACCAGTAATAGCCCTACGGATGTTGAGATAGACGTATCCCATATTTTAAACCAAAACAGAACACATGCTGACTGGAAAAAATGGTTGATCTGGCCCACAGACACAAATAACTGTCAAGACAGATTCCTGAACAAAATACAGGGGTTCACATTGACCAGGCCAGACCCAAGATACTCCCAGAGACAACATCCAGAGATTGTAACTACTTATAGTGTGGGAAAACTCTGCCTTCAATGGCTACATACATCCACACTGTCAGAAATTAAGCAACACTTAACTTTACTTAAAGAAGGTGCTGACTTGCGTGATTTTATCATGGGACCACGCAAACAGCGTCTAAAACGTTTCATAGCGGCCTCTGTATATGCAGCTTACAACGAAGCTTGGAAAGTAACTCAAATTGAGACAGCAGAGAAAATACGGGAAATTGACCGTGTTAATTTGGAAAAATCACTTTCTGTTGTAGACAATGGGTTAATGACTCTGTCTTCCAGAATATATTCACTGGACAGTATTGTATCTTCTGCTATCGATATAATAGAACAAGACTTACTGATGTTGCAACACGGTCAGTCTCAATTACGTTCTATTGTAAAGCTTGGCTGGACGTTACCAAATCTGCGTTCAGGCTATGTGCCTTGGCGTCTAATCAACACAACGTCACTATTTAATATCTTTAACCTTACTGATAAACAAATCAGTTTGGCACAAAAGGGTGCTGACTATACAATTCTGAGCATTGAAAAACTTGAGCGATTACCATTGACAATGTCAGAAAGACCTGTCATTGAATGGATAATACATGGGATAATAAATATTCCGATAACAACTTTCCAGTTTCAATACTGCCAAAAATATATACAGGCAGGCCAGTATGAAAGGTTGGGTAAAGGATACATTAAATCCACATGGAACTTGCCCTATACACACACATGTGTCAGTAATAACGGACAGAGTGTATTTCTTAGTAGTAATAATTGTGAAAGATGGCTAAGTGGCATACTTCTGTGTCAGGGTATTAGTTTACATGGGACCTGTGAAGGGACTTCGAATAACCTTTCATGTCACCAGTTAGGCACACCTGCAACACAAATAGAACCATTCTTTAGAAGACTTTCGAACGGGAGTTACATTCTAATTGTAGATCACAAATGTTGTGGCTTGCTGCCAGGAAAACCGTATCTCATAAGCGTGACTTCCAGGGTCATGTGCTGTGAAAGAGTATTGTTCCCGAATGATGCTCCAGACAGGGAGGGAAGGTTATGGCCCAGTTTAAAAATCTCTTCTATTCGAATTGATACTTTAAGCAGAATGAAGACTGTGCTCCTACAGACGCCAACCCAGTTGACGTCATCAAAAGAAACGTATGATCTCCAAGTTGCAAGGACAACGGCAGAGATTCATTCAATGTTATCAACAAATAGCCCCCTACACTTCGCAGAAATGTTGAACGAAATCTTAAATATTTCTGATACAAGTGGTATCGCCTGTGTATTTAAGACAGTTTTTCCTCTCCTGTTGGGACTCGTATCAGGCATTTTATTCTTGCTACTCTTGCTTCGTTATGGCAAGCCATGTCACAGACAAGACTCAAGCTACAATGGAAGAAACGATCCTAGCTATCCGCTACCGGGACCGCATAACTAAAGTCCTTGGATTAGCCCGGCTACGAGATCTGAATATGACCTGGTTTCTTTCATTCAGACCCATCTGGCAGAATTGTGTTATGCCTGTATTAAGGTGCATGCTATGCGGCGAAGAATGCGTGTTAGACACCTGTCTTACACTACAATCAGATGTACCATTGGATGCAGATACTTTGTTGGGTCCGGTAAAGGCTCATGCATCGTGCTGTCCCCAGCGGCTACCTATCCTGATGACGGCATTCGTGGAAACTTCACCACTGCGATTGAAGGGTAGTGAAGTACAAGATGAAAGCAGCATCGACCAGGTACGACCTTTTGTAAGCAGTTCTGATCAAACCATCAGTGAAAGCAATCATGTGCGTGACTGCATGGTAGCGCCATTTTCTAACCTAGTCGAACTCTCACCTGAAGCTGTAGACTGTTTTTTCGAGAATCTATCTGAAATGATGTTTTCACCGGAACAGAGAGAATGATTTTAAACAAACTTGCACACGGCGTTCCCTGAACTCTGAATTTGGCCTTCAGTCTTTTGAAAACAAAGTGACTGTGAACTATTTTTTCTCTTCTCCCCTGAATAGCAAAAACTTTTTTCCAAGATTCCAAAATATTTACCTTTTTTGGCACTTATCTTCTGCTTAAAGTAAAACTATTCTTAGAGAACAGAACTTCTATTCTTAGGAATACTAGAGTAATTACATTACCTCAACCTCTAGTTTATATGCAATACATTGTGTTTATATGTGATGAGATGGTCTCGCAATTTTTCTTCTGTATCAAGAGCCATTTCATGTGTAATTTCGCAAATCGTTCATGCTGATATAAAATGTGCATCTCCTTATTCAATGATTATACTGCTTGAATGCATACAGTACCTATACTCATTTCGTGCATTTTGCATACGCCATTTAAAAAAAAAAAATATATATATATATATGTTTTTTGGGGTGGTCCGGTATACAAATGCACTGTTAGTTATGCTTACTATTGCTTAGGTTAGTAAATATGTACATAATTTCGTGGAGTGGGTGTAGTGTGTTTATCTAGGTACCTATATTGATACTCCTATTTCTGACCCTCGTCCGGTTATTAATTCACTAGTGTCCATACAACGGCACAGAAACCCGTCTTCAGATTAGGTCATAGCGCATGCTGTCACGTTAAGCAAGCACTATCCTTCCAGCCCCCTAGAGAAGCACACCGAGTTCCCAAAACAAATCAAACCTCCAACAGACCTGGGAAATCCCCGCGACCATTGTTTTGATTTCGCTCGAGAACTCCTGCAAAGAATGTAAGAACGACCAGTCCTTATGACATTCTTGCTGACGTCTTATGTCCATCCTTACGTCAAACACGGCACCTTTCAGGTATAAATATACCGACGTTGCCCTAAGCTAAGACACGGTGGTGACGAGCTTGGAGCAGCGCTACTTGCCGGAGAGCCCAGCTGAAACAGAAAAGCCCACGGACGCTCCCCCTCCCTTTTGACGCGCTGAGAGAGACGCTGCCTTTTCTCCTGCCGAGAAATCCAGCCTCTGGCGTTTCCAGCCGCCCTCGCACGTAACTGGGATATCGAGTCCTGAGACAGAGATACCAACCCTCCAGCCTTCCAAATCCCAGGTACTGAACTGACTAACCCCTTACAGAGAATTCTTGAGTCAGATTCTTGGCAAAGCAAACTTAACTTAAACTGCTACTTACTTACTCCCTCCCAAGTATTAGGCTTAGGTCAGGTACAACGGGGTAGGCGTAGTTAGAAGCACCAGTTGAGTACGATTAGTCAATGTATATATGTATGTATATCTTTCATCCATTTTAGCATCATATGGCTAAGAAACCATATAAATGCTTTTACAGTATTATTTTATAATTCTGTTTTTACTGTATGCACTTTACTTAACTATAAGTATTGCAATAATAGCGATTCATTTCTCTTGTATGAGAAAAGAGACTGATCAATAAATAACATCTTTTATTGAACCATGCCCATCTCTTATTTCTCTACAAACTGGTGAAACTAAGAATGCACGTACTGACTGAGTAAAATATGTTGTCTTTTGTTTTCACACGACTCTGGAGATATACTCTTGATTAGGGGAGAGCAAAGTTGTCATGTTCTATGGTTGTCAGAAACTAAATCCCTTCTTGTCTATCCAGGGAGGTTAAACTCCTCCTTGCCTATTCGAGAAAGTTTCTAGTGAACTCTGAGCTAGCTGGCACACATAACTTTAAGTCTAATATCGTCAGTAGAAGACCTAGTTAACCACAGTCCTACGTCTATACTATTGAAGATATTATTCCAATGCGCAGAGCCTATTGGGAAAATAGGAACTACACTACACTGGAGGAGGGCCCAAGTCATGTGGCCACCAGTGGTCAGACCATCCAGGGGAGAGGCTGCCAAAAATCATGACCTCGGTCTAATCCGAGTTTAACATTAGGCAATTCCTCGACATCCAGTGGCTGATAGAATCCAGAATGTCATGTTGCCAAATGGGAGGTTTAAAAAGGGACTGCTGCAGGGTGCCAGGAGCAGTTGCATTCCTTTTTATACTAAAGTGTGGTAATTCCTGCGGGCCATGTATCCAGCTGTATGCAAGGGAAGCATGTGCCACTCCAAGGTATACCTCCAAGTCTGGAGCCACAAGGCCACCAGCAGAATAAGGCAACATCAAAGTGTCCCACTTAACCCTCGGCTAATTACCAGCCCAGGCCAATTTTATCATAATGTAGCAAATATGTGACGTGGCAGTAACATAGATATATGTGAAAAAAATAAAATAAAGGGAAGACTACCATTTTCATAATAGAGATACGACCTAGCAAGGAGAGAGGTAGTCTAATCCATCTAGCAATATCATCATCTAGCTTAGAAATTGCTTTCAAATAGTTTTCTGCAAGGACTATGTCAGGGCTAGTGTGAATTTGTATCCCTAGATAACAAATAGGCTCTGTAGACCATCGCATAAGGTATTCTAAGTTTTTAGGGGTTGTAACAGGAGTCTAAGGGAAAATAAATGATTTTGACCAGTTCATTTTGAGGCCAAACAATTACCCAAGCTGCACGACTTCCAAAAGTATGGGTGTTGGAAATGACTCTTTTTGCAGGATTATCCCCAAACGTTTTTCTTCTTCCTCCTATTTATTCTCCTGACATGTTTGTGTTGGTTTTAGGACTCTGGCCACTTTACCACTGCTAATCAGTGCTAAAGTGCATATGCTCTCAGTGTAAATTGTGTTATGGGTTAGTGTTTCCATGATTGGGTATTTGATTTACCTGTTAGTCCCTAGTAAAGTGCACTGAGTGTGCCAAGGCCTGTACATCAAATGCTACTAGTGGGCCTGTGTAGAAATCAAAGAAGTCTCGTGGACAGCTCGTGTAGTTGCTTAATTTATTGATCTAGTTACATCTTAGTAAGATCCATGTATGCCCCACCAGGAGCAGCCTCCTAGCTGGTCAGCCCATCTTCTCCAACTACCCTCTCACCAGTACAAACATTCCTCACATTCCAAATGACATCATATTGATAGAGCATCAGGCAGAGAACAAGGGCAGGGAAGGTGCATTACTTAACAAGCAGGTTACTAAAGCCTGCAGCACTGATTGTGCCACCCAAGTGAGTAGCACTTAAAAGGTAACTCAGACCTGCCATTGCAGAGTCTGCACGCAGTTTGTAACTGCCATGTCGACTTGCCCAGTGCACACACTTGCCAGTCCCTAAACCTTCCCTTTTCTATATTTTAGTCACCCTTAAGGTAGACCCAATGTACCCCTGTGGGCAGGGTGCAGTGTATGTGAAAGGTAGAAAATGCTCTGGTGTGTGTGGCATGTCCTGATAGTGAATTACAGCCTATTTCAATTTTCACTATTGCAAGGCAACCTGTTGCCCATAGGACCGAATAGGAAGTTTGTTTATAACATCCTATAAACGTACCTTTCCCTGGGAACTAGGTAGGAAAATAACATTTAGAATGCCTGAACTCAGAATCTAACAATGCATCTTTTTGTAAAGGTTATTTTTACATTCTGTGTTTGAAAATACCACTTTTAGGAAGTAGGTTTTTTCTTGTTCAGTCATCTTGTGTGCCCCTGCTAGAATGTGGATTGCCTGTCTGGGTTTTGGACAAAAGATGACTAGGAAGCAAGGGTGGCTCCCGATAGTCTAGGTAGGTCAAGAAAGGGATGAATAAACCTGGGCTGCAGTGGGGGAAGAGGGAGGAGATTACCTTGCACCTCAAAGGGCCTGGTTTGCCTTTTACAATGCCGTCTCCACCCCCTGCCGGGAAATCACACCTGACACCCTCTGCCTCAAGGATCAAAGGATTTTTGGATACAAATACTAGGCCCAGACCTCTGAATTTTAGAACTCTTTTTGATCAAGAAGACTGCCAAGAGGAAGAGCTGGAGAAGGTGTGAGGGGGGACTACCACTTTGCTGTGTGCTTTGCTGTGTGCTTTGCTGTGTTGGCCTGCAGTGGCTGCTTCTGACTTGGGCAGCGATAGGACTGGACTGAACTTTCTGCAATCTACTTTTGTGAGTTTCTCCAAGGGCTTGAGGTAGGGCTTACCCCCTGTTCAAGAAGTCTCAGGAGCAGAGAGGCTTCAAACTATTCTGCCCTAAGGCACTGGGGACTGTGTGTATTGTGCTGCAACAGAAGAAAAATAACCCGACGATGTCTACAACGTCACTGCCGACTCTGTGTCCTGAAGGCACCACAGAAGGCACTGCCGCAATGCTGCACCGTGACCCGGGTCTCACCGATGACTCCGGCTGATGCTGCCACTGAGCCACCACTCGCACCGCGACCTGTGGGCACCGCACTTCGCACCGCTTCATGATGACACCTTGGCCTCCCCGATGATGATGATGATCCATGCCGAAATCGTTGCTGCTGCTTGCACCGCGGTTCGAGACACAGCTCGTAAAGTTACACGACGCACCGTAATCATCCCTCACCGCAGCCTTGGCCTATCGACCCCAGCGCCATCCACTCCAGTTCGTCAGCGGAAGACCGTGACCTGCCAGCACCGTGATGAGCACTGTCTTCATCTTGCACCACGACCCTGGTCTCACCGAATAGCCATCTGACGCGGCCACCAAGCTGCTGCTCGCACTGTGACCTGAGGGTACCGCACGCCGCATTGCTGCACATTACACAGCAGCACCCGACACCTGCCGATGCCTGCCGACGCCAGCGCTCCTGATTCCATCAGAGAGGTGATCGACCTGCGACTCGTGTGATTTTGAGGGCCCCGACGACTCCTACACCGACCTCCGTAACAGACACCTATGGACACAGTGTTTTCAAAAGCTCAACAAGAGGTCACCGATGCCCTGCATTTCTAGAAGGTACTGTTTGCAGGTCTTCCCGACACGGTAGCTGGCCGGTGACGCCGCGGTCAGCCAGAACTGTTTGGATTTGTTTTCTCACGACGCCGTGATAGCGCTGGCGGAGCTATCTCCAACAAGGAACTATTTTTTAAGCCTATTTTGATAAGTGAAGATTTTGAAGTACTATATTGTGGATTGTTATCGTTTTTGGTCTTGTCTTAAGTATATAAAAATATTGGGTCTTTTTCTAAAATGGTGTGGTGTCCTTTTGTAGTGCTTACACTGAATTACTTTTGGTTATGTGTAAATGCTTTAAACACTGCGTCTAAGATAAGCCTGACTGCTCATGCCAAGCTACCAAGGGGGTGAGCAGGGGTTAATTTAGGAGTGTAACTCCCTTATCCTGACTAGAGTGGTGGTTTCTGCCGGGCTTTAGCACTTGCCCTAGCCTGCCAAAAATCCCATTTCCAACAATGGGATTGAGATTCTGGCCTGGCTACAATACATAGAGCTGTGTCTCATCGGTGTAAGCCAAAAGCACCAGACTATATCCCGGGAACCGCAGTTCCCTGCGACTATGGTACTCACCGAGTGCACACGCCAAGGGTTCAGCCACTAGGGCGTAGAGGAGTAGGGACAATGGACAGCCCTGATGGGTGCCCCTTAAAATGGCACTGAGAGCCGTAATCATATTGCCCAGCTGTATCCTGGTAATAGGCAGGGTGTGTAACACGGAAACCATCTTTAAAAAGATCTATCAGACACCAATATGCCTCAATACCCCCTTCATAATCGCCCACCCCAAGTAGTCAAATGTCTTTTTGGCATCTAAAAAGACAGCCGAAG
Source organism: Lissotriton helveticus (assembly GCF_964261635.1). NCBI lineage: Eukaryota > Metazoa > Chordata > Amphibia > Caudata > Salamandridae > Lissotriton > Lissotriton helveticus. Next base: position 1,464,221,563 of record NC_136065.1, on the reverse strand, counting down.
CTTTAACATCCACGTTGAGTTGTGGAATGGAAAGTTGAATGAAAGTTGTTCTGAGGGTAAGGGTCAAATTGCGGCCAGGAACAAAACCCACCTGATCTGGGCGAACCACCAGGGATCAACGGGGCTAGGCGATTCACATAGATTTTGGAAAATATCTTGATGTCTACATTTAAAAGCAATATGGGTCTACATGATGTGCAGCCCACTGAAGATTTCCCAGGTTTGAATAACATAACAATCAAGGCCTCACGCATGGAATTGGGCATGACCTCAGATTTGGCTATGTCCTCATATATGGATATCAAATGAGGAACTAATTGTTCCTGGAAGACCTTATAAAAATTGACTTGCCCGGGGGGAACCGCTCGCCCGCATAGATTTAAGCGCTGCCTTGACTACACCCAGGGAAAGAGGGGCTAAGAGGTGCTCCCTATGTGCATTTGTGAGCCATGTCATTTGAATATTCTCAAGGTAATCTTGTATAGCATCAGGGGGCACCTGCGCTATGTATAATTTGGTATAGCATCTACTGAACCTGTCTGCAATTTCTGCGCGCTCATGTATGGGGAGCCCCTGTTCGGCCTGAATCATATGTGCATCTCTCTTAGGTCGGAGCAGTGCCGCCACCGAGGACCCAGGTTGTTCCCCCTAACCATAAACTCTGGCCATGGGGTATTTGCCCAAGTGGTTAATTTCACTTTCGGCGGCCTCCTGAAATTACTCCAGGGCAGCCTTTATGCTACATAGTACTTAGTAACTTGTTATCCCCAGTTTCTTGTACAGTGTGCTCCAGGGTTGAAATTTCTTGTTTCAATATTGTTAACCTGTCCCTCAGGGCCTGGAGCACACCTGCATGCTTGGAGATAGCAATTTCTCTGATATAGACTTTAAAAGCCTCCCAGACTGTAGAGAAACTATCCACAGACCCAATATTCTTTTTAAAAAAGACATCTATCGATGTCGCTATTTTGGCCGGGAACACTGGCTCCAACAGTAAAAAGGGGGGGAATCTCCAAGCAAAGGGTGCAGCCTGCGAGGTGGGTAGTGTAATATCTAAGGGGTGAATCCCCTGGTGTCCGGCGAGCACTGCCTCCATACGTCTAACAGACTTAAGTCTTCAACCAAATCAATATTAGCACTGGATGCAGCTGTGGGGCACCGGGGAGGGCCCCTAGAGCTGCCTTTGTCGGGATCTAAAATACATCTGAAGGCACCACCCAATAATAGAAATGCGCTCGCATCCTGCATAAGCCAGGAGCCAAACAATCAGTAAAACTGTTGGTCATCATAATTTAGGCTGTACACATTCGCCAGTTTTAAGATTAGATCCTCCTTCTGGCTTTTTGCTATAATATATCTCCCATTAGGATCTGGTCAACTTCAAGTAGTGTGATCCCTGATTTCAGATTGACCCATACTAAAACCCCTCTAGCGTGAGTAGTGAACCCTGATGTGCAAGTCACGCCTTGGAATTATTTATGTGAAAGCATACCACTGCCAAGCGGCAGGTGCATCTACTTGAGTATAGCTACACAGTGCCTCTTCAGGTATGCTACAACTTTACAAATTTTTCTGAGGTCATTTAGCCCTGTTACATTCCATGTTACACATCAGACCTTCTTGTCCCCTCTAGGTGCCATTGCCAGGTCTGCTATATCATTTCTGAAACATAATTAAGAAGATGTGCATGTATATTAAAATAAATCTAACCACCAGCACTGGGTCCCTGCCAATGTATATACCTGAATTGCGTACAAATAACACTGCTATGCCCTCCCACGCTATGCCCTCCCCAACTGTGCCTAGGAGAAATAAACCTCAACACCTCCTGCATAACATACTCTGACCAAGATTAAGAGACAGTAATCTCCTAACATAACAAACACAAATACAACAGATTTGCTTGGCACACCCCTTATGGAAAACACTACGGGGAAAATGTCATCTGACTTAAGGTGCACCCAGTCCCGGCATGATGGACAAAGTTAACAACTACATTTCTGCCATGATAAATTGGGATACATGGGTAACGAGTCGCCCCAATCACCTTCCCCACTGCTCCACCCACTGACCAGACCTCGCCACCACGGCGGACCTCTTCCTGCATATTGGTAGCTTAGAACAATGTCAGATCCGGGGTGATCAGTTGACTGTGTAATGAGCATTAATATAGGTTACCTAATCATAATCAATACTCCAAACAAAAGAATGCTGTACAAGCTCATACAAACTATCAGCCAATCCCACTCAGCAAGCCTGGCCAGGAGCCCCCCCAGGTTTATGTCAAGGAGGATTATCTCAATCTTCCTGTCTCACGGTGTCTCCCCTCTCTCCCACATGCGGGCCTGCAGGACTCCTCTTTGATTTTGCACCATCCCTGTGCTTAAGGAACTGCAGAACATGTGCAGGATCCGTGATTACATGGGTCTTTCCATCCATGTGTACTCTCAACTTGGGATGATACATCATATTGTACTCTAACTGCAGATCACAGGGCTTTCTCTTGGCTGGTGTAAAGAGCTACCGGGCGTCCTGCACTTGCTTGGTAAAATCAGGGTATAGGGAGAGGGCCATGCCTTCCTAGCGAAGTTCCTGCAGTTTCCAGGCTCTTCGGAGCACACTATCTTGGGCCCTATAATTCAATAACCTTGCTGTAATTAGGCATGGTGGCGTTTCTGTCACTGGTCAGGCAGCCAGAGAGAGGTATACCCTCTCTACTACAAATATATTGGAAAAACAGTCTCTCCTCAGTATTGATGTTAACAATTGTTCCACAACGAGCTCCTCACTGGGGATATTGGTGGAGTCTGTGATTCCAACAATGCGTATATTGTTCCGCCATGAGCGGGCTTCCAAGTCCTCAGCTTTAGCCTGCAGGCACTTAAGTTGCTTTTCTAATACAGTGTGGGAGAGTGATGCAGAGTTCAAGGTGTCTTCAGCATCAGAGACCCTCCTTTGGACCATATCTAGGCATTTAGTGTGCTTGTCTAGTCGCTCTTTCATCCTATCTAGGCGAAAGGAAAGGGAATCGATTTTCCCATCTATTTTATTCAAACTACTCTGCATAGTCGCTAAGTTTTGCTTGATGTCAGTGTCAGAGGGTGAATCACCCAACTTAGAGCCTGATTCTGAGGCATTTTTATCTTTGTCCAATTGCCTGCTATATTTACATGGCTCGAATGGCAGCTTAGTTTGGTATTTTTCAGGCTTCCCCATGTTGATGTCACTCAGGCCCCCACTACCATGGAGCATGCTCTTGCAGCACCTGAAAGCAGCAATCTCCTCAAGCAAATGCAAAGCCCACCAAGGAGAGAGGTCAAGGAGCAATATCGCCTTCACACTGCCCCAGTGTAATAAATTAACCAATAGGGGCCTGAATGGGCCTTGTTATTGAACCACACAGTGGCATCCTGCTGCCCTGCGGGAGCAGCCACTGCGTCTACAGTAGGCCCAGTTGGGCCCCGGTGCAACAAAGAAAGGAGAGGATCCAGGGAGAGGCATGCACAGCCAGGCCAGGTCCCTCTGTTGGGCAGGAGCGTGGCGTCCGCCCCCGACCTCTCCACAGACACAAGCGGGGCATCAAACTCATGTCAGCTCAGCTGCGGCCATGCCCAGCAGCCTACCTTCTTAGCAGAAGCCTCGGGACACACCATGCCCAACAGCAGCAGTCGGGCGGCAGTCCGCAGAGGGTCTTCCGCCAACAGGTCCAGCAGGGTGAAAGATTGGAGCCAGAACCAGCCCTGAGCGGTGCAGCGGCAGCTAGACTACCATGCTGCGACGCGCCTCAGTGAGCCTCGGGACAGCAGCGGCCGGTCTCACGCAGCAGCACAGTATCTTCAGGTCCCTCCTCAGCTACAACCAGCAGGCCATCTCCGCAGTCAGCTCAGTGCAACAGGATTGAAGCGCCCATAGGCCCATCTGGGCACAAAAGGCTGCAGGCTCTCGGGTCTGGATCTCCGGGATTAATCCGGGATTAACAGAAGCAGGATGGGAGGAGCCAAGCACTGACAGTGTCTAGATGGCTGGAAATGTTAGGATTATAAAGGATTATGTGCTGGGACAGCAGAGAGAGATTAGTATGCAGCCATATTGATGTCAGGCAAGCTCGCCCCCAAATACTTCACAAGTAAAGGAAACAACTTTACAGCAGTGCAAACCATGAACACACACATACACACAGACACTCTTCTGAATAAGCAATTTGATGCGTGATCAAAATATCTTCTCAGATGCCACTTATGAATTGATATGCTGTAAAGAAAATGATATGAAGAGGGCAGTTATTACTTGCTGAGGTTTCCCCTTACTAAATAACATTAAGATCAACAGCTCCCTATAACACAAAATAGTACACTTGACCACTACCTACACAGGAGAAACTGAGCTATGCTTCACAGGGACTTCAAGAGGTAGTTATTCTCAGCTCTACTACAGTTCCCTGTTAATAAAGTGATAGAAACCGAAATACATCATGTTGTCACTAGACTGAAATTAGTAAGTTGTTATTGATTCATAACACAACTGTTGCTCTTAGACATGGTTCAGAAAGGAATTCATCAACAAGTATACCCAATGACTGTAGGAGCCTCCTACGTGTAGCTGAGATCGATAAGTAAGGCTTCGCAAACAGAATACAATTAATGTCAATAATTCCCAGGACGATGAATCCAGAAAATAGATATCAATGGTAATCAAGATTTACCCCTTCCCGCAGTATTAACCAAGATACTCGCCAATGGGAAAAAGATCACCCTCACAGTATGTGTTCGACAAAACAACTGTGCATGAGTCCCTTCAACCTGCAATAGACACCATATGTGCTTCTCTCCAACAGGGAGGGACTCAATCACCAAGGAGTTCCCAAAAACAAGCAGGTAATCAATGGTAGAACTCTCCTTTGAGACGGAGAGCAAAGAACCAAACCCAGCCCCCAACGTTGAAAACACCGGATCGGAATTAAGTCTGTTAATATTTTTAATGGTTGGAAACAAAAGTGGTGCAACCGCACCCTTACCAGCCCCTTTCAAAATGACAGCAGAATTTCCCAGGCATCCACGCTCTCAGACTTCCAACTCCAAAATAATCAGCAACGCAGAGGGAAACTGAAGCTTCTTTATTCTGCCTTCCGTTCCACATGTGAACTGCAGAACTGATTGTGCCACCCACTACACTACAGCTACAGAAAAATATTGCATCAGGCCTATCCTGTGTAGCCTAAATGCAGAAGCCTAAAATCTGTTGTACAGACCTGTCAAAATGAGCCTGTTTGACAGGTAGGAAACCCTGCTTTTAAGCATTAATACATCACCCCTAAGTATACCCTGTCTCCACAAGAACATGTGTAAAATTCAAATAGGCCTATTCTTCAAGTTACTACACCTTGAAAGCTATTTTCACTGACAAGGCAGTAACAGAGTCCTAGTGCCAACTGTAACTATGGCACCACAAGGAACTCTCCTCAGAACACATTCTGGACTGGACCGGAGTACTAACAGAAGAGGACCTAACCTGTTGTCTATGACCTGAGAGGAAACCTAAAGGACTGGACCTGTTCCTCCTTGCACCCAGAAAAAATATGTTAATTTCGAGGGTCAGTTGGCTGACCTCTTATATGATCGAACCAATAAGAGAGAAAGAGCAAGACAAAGACACTCTCACGCCCCTGAGATAAACTATATCAAACAACAAAAGAGCGGAGGAATCCCCAGACCCTTATAACCCACAACCAACTTTCAAGATTGGGTAAACAAGGAAAAAGGGGAAAAACATGAAAGCAGCAGTGTGAAGAACTGTGAGTTGGAAAACGAACCCTCAAATACCAAACAAGTAGGTGATCAATATCATCATTGGGTTCTTTTTCCTAAAGACCTATAGAATAGTGCCCAAAAGTGATAATGTGATTAAAAGAAGACACAGCAATTCCCTAAACCCATTTTAATAGAGGGATAGCCATCCTTCATTAAAAACTTTAGTGAAAAAACTGACACTTTCTGGATTAGTCAATTTGAACCAAAGTGTCCTCAAAATTCGAAAATGGTTGACATGTTTCAGCTATCATGAGTACTATCCACTCAGCATTCATCAGGACCCAACACCACCCCACTCGGGAGTATGCACCCTAAGGCATACCCATACTGTGGAGGTGGACAAAAAAGATATTCTCTCTTTGTTAAATTCACGGATCTCCCGTGTCGACTCTCCTTAGATCTGCTAAGGGTCTTGTATCTGCAACACAAAATGTTATTAAAGCACAGATACCATAAGTATAAAATAATCATACATTAAATACTCATCCTTATTGAAGTATTGTCAACAGTATTGAAAACACCTAAACAGAATTTAAATAAGTGTTCATACCATTATACAGTAAAACTCCCGTTCTCCACATTTTATCAAAATACTACTGCTAAAAATTCAACACCAAAACACTCTATGTGGGTTGTCAAGAATAAACCCTGCATTGCTGGGTTGTGCGAGCTCAGAAAGCTCAGCACGCTTACCTCACCCAGTTGAGATATAGCCTACTAGGATGTATTAACGTAGAGAAATGTCAAAAAGGTGCAAACTTTCCAAGGCTCGACCCGTCAATAAACTGGGGAGCTCAGAACTTTGTCGTTCTTTAATAAACCCAACCATCAATATTATGCATGGTGGTCAGGAGAAATGCACAACAGTAAAGAGTCACCCATTGTCCCTACTCCAAGGAATAGCAGAATACGTTAAAAACCATAAAAAAGTAAATAGATAAGCAAGTAACCACTCACGTTCATTTAGCGATGTGACAAGCAACATGGGCTGATGGCAGGGGTAATCTTCACGCCCAGCGTTACTAGAAAGATGGAGGAATATACAAATAAAAGTAAATCGCGCTTTAGCAAAAGGATATCTGTGCAAATGCGCGTGAGTCCTTCTCATCAAGTACAGTGAACAACAAGGTAAACGAATGGGGAAACGCTTAGAAAGCAAAACGCTAAACTAAGCACTTACTTCAGTCGAGCGACTCCCCGCATCCAACCTACACGATCACTTCCACCGCCCGAATGGTACTGGGGCCGAGTGACGTCAGGTTACTTCAAGCGTTGTATCGTATACCACGTGACTCCAGCGATAGCCCATCTCTTAAAGGGCCCGCTGCTCGTTTAGACGAATGAGCCTCTGATAATGAAGAAGCCCGGTAAATGCAAATACAAAACAAATAACACGGTTAACGCACCCATCGGCGAGGTCAAATTATCAGGTCTACTCAAGGGCGTGTAAACCGGCATACGTTTAAAAAACCACCGTCAAATAATTTCAATTAACACGCAATGTGTACTTCTGGAGATAACACATAATCATTTGCTATTTTTGTTTATTGAAGCAAAATACTTTATTAGCAAAGTTACCTCGCTACAGGGACAAATGGAATCCTGATATGCTCTCATCACTATGGTATGCAGTTGCTCATAAATCATTCACATCTAGCCATGCCAAAGTGTATTAGTATAATAAAGAAAAAGTAACAACTCCAACTGAACAGAATAGATCTATGTGCACTTACAACAAAAAAGGGAAAACATTAAATGCAACAGCGTGTTTTGATGATGCAGTACCAAAGGAATGATAATAGGTCACATACAAGCGGCCAAAAAAGGCTGAACATGTGAATCTAACGTATTAGCGCCTCAATACTGACCCCCAAGGTATAGCATCATTAAGACCAGACACATGGGAAAAAAAGGCGATAGATCCACTGCTGTTCTTTCTCGAATAAGTTTGCCTCTGTACCCTGTCTCAGCTGTTCAATAATCGTCCATTTGATGTCATTGGGGGTATGGTTAACTTGTAGGAAGTGTCCAGTAAGTTTTGTCGTGTTTTTCTGACACCTAATGTTGCTGCGGTGTTCACAGATGCGCTGTTTCACTTTCCTAGTCGTCATGCCCACATATTTCAGACCGCATGGGCACATAATCAAATGCACTACGTTACTAGAATTACAGTTGGTATGGTGCCTTTGTTCCCAGAGTTTGCCAGGCTCCAAGTCCAGTGTCTTGGTACTTGTTGTGAGGTGGCAAACACTACAACCTCCACAAGGGAAGTGACCAATTACTGGAGGTAAATCCCATGCTCTCAACACGTTATGGTCTGTGTCTCGATTTGTCGTCTCCATGTGTGCACAAGGGCATCTTTAAAACTTCTTTCTCGTTTATAAGAAAACAATGGTTTCTGCCAATCATGCTTATTACTAGTCAGTATACCCCAATGTTTACTTATACAGCGACTCACAGCATTAGAAATATTGCTGTAAGTGGTCACACAAGTCAAAGGGGCACTGGCTTCTGGATTCCTGGGGTATTCTTCCAAAAGGGCCTCTCTATGTTGGTTCTTTGCCCTTTTGTAGCTTTTATCCAGAATGTTACTAGGATAACCTCTTCGCTGTAATTTCATAGTCAAACCTTCTGACTGAATTTTAAAGTCAGACAACTCACTACAATTCCTGCGTATACGCAGGTATTGGCCGAAGGGAAGGTTTTCCCTAAGGGCACGTGGGTGAAAGCTAGAAAAATGAAGCAGGTTATTTTTGCTGGTGTGTTTCTAGTACGTTTTAGTTTCCAAATGATTGCCTTCTCTTGTTATGGTTACATCCAAGAAGACGATTGAGTCTGTAGAGTACTCATGGGTGAATTTCAAATGGGGATCACACAAATTCACCCAGTCAAAAAAGGCCAAGAGACTCTCTTCAGAGCCCTTCCAAATAAGCAGCACATCATCAATGTACGTTTGCCAAAGGATAACATTGGATGTGTAAGGGTTAGGTGTCCTCAAGACATGCGTACTCTCACAATTGTAAACATACAACCCCGCTATACTTGGGGCAAATGTGCTGCCCATAGATGTACCAGTTTTTTGAAGACAAATCCGGCCTTGGTACTCAAAAAAATTCCTTTTTAGTGCCAATGTGGCACAGTCAATGACAAAAGTCCGTGAGGTAGTGTAGTCCCAAGACGATCTTTCTAGGACATCTGCTAGTACTTTGATTGTAGCATCCTGCGGAATGCAGGTATACAAGCTCCCTATGTCTAATGCGACAAGGAAGCAAGGTTCATCTGGCATTCTTACTGTAAGCAGTAAGCCTAAAAGGCTTTTGGTGTCCTTAATATAAGTACTAGTAGCTTGTAACAATGGTTTTAGGAAAAAATCACAATATTTGGACAGCGGTTCCAAAAGAGAACCAATCCCCGAAACTATGGGGCGCTCAGGTGGAGGATGGCGATTCTTATGCGTTTTTGGTAAAGTGTAAAAGTATGGTATTTTACCCTCCGACATAGTCAGGAAATCAGCTTCTTGCTTGCTTATAAGTCCATCATGTTCTGCTGTTGTGACTAATTCCAAAATCTTGTCCTTTAGAGATTGTGAGGGATCTTCTCTCAGCCTCAAATAATTGGTACTGTTATCAAGCAGTCTCCTACATTCCAGATCGTACGTGGATGCATTTTGTATTACAATACCACCCCCCTTGTCCGCACTTTTGATAACTATTTCAGTATTATTTCGAAGCAATTGAAGGCTTTGTACTCTCCTGCTGTCAAATTTTTGTATGGTGTTGGTTCCTCCAACGCTTCTACTTCATTATATACTGCCTGTTCAAACACAGTTATCTCGGGTGGTACCATGTGAGGGGGGGTATAAAAGTCGGCTTTAATCTAAAGCCTGTGTCACTACTCGTATCCTGGGTACTGTCCTCAGATTGATGCTCAAAAAAACTCTTAAGTCGGAGCTTGCGGAAAAACCCCATCAGTTCACAATTCAATTTGAATCGGTCGAGACGGGGTGTGGGTATAAAACCCAAGCCTTTTTCCAGAATAGAAGTCTCTGCTGGACTTAGAGGTACTGATGATAAATTAGTAATCAAACTCTCTGATTGCTGGGGCCTGCCCTCTGTTCTAGGGTTTTGCTCCTGGGATTGTCTCCTAATGACTCTGTTGGTTCCCAATGGACCTGATTCACCCCTCTCCTCTTGTCCCTGCCTCTCCAGCCCCTCTCTAAAAAAGACTGTGGATACATATTGCCGTGGAATTGTGGGGGTGGAGCAAATGGTGGGTTCCATCCCATCATGGGAGGAAAAGGGGGCTGTTGATATACATTGGGGTTAAAACCCCCTTGTTGTTGGTAGGGATACCAGGATTGGATGTTCTGATTTCTTCTGCCCCTGCCCCTGCCTCTCCGTTTCTTCCCTCTGCTCCCAGTACTTGAGCCACTCGAATTTGTATCATCAGATGCATCTGAGGTGTAATCTGTTTGATTCGGTGGATTGTAGTCTGGACTAGCATAAGGGTAAACTTTAACGGAAGACCACTTCTTCAGATATTTTTGAAACTTTTGGACTTTAGATTGTGGTAGAGAGTCGTTATACTCATTAAGCTCTCTATTAAATGCCTTCAGTTTCTTTTTGTAACCAGTGATCGTTGTTTTGATATGATTTTCTGTAGCTTGAATTTCTATCAATAACGCTTCTGAGAGGCGTAGGGCTGTTTTTATAATCAGTATCGCCCAATCTCGAGTATAGTGCCAGGCGATCTGCGCCCACTCTTTCCTGAACACAACATCGTCCAGGAAAAAGCGTGGCACATTCGTCACTAGCAAGCCTTTGGGTGCCATGTTATTTGTTAAATATTGCTTAAGCATAGTACCATGCAGAATAGCACGGATACGGCTTCTTTTCTGTTCGCCCAACTTATCCCACTCAGTGGTTGTGAGATTGCTTGGGAGACTAAAGGATCTGTAAAAAGGGACGGATCATTTGAAATGGCATCTACCTCCTCCCTAGAGTAGGAGAGGCCTCTTATATGGCCAAAAGGCCACAATAACCTGTAAGAGGCCTTTTTTACTGAAGTGACCATCTGACCAGTACCCATTAGACCTAGACTGGACCTTGCTGGTAGACTGGCTGGTGAACCTTGAATATACTGCCCCTAAGGTTCTGGGAGCCTTAAAAGCGACCCAGAGGAGCGGCTCCAGAAACCAGGAAAAGCTGTTTTGTTTTAATTTGGAGCCATCAAAGGGTCCTTCCGGGTAAAGTGTCCGATGTTTGTATTTAGCTTTTGGTTCGCCACACTAGTGAAATCAAAACTATATGTCAGACAGTAAAGTCATTGATCACAATTAACCAAATTGATGTATAGGATTTGACCTCCATCACGGTTGGCCTGAAATCACTTCTATACCCAGAGTCTACCACTTTCATAGACTAAAAATGGTGTGTAGTGCTTTTTTGTCCCATTTTCACCTAAAAGATTAAAAATTCATATCTCCAGTTCCCCCTTTTTTGATTTTTGTTGTCTTGGTGTAATTTTGTTCATTGAAATGTAACTTATGTTTCTAATTCAGTTTCAGATGTTATTGTTTGGTGCTGTGACTTTATTACTGTTTTGGAACTCCGTAAATATTTTACACCTTAAGCATGTCTACTCTGCACCATAGCTACCAGAGCTGAGCCCAGGTTCAGACTTTAGATTTCAACCTGATTACCTAGGATTATTATTCATTAGGTGGGTGATCACAAATCCCAAAAAATAATTCACTTTATTTATTTATTTGCCACATCATAGCGCAAGCATGACCCTTGAGGGTGTCAGAGTGCTGTACATGTAGCAGATAGGTAATATACATACCAGTTCCTGTTTCAACCTAGATGAGTCCTCTTTTAATTATATAGATTCCCTAAGTTCCATTTTACTAGTGGTCTGAACTAAGGACTCTAACAGCAAACTCCTATTACATATTCTTTATCACACTAATCATGGAACTCTTTCTACAGAAAAAGCAGATTTGTGCATAATCCTTCAGAGATGTGATAGCCTAAAAATCCTATCCAGAAAAAATAGTATATATATTGTGAATGCCAGACTAAGGACTACCTCAAAATTACCTGCACGTTTTCACTTTTCCTTTTTTAAGTATCTCCAATAATCTCTAAAATCTGGCATAAGGGATTGTATTGTTAATTTAACCCACAGCATGCAACAGAATCAACGAGTAGCCTTTTCCCGTCAGTGGGTCCAATACTGCCTTGCAATCTCTTTACAATACTATGGGATTATTAAAGGCCATCAGGTACAACAGAATATCTAAAACGCTAGGAGATCCCTAGATTTGGACTGTATCCCATCACAAAAATGTTGCATTGATGCATTACAAGACGTATACCTGCCCTGAAGATTACTAGTGATAGCTAATAAGGAACGTGTAGCTTTAGCTGCACAAGGAGTAGCAATCCCGTTTGTAACATTTAAATGCTTAGAGGGTAGTGCCTGGCTGATCTAGCTTAATGTAAATTGTTATTTACTATACCCTACTGATATATTGCTAGCATAAAGATTACATCTGCATTTGCCCCTTTCAGAAAACACTATTTTACCTTTCCAATAAATCTACCATGCAGGCCAGATAGGTTGCAAGACAGTATATTACAATTATCCGTTTTGCTCATGGCAGCACCGTTTTCCCCAACTGATATAGCATGAGGACATCAAAACATGATTTTTTAATCTTTCCATTGATCCCCTTTTTTTCAGTGCTCCACACACTGTATTCTTCCTAGCCTCCCACTAAACCCCAATTAGATTAATGCCCATTCCTGGGGAAGCCTGCCCAGCAGTCTGTCACATAGTGAAACCTTCTAGAAAATAAAGTTAACCCATCTCATCTACCTAGTAAAGATGCTCAGCAATACAGCTGATATCATAAGAGGTGCTAGTCAAGTTGAACTCATTTTATAGTTTGAAGAACTGCATGCAATGGGGTAAAATAAATGTGTATGATTTAATTAGCATTTCTTTCGAAATGATTAACATGCGTCAATAAAATGGTGGATACGTAAAAAAACATGATTATTATAACAGCTGCTCACTGGAGTACTTCAGGAACTTTGTTCTAATGATGCATATGTCCAATTTTCTCATCTGAGTCCTCACTGGGCTGTTTTATTTTCCCCTGTTGGGTCTCAGTCAGGTACCTCAAATCTTGCTACTGTGTCTTCCTTCATTTTTAACATATACTGTTCTCTAAACCATCCTCCCTCTCTTGCATTTTCTTTTTTTTCTCAAGTTCGGTGTTCTTACACTGTAGTCCGTTACATGTAAAAGGTAGTAAACCGGAACTTTATGTCTAACTTCAGCTGCGGGTTTACCACTTTGTGGAATTCAAAATGTTCCCCAAGAGAACAGATGGAAAGTTGCACCAAGCCTACAAAGAGGATTGATAAGTGATGGAGCGTTGTACTAGGATTGTTGGGATTGTGAGAATTTGCATAGTCTTTGCAACAACGTTCCATTCTCAGCTCACTTTTCTGTAATCTGTGAAAACGGCCCCAATTCAAATGTCTCCGTGTTTGACTGATGCTAAATTTGCTTTATTTTTTAATTGGTCTGCGCAATATTAAATATGCAAGTGGAAGCTGGTGCACCTGAATTTGTGAGGCATTACCACGAGATTATAACTGCAGGGAGAAATGTGCAATGTATCCCATTTTCCATACACCCGTTCAATTGTTTAAAATGATTTATTTCTTGTTACAAAGTAAGAGCAAGTTCTTCGAAGTTTCTGTTTGACTCTACTCGCTTTCATTTTATTTTAATGAAGATTAGTGTGATACACCTGATCACGCTGGTTTCCAGAACATTTGATAAATGACTCCTGTGAGAAAGATTAGTAAGTGCCCATTTCAGTGTGACAGAAACACGTTCAGGAAGGGTAGTCGCTTTGCACTCACATTTAACAAGGGTTTCAAAACTGAAGCATCCAATTACGGATAATTAATCACCTTTGAAAAAGATCTTACAGCTGTCCTAATATTGCAGACGTGTACAAAAATGAAGACGTTTGAGAGTATTCTATGGACCCCGGTGACCAGGTGAGCTACCAGACCCCCCGCCCCTTCTCCCATAGGCCTTCCAAGGCCTTCCAAGTGGGATTGTGGACAGGGGTTCCTCCTTAATAATTTTTCCACGCACCAGGCGTATTTTGGTATTGTTTTACGCGACGCTTTGTATGGTCGCTTTCCAGCGCTCAGACTCTGCCTGCGAGCATTTTTCCAACTGTGCTTTAAACTATTGTTATGGGGCAATCTAGCCACCGGTTTCGAGTGTTTCATAAGACTCGGTTTGATCACACTGTTTTGAATTAGTTGTCAGAAATGTTATGTGGTTTATAGATACTGGGCCCACCTGACAAAAAAACCTATTTTTCCCACTAACACCAGATACTTTATTTTAATCTGTTTTTAATCCTATATACCCAACAATGTTGGGAATTAGTGGTCCACACATGGGATTGGTTGGATATGATAAATGTACATCTAGCCCAATAAGACTCTGACTGTGACTATTATAATTTCAGAAGACACCCAATTGAGTTGCTCTAGCAGACTGACCCTGGATTATCCGCACACTGATAGGAGCGGGTAAGCGCATTTGGATGTCAGAGTTTAATTCAGCACTAGGATGTTTTACCTGAAATCATGTTCTGATAGCATCCTTTGTTCCCCCACCAGATAAGGTATAATTAACCAGGGGTTGGTTGCCCCCGTCCCCTTCATCCCCCATTCATCCCGTCCTGAGAAAGACTCGCAGGCAAGGTTCAAATATCCCGCATGCCACAAGTCGAGTCGAAACGTCGACAACCCTTATGTACCTGGACCCCTTTTCTACTTACCATTGCTACGTGCCACAGATGAATACAATCTGTGATTGTACTAAACCATTCTAAAAAGACCATGTAAAATAGTATTTGGGACAGGTCAGCAAGATTGATACACATAATCAATCTCACACAAAAACTTCAACCTTTCTCTACTATTCTTCTCACCTTGGTAATAAGTTCCCCTACTCACTTATATTTGAGCACCACTTTCTTTGCACGTTCCCCCTCTGGAGCAACCACCAACTGTAGAGTGATTAAAATCTAATTATGTAAATAAATTTAGCTTTGTTACATATGAAATTGATATATCTGCACATCCTTTTTCAATTAAACTGTAAAAATCGACTTATAAGGAACGCAAATTGATTAGTTAAGCAAACATTTCTGAATTTTTTGATTAATTCTGATATGTTGAAATGTTTAGTTTGAGGACCATTTTTCTTCTATACCAATATGTCACAGGCAAACAACAGAGGTAGGTTTATACAAAAGACTTTCCTTTCAATTAAAACAAAAATATTTTGAAACATCACAATTTCAGTCAAGACCGTAAGAACCCCTATTACAAAGAACATAAAGATGGAGAAACTTTTGAAAAGAGGATTCAAAGTTATACAGTCTTGATCAAGATGCGCGAGAACAGCCGACACGTGTTTCGTCATATCCAGTATCTTCCTCGAGGCTTTCTAAAAAAAAAATCTTAATATTTTCCATGACAGCGGCCGTTCCTGTTTCTTCGTATGTAGCAGGATACGACTATAATATGACACTTGGCAGTGTTTTTCTTGTTTATCCCAAACTAGACTTCGGCCTGTGTCACAATATGTGGTTACAGAGATCAACCTATCAAGTAATCCCAAAGGCTTGTGTCGTAGATCCTAGAAGTGTCTTTCTCTCAGATGCCACGTCCATAATGTATTTTTCAGACCATATAGTTTCATTCCTAGCCCAAAGACAATTTCCAAAATATACTTGTCCCTGTGGTTTCTGAGTCTGATATTGAAAAGTATGGGTGGCCTTAGAAATCTATTAGTAGAACCACATCCATATCCAATTTCCGGCTCAGGCTATTATAGGCCCCACATAGTAAATTTGGCAACCCGGCGGCGTGAGCTTTCAACTTCGCGTCTGAGGTGCGATCCGTCATACACTACTACCACTTTTGTATCTTAAACAATACCTGCATGAATAGCCACTCACACTTGCTAAATGTGCTCTTCAAGAAGGATTTTCATCAACACACTCCTTGCAGTTAGCACTAGTTTCCAGTGCAAACTGCATCCTCAATTCTAAAATAGACCATGAAGATGCATTGTGAGCTCAGAAAATAGTACTAAATGCAAATCAACGTGAACAGCAGCACGAGCAGCCCACTCACACTTGCTAAATTTGTGGTTTCTGTGCTATTTTCCTACCCTACAGATTACTCTCATTTATGCAAGCAAGCATAATTATTGGTAATTCTGCATCAAAGTGTAACGCTGCATTACCAAAATTACTCCTATAACTCTGGCATAATTAAAATCACTCTAATGTCTATGAATAGGCTGACAGGCTATCTGTCACATTGATATCAAAGTAACTCATCCTCCAAACTCATACCCTTAGTCTTTTTTAGTTTTTCTTTGCATTTCCTTTCATTTATACCCTTTTTCTTCCAAGTAGATTCTCAGTAGAGTCCTATGGCTTGTATATGACACAGTCTACTTAAAATGTGGCATAGTGAAAAAGAGCAAAAGTTAAACAAATGTCATAATTGCAGACCGGAGGCAAGAAAGCTTAGCAGATCGTACAGACACACACAGCATTGCTACCGCACTATTTACAGATATATTTTAGGATCACCAGATAGGTTACTCCACTCTCACATGCCCGGGCTTGCACCAGCAGTAGTGATAATTATCATGAAGAGATGTCTGTCAATAGAAATCCACGAGCCTATCACACTTGTCATGAATTTTTACTCAAATATAAATATTTACTCTATTTCATAATTGCAACCATTTTATTCAAAAATATTACCGTGCCTGTTACTGAAATTATATTGGATTTTTTGCTATAAAAAGTAAACATACAGTATTTTAGAAATATAAGCACAATACACATAAATAAAAGCGTCTCATCTTAGTGAAGGAATAACTGACTACAATTCCCCAAACAAAAGCACATTATTTTAATGAAAAAAACCGTTTTGATCCTACATACCTGCTTAATATTTTCAGTGATCAATGCTTAGTCCAAAACGCAGCTTTCCTTTTTCGTTGATGGACTAGTGCTGCGCATGGACAGAGTTTGATGCTCAAGCATGTTGAGCACTATCAAATACCAGTGATGCCCATCATGTGTTAAATTTTTCAACAACCATTAAACTAGTGATAATAAGAATATCGTTAAGGTTGCCTACAATGTGTCAAGGGTGGGGCCAACATTTCAACCCCATTTTGACCATGCGCAGCCAAAGTATGTCAAGAATGCATAAAGAAAGACATTGTTATTGTGTTACTGGTTGACTGAAGGGCAATCCCTGGTCAAGCAGCAACCACAAACCTTTTCAGGGTAAGTCACAAACGATCGCTAAACTAACCTGTGCTTTATCCCCAGATATCTTGGAAACAATCAATCAATCAAACAATTTATATAGCGCGCTACTCACCCGGAAGGGTCTCAAGGCGCTGGTAGGGAGGGGTCCGTTACTGCTCGAAAAGCCAGGTCTTGGGTTGCTTCCTGAAGAAGAGATGGTCGTGGGTCAGCCGTATGTGGATGGGGAGGGAGTTCCATGTCTTGGCCGCCAGGTAGGAGAAGGATATGCCTCCGGCGGTGGCTCTGCGAATGCGTTGTACTGTGGTGAGGGCGAGGCTGGTCGATCACAGCTGGCGGGTGGGCGTGTAGAAAGTGAGGTGGTTGTTGAGGTACTTGGAGCCCAGGTCGTGGAGAGCCTTGTGTGCGTGGGTGAGGAGTCTGAATGTGTTCCTCTTGCTGACGGGGAGCCAGTGCAGGTCTCTCAGGTGGACGGAGATGTGGTTGTGGCGGGGGATGTCCAGGACGAGTCGTGCGGAGGCATTCTGTATGCGCTGGAGTCTTTTCTGTAGTTTGGCAGTGGTTCCCGCGTAGAGGGTGTTCCCGTAGTACGGTCGGCAGGTGACGAGTGCCTGGGTGACCGTCTTCCTGGTTTCGGTGGGGATCCATCGGAAGATCTTACGGAGCATGCGCAAGGTGTTGAAGCAGGATGACGAGACGGCGTTGACTTGTCTGGAGGAGTCCAGGATGAAGCCCAGGTTTCGTGCGTAGTCCGTTGGCTTGGAGGTGGTGCCCATGGCAGGGGGCCACCAGGAGTTGCCCCAGGAGGAGGGGGATGATCCCAGGATGAGGACTTCCGTCTTGTCTGAGTTCACTTTCAGGCGGCTGTTCTTCATCCACTCGGTGACGTCTATCATTCCTTCGTGTAGGCTGGCTCTGGCGGTGGCGGGGTTGTTGGTGAGGGAGATGATCAGCTGGGTGTCGTCGGCGTAGGAGATGATGTTAAGGTTGTGTTGCCGTCCGATGGCTGCAAGGGGGCTCATGTAGACGTTGAAGAGGGTGAGGCTAAGTGAGGATCCTTGTGGTACGCCGCAGATGACTTCGGTGGCCTCGGATCTGAACGGGGGGAGGCGGACTCTCTGAGTTCTTCCGGCGAGGAACGAGATGATCCACTCCAGTGCCTTCTCTTGGATTCTGATGTTGCTGAGGCGCTGTATTAGGGTGCGGTGGCAGACAGTGTCGAACGCTGCAGAGAGGTCCAGGAGGATGAGGGCAGCTGTTTCCCCGTTGTCGAGCAGGGACCTGATGTCGTCGGTGGCTGCGATGAGGGCGGTCTTGGTGCTGTGGTTGGCTCGGAAACCGAACTGTGAGGGGTCAAGGGATCCGTTCATCTCGAGGAAGGCGGTGAGCTGTTTGTTGACGGTCTTCTCGATGACTTTGGCAGGAAAAGGGAGGAGCCAGATGGGGCGAAGTTCTTGAGGTCGGTGGGGTCTGGTGTCGGTTTCTTCAGGAGGGCACTGAGCTCGGCATACTTCCAGCTCTCCGGGAAGGTGGCGGTGTTGAAGGAGATGTTGATGATGTCCCGGAGTTGGGGTGCGATGATGGAGTCAGCCTTGTTGAAGACGTGGTGGGGGCAGGGGTCGGTTGGGGATCCGGAGTGGATGGTGTTCATCGTGCGGGTGGTGTCTTTGGTGCTGACCGGGGTCCAGGCGCAGAGGGTGAATTGTGTACGGGGTCCTGGAGGCCTGTAGAGGAGGGTGCCTCTGAGCGTTGTTTTGGGGTCGGTGTGGATCTGGAAGTGAAGGTGTTCGGCGATAGTGAAGTTGGCGTCGGAGTTGGTTGAGATGCGGATGGAGTTCTTATGGACGATGGCGATGCCTCCTCCTGTTTGGATGGGGCGGTCTTTTCGGATGATCTTGTAGCCGTCCGGGATGCCTATGGTGATGTCTGGAGCAGATGAGGCGTTCATCCATGTTTCTGTTAGGAAGGCGACATCCGGGGAAATGGTGTCGAGTAGATTCCAAAGGTCGATGGCGTGTTTGTGGACCGAGCGGGTGTTGAGCAGGATGCATTTTAGGTGGTTAGTGTCGGATGTCCGTTTGGTGTTTGTTGGTTTGGTGTGGCTCTTGGTGCAGTCAAACTGTAGTGTAGTTCCTATTATCCCAATAGGCTCTGCGCATTGGAATAATACCTCCAATTGTATAGGCCTAGACCAGACGTTAACTAGGTCTTCTACTGTCGATATTAGACTTAAAGTTTTGGGTTTGCCAGCTAGCTCAGAGTTCACTAGAAACTTTCTCGAATAGACAAGGAGGAGTTGAACCTCCCTGGATAGACAAGAAGGGATTTAGTTTCTGACAACCATAGAACATGACAACTTTGCTCTCCCCTAATCAAGAGTGTATCTCTAGAGTCGTGTGAAAACAAAAGACAACTTATTTTACTCAGTCAGTACGTGCATTCTTAGTTTCACCAGATTGTAGAGAAAAGGAAGAGACGGGCGTGTTCAATAAAAGATGTTATTTATTGATCAGTCTCTTTTCTCGTACAAGAGAAATGAATCGATATTATTGCAATACTTATGGTTAAGTAAAGTGCATACAATAAAAGCAGAAGTATAAAATAATACTGTAAAAACATTTATATGGTTTCTAAGCCATATGGTGGTTTAAAATGGATAAAATAGATACATACATATAAACATGTGACTAATCGTACTCAACTGGTGTTTCTAACTACGCCTACCCCTAGTGTACCTGACCTAAGCCTAATACGTGGGCGGGGATAGAAAGTAGCAGTCTAAGTTAAGTTTGTTTTGCCAAGTGACTGATTCAAGAATTCTCTGCAAGGGGTTATTCAGTTCCGTACCTGAGGTCTAGGATGGTTGAGGGATAGTATCTCTCGTCTGAGGTCTCGATATTCCAAGCTGCCTGCGAGGGCTGCTCGGAAGCGCCGGAGCTGGATTTCTCGGCAGGAGAAAGCAGCGTCTCGTTCTCAGCGCGTCAGGAAGGCGGGGCAGCTAGTGGGCTTTGCTCTCTGCTGGGCTTCGGCAAGTCTCGCTGCTCCGATCTCGTCACCACCGCGTGTGTTTGCTTAAGGCAATATCGGTAATATTTATACCTGTAAGGTGCCGAGATTGACGTAAGGATGGACATAGATACATCAATAAGGATGTCATACGAGCTGGTCGTTAGCACATTCTTTTACTGAAGTTCTCGGTGAAATCAAAACAATGGCCGCAGGGTTTTTCCCAGGTTGTCATAGGTTTGATTTGTTTTGAGAACTCCGTATGCCTTATCAGGGGCTGGAGGAATATTGCTTGCCTAATTAGATGGCAAGCGTTATGACCTAATCAGATAACGCGCTCCTGTGCCGTGGTCTGGCGTAATCAGATAACGGTTTCTGCATCATGGGATGGCTGCTAGTTAACTTGTTAACCAGAATAGGGTCAGGAATAGGGGGATCGATACAGAACCTATAGGAATACATCACACCCACTCCACGCTAACTATGGCCATATTTACGGATCTAGGCATAGTAAAACATACTGTAGAGTATCGTGTATACCTTACCACCCCAAAATACACATAATGCATTTTGAAATTATGTAACATACGGGAAAAAAATAGTCATATGTACTATATGCACTCAAGCAGTAGAATAATGCTAAAATAATCACGCATATGTATACATTATTAATTGAATATTAGAATTACACATGAAATGGCTCTTAATACAGAAGAAAAGTTCGAGACCACTTCATCACAGTTCAAAAATATTTATAAACATACCAGCGGGCAGCTAATGTCTATGAAGTTTCTAAAAATAGAAATTAGTTCTCTAAGAATAGTTCTTACTTTAAGCAGAAGAAAAGTGTCCCGTAAAATGTAACAAAAATATTTTGGGGCTGCTAAAAAATTGCTGTCCGTGAACTGGAGGAAAAGTCGATCTTGCTACTTTATTATTAAAGTTGAAGGCCAAATTCAAGGTGTCGGGAACGCCGTGTGCTAGCTTGTTCAAGAGTCATTATTTCTGCTCTGGTGAGAACATCATATCGTTGAGACTGCTGAAAAAGCTGTCAACAGCTTCCTTTGAGAGTTCCACTAACTCGGAAAAGGATGTAACCATGCATTCATGTGCATGATTGTCTCCATTGACGTTTTGAGTAGTATTGCTGACAGAAGGTTGTACCTGATCGATGCTGCTTTCATCTTGATCTTCACTACCCCTTAATCGTAGTGGTGAAGTTTCCACGAATGCCGTCATCAGGATTGGCAGCCGTTGAGGGCAGCACAATGCATGAGCCTTTACCGGACCCAACAATGCTTCTGCATCCATTGGCGCATCCGATTGTAGCGTCAGACAGGTGTCCAACACGCATTCTTCTCCGCACAGCATGCACCTTAATACAGGTAAAACACATCTTTGCCATATCGGTCGAAATGAAAGAAACCAAGTCATGTTCAGGTCTCTAAGCCGGGTTAGTCCCAGGATTTTTGATATCCGGTCCCGGTATCCAATGGCTCGGATTGTTTCTTCCCTTGTCGCAGGTGTTTTGTCTGTGACATGGTTTGCCATAACGAAATATAAGGACTAAGAATAGGATTCCTGCAATTAGTCCCAAAATGAGGGGAACTCCTCCAAAAATCGAATGGACGAAGTCTGGAAAAATACCCAGTATGGCTTTGAATGGTGTTAATGCCATCGAAAAAACTGTCTTAAATACATTTGAGACTCCACTGGTATCAGAAATATTTAAGATTTCATTCAGGATTTCTGCGAAATGTATGGGGGAATTAGTTGATAACAATGAGTGAATCTCTGCAGTCGTCCTTGCGACTAGGAGATCATACGTTTCTTTTGATGACGTGAGCCTGGTCGGCGTCTGAAGAAGCACTGTTTTCATTCTGCTTAAAGTATCAACTCGAATAGAAGTAATTTTCAAGTTAGGCCATGCCCTTGCCTCCCTGTCTGGAAAGGAGCTGGGGAACAATAAGCGTCCACAGAACATGACCTTCGCAGTCGTACTAACGAGATAAGGAACCCCGGGCAGCAGACTACAACATCTGCGATCCACAATTAGAATGTAACTCCCGTTATAGAGTCTTTTAAAGAATGGTTCTATCTCTGTTGCAGGTGTGCCTAGCTGGTGACATGAAAGGTTATTTGAGTTCCCTTCACAGGCTCCATGCAAACTAATTCCATTACACAGAAGTGTACCGCTTAGTGACATCGCACAATTATTGCCACTAAGAAACACTTTCTGTCCTTTATTACTGACACATGCATGTGAATAGGGCAAGTTCCATGTTGTCTTAATGTACCCTTTTCCCAATTTTTCGTACATGCCAGCCTGTATATATTTTTGGCAGTATTGAAACCTGAAAGTAGATATCGGAATATTAATTATCCCATGTATTATCCATTCAATGACAGGTCGTTCTGACATTGTCAATGGTAATCTCTCGAGTTTCTCAATGCTCAGGATTGTATAATCAGCACCCTTTTGTGCCATACTGATCTGTTTATCAGTAAGGTTAAAGATAGTGAATAGTGACGTTGTGTTGATTAAACGCCAAGACACATAGCCTGAACGCAGGTTTTGTACCGTCCAGCCAAGCTGTACAATAGAACGCAATTGAGACTGACCGTGTTGTAACAACAGTAAGTCTTGCGATATTATGTCGATTGCTGATGACACAATGCTGTCCAATGAAAAGATTCTGGAGGATAGAGTCATTAACCCATTGTCCACTACAGAAAGCGATTTTTCCAAATTAATACGGTCAATTTCCCGTATACTTTCTGCTGTCTCAATTTGAGTTATCTTCCAGGCCTCGTTGTAAGCTGCATATATAGAGGCTGCTATGAAGCGTTTTTGACGCTGTTTGCGTGGTCCCATAATGAAATCACGCAAGTCAGCACCATCAGTAAGTAAAGTTAGGTGTTGCTTAATTTCTGTCAGTGTGGAAGTTTTTAGCCATTGAAGGCAGAGTTTTCCCACACTGTAGGTGGTGATTATCCCTGGGTGTTGTCTTTGGGAATATCTAGGGTCTGGTCTGGTCAATTTGAACCCCTGTGTTTTGTTCAGGAATCTGTCTTGACAGTTATTAGTATCTGTGGGCCAGATTAACCATTGTTTCCAATCAGGATTTGTTCTGTTTTGGTTTAATACATAGTTTACGTCTATCTCTTCATCTGCAGAGTTATTGCTGTTCATTGTTGGTTTTGGAATAGACGGTTTATTTAAGTCTTTGATTTTGGCTAATCCAAGACAGGTAGTTTGTTGAATAGTTTCATTCAAGAATATAATTTGTTCTGGGATCATGCAGGCTCTAAACAATGATTCTAGACCTTGTACTTGCCATTCTTTTGTACCCCAAACACTTTTTACTTCAACATTTTTGTCCCAATAATCAAAACCAAATGTATTCATTTGTTCAAAAATTGAGTCCGAATATATCAATTTCGTGTTTGTAAGCATGGTTTTTGTTCCTGTCCTATTTGACAATTTGAAATAAAATGTTTCAGCATTACTTGTGTTGAACCCTGAAAAATATGAATATTTGTCATAAACGGTTCTTGATCTTCCTTTTGGAGGGGTTGCACAATGTTCCCATTGATTATAATTTAAAACATTTCTAGGTTGTGGTGATTTATGTAAAAAATGGTTACCATAGTGGTTGTAGCAGTACATAATATCATAATTAGACGAACCCTGCAAATAATCATGTTTGGTAAATTTAGCAGACATCACTAGATCAGACATCATGTTATTAATACTTTCAAAGTCCCAATCATCAGCAAATGAGTTTGGTTTTACAAAGTCACTCAACGAGATCTTGATTTGGTGTGGATATTTGAGGATCTCAACCGGACCATAAATTTCATAGTCAGTATTGTCCCATGCTACCCCACCCGGTATAGGATTGGCTGTGAAATTGACTGAAGAAAGTTCTCTTTTCTTGACGTGTGAAGACGTGTGTGGCTTGAGGATCAAGTTGATTTTCTGGCTTGCTGTGTCCATTTTAGCATATTTTCCCTCAATGAAGCGTCCCAAACATAGTATCATGATGAGCCAAAGTATCAGGATAAATACACCAAAGGACACCCAAAATTCAATCCACAGAGAATTCAGATAGGTTTCTTCCTTAGCTTTTTCTTTAAAAGTTTTTGTTGATGGCTGCGTCTTTGATTCACTTAGATCTTCAGAAGAATCTTCAAAGTTGATGAAGTAGCCGGATGCCGTTCTGTCTATTGTTCCAATTGCTTCAGGATTACTGTTTCTTGCAGCTTCAGCATATTCATTTGTTACTTCATTGTAGGTTGGTGTGTCTCTACTAAATGTTTTTATTTGGGTTTTCAGAGGTGTGAGTTCCATTGCATTGTTGCATAGTCCTTGTTGTTGTTCTGTAGGCGTTTCGAATGTGATTAGCCTTTTAGTTAGCACCTCTGTACTTGTAGCAAACCTCGGTGTTCTACTACTTATCGGGAGTCCACTTGGCCTACTGTTTGTTATCGGCCACATGATTGTGGTTTTACCAGGTCGATGGATACAACTCGGTTCTCCTTTTTACCAGCAAGCGGCGGTAGTACAACTGATCTCGTCCCGTTGATGGACAAGACAGGAACTGCTTTTCTGTAAGAAGGCCCAAATTCCTTCTTTACCGCGATCTTTTCTCTGACTAGATCCCCGATTTTTGGAATCCAGACAGGTCTTGCTGGGACAGGTGGTGGTTCTTCAGTGGTTGTTGGCTGCTGTTTCAACTTTATGTTGCTCAGGTCTTTTCTTGTTTCGTTTAAGTCCTGTAAAATAGCCAAACGATCTTTGATATCAAAGCTTTTTTCTTTTACCACTGAAGTCTGACTGTCAAGATCTAAGACTAACATCCTAGTTCCAAACAGTAATTCGTACGGACTGAATCCCCTCAGAGAATTTCTTGGCAAGTTGTTTAGACTACGTTGGACACTTATTAGATGTTTGACCCACCCAGCTCCCGAACCTAATACCTTTGCTGTTATAGATTACTTTATGTCACGGTTTTTTCATTCAACAATTCCGTTTCCCTCTGGATGAAATGGACAAGAATACCGCAATGTAACGCCCATGCTGGCCATGGCCTCCTTATAAGCTCTAGAGCTAAAAGCAGGACCCTGGTCCGAATGCAGCATGCCAATTGCGTATGTGCCGATAAAGACTCGCAAATCTTTTATAACAGTTCTGGCGTCAGCCGTTCGCTGGTGCCACATCCATATGAATCTCGTGCATGAATCCACTGCGACCAAGATATATTTATAGTTACCATCCCTTTTGAAGGGACCACAGTGGTCCAGGTAAACACAGGCTAATGGTTTATCCGAGATTAGAAGGGGCGTCTGTGCTGGTCGTCTCACTGTTGATACTTTCATTTTTTGACATATTTCACATTCTAGAACATAGTTCCTGGTTTGTCTTCTCATTTGTGGCCACCAGTATCTCTGTTTTAATAATGATACTGTGGCTGAGACGCCAGCATGTACAGAAGCAAGTCCTTCGTGTGCCGCTATGATGAGTCCTAACCTATGTTCCATGTTTGGAATTACTCTATCCCCCACTCCAGGGATTCGAGCAAATGGAACGTTATTTGCATCAGTTATGTATGAGTACTTTACTGGAAAGCCTTTCGGGAGTGTTTCTATCGCATCTTTTACTGTAGCGCTGACAGCTTGTAATATATCGCTGTCTATTTTTGTTTTTGACCGAGTGATGGCAGCTACGGAAGCCGTTTGCACAGCTGCCTTCGCGGCCTCATCAGCCAATGAATTCCCTGCAACGTGAACGCCATCACGTTGATGACTCAGTGTATGTATCACGTGAGTCTTTGGTAGTTCCTTTTGTAAAAGAACTACTTGTTCCCAAAGCATTTTATGCTTGATTGTGCCTCCTTTTGCATCCTTAAAACCATTCTGAAGCCAGATCTGTAAGTATTCATTGTAAGACTGAACGCAATAATACGAATCACACACTATGAGTGTGGGGAATTCTCGATCGGTATTTTCAAGCGCCATCTTGAATGCTAGTAGTTCTGCTCGCTAAGCTGTACAATCTCCTAGAGATTGTGTTTTAGTGACAGCTGGTTTGAATTTCCCATCGTGCCAGCGACCTTTTACAATTGCACACGCAGCACTGTAAGCTTGTTTACCTCCTACTGCGGGTTGTGCTGATCCGTCTGCATATATTATACAGCCGTAATGTTCTAGAGGCAGAATTTCGGTCGGCGGCGGACATTCGAATTCGTATTGGAGAAACTCTTGTGTTTTTAAGTTAGGATCAAATTCGTATGCCACGTCTGTTGCAGCAAGAGAATTAGCCCATTGTATCCATCTCGGATGGAGTGCTTTAGCATTTGGTATGCTTGCTTTTGTTACAGCCTCTAGGGCTGGTATCGGTGTAACGATTATTATTCGTTTACCTTGTGAAAGGGCTCGTTCTTTTGCTATAGCTGTCTGTGTTGCAGTAAGAATTTTTTCCGTTGGGCTAAATTTCATTTCAGCTTTAGTGTACAAGTGTGATTTGAATGCAATTGGTACCTTTTCTCCCTCATTAGAGGTCAGGTATGTGAATCCGCATCTTCCTGGGATGACTCGAATCACAAGGTTGCGTGTGTTATCACGTGTTTCTAATTTTGTTTTAATTAACATATCTGTTTGTAAGGATCTCAGAATTTCTGTGTGTTTTTGAGTCCAATTGGTTTTTTTAAATTCTGGTTTTATTAGATCATAAAGGGGTTTGACCCTTTCTGCGTAATTTGCAATGTATGTTCTTCCGAAATTTAGGAAGCCTAGAATTGACTGTAGGTTTTTTAGTGTTCTAGGTGCTTGGAGTACGGCACATTTCTCTAGGAAATTGTCAGCCATGCTTTTGCCTTCACTTG
Source organism: Lissotriton helveticus (assembly GCF_964261635.1). Classification (NCBI taxonomy): domain Eukaryota; kingdom Metazoa; phylum Chordata; class Amphibia; order Caudata; family Salamandridae; genus Lissotriton; species Lissotriton helveticus. The sequence goes on along the minus strand of NC_136065.1, from coordinate 1,464,194,453 downwards.
ATAATTCATATCCTAAGAACAGGACTGTTAGATGGGCAATTCTAGATTTTTTAAAGTTGAATTTGTAACCCTCTGCTGCGAACCCAAGTATTATGGTGTTCACTCTCTTCAAGTGAGTATCCAAGTCATCATCTGTTAGGTATATGTCATCGACATAAGATAATGCTTCGTCATCATATGTTTGTAGTAACTCTGTTACCCTCGCTGAGAATACTCCTGGGCTGTTCTTGTACCCCTGGGGTAACCGACAGAATTCTTTTTGAGCGCCATTTATTGAGAACGCTGATAAGTATCTGCTCTCTGGTGCTATAGTTTGACAAAAGAATCCATTAGAGATGTCTAATGTTGTTTTATATTTTTTGCGCACTATGTTATTCATTAGTGCAGCACTATGCGAGTTTTGTACTGCAAAAGTTTTGCAACATGAGTTAAGGTGTCTGTAATCCAAAACTAGACGATATGAATTGTCTGGTTTGGAGACAGGAAACAAAGGGTTGTTCATTTGTGAGGTGCAAGTTTCAATCACCCCCTGGTATTCTAGTTGATCTAGAATTTCTTTTACCTGTTTTTTAGCTTCTTGCTTGATTGGATACTGCCTTTGTGCAGTAGGTTGTGATTTTAACTGGATTTTGTGTGGAGGAGATTCTTCATCCCATCCCACATGATTTTTATATAAAGCAGGAGCTTGAGCTACTGCCCACTTTCTTGCAAGTGTATATTTTTTATGAATTGGAATATGATTTGAGAAGGCAGGCATAATTATTTCTTCGCCGTGTGGGCACTCCCTGACAAACTCTGGTGGCCAATCTTTTTCAGCTAGAAGGATGTCATAGCCCTTGGAGAGATTATCCCAAAAAAGGCCCCTTATTTTTCTAGTCTTATCCCCTTCTATACGTAAAGTTATTTCATATATTTTGTGAGGTTTGCTAACTCTGGTGTCTGCAGTTTCCACCTGAATGTATTCATTCGTGTCCACTGTCTCCAGATGATTCATAAGGACTTTGCGTGCTATGCTCACTTCTGCTGCGCTGTCTAGCATTGTCTGAGCCCACTCTCCGTTTTTCAGCTGTGTCCTCAGTATTCTCGGCATTGTTGAATACTTTAATACTGGCTACCTTCTTTTTTGGAAACTGTAATTTTTTATTTGGATGAGCAGGTTCCTTGTCTTTGGACTTGACGTGCCCTTCCCTGGGTTCCGATCGTCCTCTTCTTTCTGATTTCTGCGAGGAAGTCTGAAAAGATTGAGAGGGACGTGTATCAAAATCTTGATATCTATCCGGTTTCTTTATGTTATCCCTATTTCTAAGGTTGTATTTTTTCACAGAGGGCTCCCTTTGGGGAGACTTGGGTCCTTGGTCCGGAGATCTTTCTCTCCGCCGAGGAGACCTTCCTCTGGACTGGAATCTCTTTTCTTTTGGATTGGATTGTTTGTTTCCATCCCAGTTCTTCTTTTGACTGTTTAGATTATTTTTAATAAATATTTTTTCAGGATTTTCAATTAGTTGGGGTTTTACTGGTATTCCACCCAAACTATCTCTACCTAGTTCTTCATAGGATTTTTCTATAATTCTGGCAATTTCAGCTGGTTGGTCTGCTATATCTGTCTCATTCGCTGCTTCTCCTTTTATGTTGGCTAGTAATATTGCCGAGACCTGCTTGAAGTCTTTTAGTAATTTCATACCAAGAGTTAAAGCGGGTTCTGGACCGTATTCGTCTTGAATTTGTTTTAGCACATCTGGTATTACTGACATGGATGGAACTCCATGTGTTTTTGTGTAAATGGAAGCAAAGACTGTACCGCAAGTGTCACAGTCCTCCACGTGTGGTGCGAATACCATTGGAAGACAGATAGTCAGAATCCTGTGTTTATCCACAGGGGTGGTGTCTGGAAACACCGCCTCTATTTGGGTGATATTTTGTGCTAACCAGAATGGTATTGTTCCCGTTTAGCTGGTACTTTACCTAGGCAGGACTGTATGTTCTGTGGTGTAATTGTGTTTGTGTTCCCCTGATCAGGGGTCAGCTGTGGGATTTTAACTACAGGTTGGATGGTTGAAGTCCGCATTACATATTGGACTAGTTGTCTATATATTTTAATTAATTGTTTTAGTTGTACTAAAACATCTGCTGCAGACATTCTTTCGATGTCTGGATGTGGTGTGTATCCGGCTAGGACCGGCCACGTTGCTCCTGGTCTACCTAGTGGACCGAGCCTGGTGATGTGATTATTATGTTTTAGGGCGCCATTAAACAAGAGCAGATGCTTTTGGAATTTGAGTGGTACTTCCACTTCCTCGAAAGGAGTGTAGGTATCCGGTGGTTCCTCTGTTTTATAACAGTGGAACTCCTTTGTTACAGCATTTGCTGCTGGAAAGTTTATCCATGAATAGAATACCTCTGTCTGCCGATATTCGTGTGCCTCAATTACGAATATGACTGTACCATCTCTTGGTGTCAGTCCATTGTCTATAAGTTTTAACGTTATAGATCTTCTTATGTTGACCGGGATGAGTATTATATCCGGGTCTGCTTCTTGCATAGTATTATCAGCTTCTATTACTTCAGCTGCTACTCTAGCTATCTCTCTTTCATCATCACTTTCTGGCATTTTACTGTCAGGATGGTTATTCTGTTTGTTTGCAGATCAGGTTTCTTATGGAAACAAAGATGAGATGCACAATATTTTGGAACAGTGTATCCTTCAACGTTGATTGAACCAAGAACCATACATAGGAGTTCCCTCCTGCGAGGTTTGGCGGATTTTACCTCTCACCCACTCCAGACGTCTTTGGAGTATTATGGGAAAAAAGGGGTCTGAGTGAAAAAGCACGACTGAGTTACTCTAAAGTCTTGCGTTAGTTTTATCGCCTATCCAAACACGTTGGGCGCCATGTAGTGTAGTTCCTATTATCCCAATAGGCTCTGCGCATTGGAATAATACCTCCAATAGTATAGGCCTAGACCAGACGTTAACTAGGTCTTCTACTGTCGATATTAGACTTAAAGTTTTGGGTTTGCCAGCTAGCTCAGAGTTCACTAGAAACTTTCTCGAATAGACAAGGAGGAGTTGAACCTCCCTGGATAGACAAGAAGGGATTTAGTTTCTGACAACCATAGAACATGACAACTTTGCTCTCCCCTAATCAAGAGTGTATCTCTAGAGTCGTGTGAAAACAAAAGACAACTTATTTTACTCAGTCAGTACGTGCATTCTTAGTTTCACCAGATTGTAGAGAAAAGGAAGAGACGGGCGTGTTCAATAAAAGATGTTATTTATTGATCAGTCTCTTTTCTCGTACAAGAGAAATGAATCGATATTATTGCAATACTTATGGTTAAGTAAAGTGCATACAATAAAAGCAGAAGTATAAAATAATACTGTAAAAACATTTATATGGTTTCTAAGCCATATGGTGGTTTAAAATGGATAAAATAGATACATACATATAAACATTTGACTAATCGTACTCAACTGGTGTTTCTAACTACGCCTACCCCTAGTGTACCTGATCTAAGCCTAATACGTGGGCGGGGATAGAAAGTAGCAGTCTAAGTTAAGTTTGTTTTGCCAAGTGACTGATTCAAGAATTCTCTGCAAGGGGTTATTCAGTTCCGTACCTGAGGTCTAGGATGGTTGAGGGATAGTATCTCTCGTCTGAGGTCTCGATATTCCAAGCTGCCTGCGAGGGCTGCTCGGAAGCGCCGGAGCTGGATTTCTCGGCAGGAAAAAGCAGCGTCTCATTCTCAGCGCGTCAGGAAGGCGGGGCAGCTAGTGGGCTTCGCTCTCTGCTGGGCTTCGGCAAGTCTCGCTGCTCCGATCTCGTCACCACCGCGTGTGTTTGCTTAAGGCAATATCGGTAATATTTATACCTGTAAGGTGCCGAGATTGACGTAAGGATGGACATAGATACGTCAATAAGGATGTCATACGAGCTGGTCGTTAGCACATTCTTTTACTGAAGTTCTCGGTGAAATCAAAACAATGGCCGCAGGGTTTTTCCCAGGTTGTCATAGGTTTGATTTGTTTTGAGAACTCCGTACGCCTTATCAGGGGCTGGAGGAATATTGCTTGCCTAATTAGATGGCAAGCGTTATGACCTAATCAGATAACGCGCTCCTGTGCCGTGGTCTGGCGTAATCAGATAACGGTTTCTGCATCATGGGATGGCTGCTAGTTAACTCGTTAACCAGAATAGGGTCAGGAATAGGGGGATCGATACAGAACCTATAGGAATACATCACAAAACTTGCAGGAGTAGCATGTGAAGGGTCCATGGGTGTGTCCCGGTGTGGCTTGGTGGCAGTTTGGTGGCCGGCCGGGGTTGAGGGCAGTGAGGGTAGCGGCGTCAAACGTTATGCGGACGGGGTGGGTTTTGCGAGGACCAGGGGGTCTGGCGCTGGGCGCGGTCGAGGCGCCGACATGCGTAGACGGGCTTACCTTTGGCGCACCTTCGGCGCGATCGCTGCGCGTAGTTTCATCTGTCATAAATGGAGGGTAGAGGGGGGGTGGAGCGTGGGAGGGTCAGCTGGGAGGCAGGAGCGAGGTGGAGGGAGGGTCTGGGACGGGTCAACAAGCTAAACAAAATGGCAGTAACAACAACAAATACTGCGAGGGTGAAGGAATAATGTTGGCAGAGGAGCGCTATGTGGAAAATGAATCACAATGCAGCAGTGGAGAGGCGCTAAGCGCTCGGCAGCAGGCAGGCACAGTTAAACATACAATTTAAATATTTCCAATGCAGAGTAATGCCCAGCAATGGCGAGCGCTTCCAAGCGCTACACAAAGTTTAAAGCAGATAGCTCAGATACAAAAATGCGGCAGACAATCTAAATAAGCAGTAATGAGGCAGGCAGGCAGGCAAGCGCAATGAGCACGATACCGGAGGTGAGGAGCTGAGGTGAGCGACCGCTTCTGTTGAAAACAGGACGGTCACAGCTTCCACGAGGGCGAGGGCAGCTCCTAGTCTCTGTGGGTGGGAGGGGCAGCTGGGAGGTGGGAGCGAGGTGGAGGGAGGGTCTGGGACGGGTCAACAAGCTAAACAAAATGGCAGTAACAACAACAAATACTGCGAGGGTGAAGGAATAATGTTGGCAGAGGAGCGCTATGTGGAAAATGAATCACAATGCAGCAGTGGAGAGGCGCTAAGCGCTCGGCAGCAGGCAGGCACAGTTAAACATACAATTTAAATATTCCCAATGCAGAGTAATGCCCAGCAATGGCGAGCGCTTCCAAGCGCTACACAAAGTTTAAAGCAGATAGCTCAGATACACAAATGCGGCAGACAATCTAAATAAGCAGTAATGAGGCAGGCAGGCAGGCAGGCGCAATGAGCACGATACCGGAGGTGAGGAGCTGAGGTGAGCGACCGCTTCTGTTGAAAACAGGACGGTCACAGCTTCCACGAGGGCGAGGGCAGCTCCTAGTCTCTGTGGGTGGGAGGGGCAGCTGGGAGGCGGGAGCGAGGTGGAGGGAGGGTCTGGGACGGGTCAACAAGCTAAACAAAATGGCAGTAACAACAACAAATACTGCGAGGGTGAAGGAATAATGTTGGCAGAGGAGCGCTATGTGGAAAATGAATCACAATGCAGCAGTGGAGAGGCGCTAAGCGCTCGGCAGCAGGCAGGCACAGTTAAACATACAATTTAAATATTCCCAATGCAGAGTAATGCCCAGCAATGGCGAGCGCTTCCAAGCGCTACACAAAGTTTAAAGCAGATAGCTCAGATACACAAATGCGGCAGACAATCTAAATAAGCAGTAATGAGGCAGGCAGGCGCAATGAGCACGATACCGGAGGTGAGGAGCTGAGGTGAGCGACCGCTTCTGTTGAAAACACCGGTTACCATTAGGTGAATTGTAATGACTATAATATGTTGTACTGTGGGAGCTAAGAATTGGTGTTCTTCATCGAGTTTATTTTCTTACTTAAAATGGCACATGTGTAGGACACAACCAACACCAGTACCTTGAGGCAGATGGTGCCTCAATAATAATAATAATCAATGTTTAGATTGAGACCAGATTAGCTGCTTTTTCGAAGTTCAGGAATTTCGGTTGGGAGAATGTACTTACTGTTGGCTTGGTTTGTTTCTGTTTTGGACCAAAAGGCGGTGTAGCCTGATATGTACAAACCTCTAATATTTACATATGAGGAATGGGTCATATTGCATTTGCCTCTGATACGTGTTCCCGATTGAATTTATGCATTTTGCATAAATAGCGTGTCCGTAAAAGTGCAGACTGTATTTGGAGGAATGGGTCTTTCAGTATAATCGAACACAGGATGTTCTGATACACTTAATTTTAGGTTTCTAATTTTGGATGATGCAAGGCTCAATTGCTTTGAACTCATCACATGGATCTTTATAGGTGATCTATTTATTGTAGGCACACTGGATAGTTTGTTTGTAGTCCGTGCCCACTGGCTTTTGGTTTGGTGCACTTTTTTGTCTACTTTATTTTTGATGCATGCAAAAAAGTATTTATAGGGACACACCTAGGACCCATTTAAACATTTTTCGCTTGCTCATGGCTTGCCTCTGTCATCATATAATTGAACACAAGGGTATATTGTGTGTTTGCTTTCACAAATAATAATGGCAAATGAATAGATTCAGATCCCATGAATTGTTTTTGGCATGGATCTACTGGTGGCTGTGTCTTAGTGATGGGCACTTTATCATTGTTTGGGTTGGTAAATCTTGTTGGTAACCTTGGCACATGTTTTGTGATTTTCTAGTCCTGATGAAGTCATACCAAGACTAAACATGTGCGGGCTAGAGTAAAACTGCAATAAAGAAAAATTTGAACATCAACAGTGATCAGGGTAATGTATATCAAAATGGATGCTTGGAATGCTCAAAGGACTATTGTTGAACATAGATATCAGTGCCCTTCACAATTTTGAAATTGTTGTGCCATTCATGTACAATAATGAAAACAGATGTTTATCCACGCGTATTTATTTCTAGATGTTGCCCACATGCTATGAATGGCAAGACACCTGGAATACTCCTATTTGTTTATATTTTCATTGTTCGAATAAGAAAGTTGTACTAAAAAACTGACATGCAATTGCTGAACATTCATGGCATTGACTATTGAAATTCAATAAAACATATGGAACTGTATTAGAAACAGTGCCAGAGTGCAACAGGCATTTGCAGCCAAGTGGAATTGGAGTATTGTAGAAGAGGCCACAGACATTTGTGAGTTCCATTCTGAAATACACATATGTCCAGTACAGATATAGCACTAGCGCTAACATTGGGAGGTGTTCCTTCATTTGCAGGGGGGTTGGGCCTCATGAAAACGAAGTAAACATATGCCATTGCTCTCAAGTATTACTATGGAAATGGATGTTGAAGCAAAAAAGGCGATCCGGGGGCACTCCAGTGTACCATAAAAATGCAACGCAGTCAGTTTGCCACGAGGGTGTCATCTGTAAGGAGGAAAAGTTGATCCCTTAGACTCCCAGTCATTCCCCTGCAGGCAGATGTAGTCATTCCCCTGCAGGCAGACGTTCTAACTCACTGCAATCGTCTATAATGGAATCTCTGGGCCCCTTTAAAGTGCAGGCGACATGCAACCTGCAATGCTAAAGGCAGATCAGCTTCTCCAAACATCCACTTTGACTTTTATTAATGTGCTTCCTTGGGGGTAGCCACAAATTTGCATTTCCCCTCACGGCATTTCAGCCAGAGCTTCGCCACATCTGCTGACTTCGGAACTGGGAAGAGAAGTTCGAGCCTCAGCGTTTGTTTAACATCCTATGATTCTGGGCAAATCACTTAGGGCCTCATTTGGATGTCAGTCAGAGGCTTTCCAACCGACATAAAAGGTTTAAACTCCAGCTGCCATTTTACAAAGAGAGCGATTGCAGGTCAAATTGGCTGGTCAAACCAACTGGCTTCCGATAGGCATAAGGAGCCAGATGGCAAGTTGTAAGCCTCACATAATCCTTTACGGATGACGTTTATGCCTATGGGATTATGATGTTGGTTTCCGACAGGCTTTCCATGTCTGGATTTCTGACCAAGAAAGCCTATCGGAAAGGGACTTTGGAGGCACCTAGCAGGATCCCCCCCTCTCTCTGCGGCCTCCGGTTGTTGGCCTTTTAAATCTCTGCACCATATGGGAAGCACCATGCAGGGATTTACAGTAACCATCATTTCTCCATGGGAGCTTGTGCGGCGGCCGGTTTCTGACTGCGAGACAAGCTCCCATAGGGAAATGGGAGTTTGCGACGGCATCATGTGCGGTCACATCGTAATTACGGTTTCAGACTGCCGACCAAGGTCAGTCGGCTCTGAAACCGTAGAGATGTTGTTCGGAGGCAACTCCCACTGACATCATAATCAGGCCCTATATCTCCCCATGCATAAAAAATACAAAATAAATCTGACTTTTGACCTTGTGTAATGTAACTGCTGCTCATGTATAGACCTCCTATGCTCTTGGGCTGAGTTTGCACTATATAGAAGTGCAAAAAACTACATTTTTAGAACACATTACCCATGTTTGAATCTGACGCACCTACTTAAAGGTGTGCCACCCCTAAAACAGGGAGAGGATGTAGCCTTACGCCTAGAGCGTCCGAACTCAGACCTGGGGAACCATGTTCGAGTCTTGACAACTACAATTAACATCCTGTGATTCTGGGCAAATCACTTGGGGCCCGATGTAGGTAGGCATTTACCGGTCGGTAACGGCCGAATTCGGCCGTTACCGACCGGTAAATGCCTTTTCCAATGTAGGGGGCATGTATTTACAGATTCGGTATTTTTACCGAATCTGTATTTACCGAATCGGTAAAATTACCGAATTGGTAAATACAGACTCGGTAAAAATACCGAATCTGTAAATGCAGATGTAGGTGGCGCTTTAAACAGTGCCACAGGCCCCTCAGAATTCGTTATTTACCATGTAATACTATTGCATGGTAAATAACAAATTCAGGTGTACATGCACATCTGTGCATGTACACCTATGCCATGTGACACACATACAGGCCCTTAGGTGATGTATGTGTGCCACATGGCACACAAGCCTGACATTGGGGTGCTACAGGGTGTCAAAGTGACACCCCGTTCCCCCTGGCAGGATTCGGTATTTACCGATTCGGTAATTACCGAATCGGTATTTGCCATTGATTCCTATGGGCTTCAAGGCCCATAGGAATCAATGGCAAATACTGATTCGCCATTTACCGAATCGGTAAATACCGAATCATACAGATTCGGTAATTTAAAAAGAAAATTTACCTACATCTGCCTACTTCAAATTTACCTACTCTTAAATACCGAATCGGTATGATTCGGTATTTAAGAGTAGGTAAATCGAAATTACCTACATCGGGCCCTTAATCTCCTTGTGCCTAACAAAAAAAATAAAAAATGAATGTGTTCATCTGTAACGAAACTGGTGCTCATGTAAAGCGCTCTGATACCCCATGTCTTGGGTCTAGTTTGCGCTATATAAAACTCTAAAAACATAATGGGAACAGTGCAGTGTGCCTTTTCTATGATGCAGTTGCTGATATTTAATACAGTAATGCACTTTGCACTTTTTCTTGATTCTGCGCAAAGGTGTGACTTGCACAATGAATCACAGGAATACATTGAGCACAAAGAACAGCAGGTTACGGTAATCAGTACATGTGCCTGACACGTTACTCGCTTAATTACAAAGCTTTAAGTAACTTAGGTTTTACAGCAATGTCCTAATGTTCGTGTTTTAACTTTTGAGTACCATGTCTCTTTAATCGGTACGGTGTTTAAGTCAATGAATCATAAGCAGTGTCTTATTTTGTCTAAATGGTAGGCTCGGTGGGAGGGTTGAATCTATTTACGTTTATTGTAGTGTGTATTATTGAGACTGTTTGGGGTGTATGCATGGCTAACGACTCTCTAGATCTATTCTATCTCAAGCATATTCATCCACACATGTGCATCAGTTTTGATGAAATACCTTATGTTCAAGAACAAAGGCACTTGCAAATATTTATTTTATTCTTCCCAAAGAAGAGAAAGTAGACTCTTTACAGACTCCCTGCTATTAACTTTCAGTTCCTTTATAGAAAACCTATTTTGTCCATCCTTTGGTTCAACTAAGGGCACATCAAATTACATTCTTTAAAACTCTTACCGTGGTAGGTGGACAAATCTCACATTTTAGGCATTAGTCAAGACACCCATCTTTAGAAATATTGCTTCTGTGTGGTTGTTGGTGCCAAAAGTCATAGCTGACAAATAATTATGGTTAAAGTTAAAAAAACAGTTCTGGGTAAGCTGATTCCTTATAAAAGTGACACATGATTAGAATCTTCTTGAGTCCTGTCACAGTAAATAAATTAAGAAATATCTGTTGTTCACACCAAGATTTGTCATTTGAAAACAAAAGTTTGAATGGAATCTACAAAAGAGGTTCTCCAAAGATTACAAGGAGACACATTAATAGATATCCAAATTATCATGTTATTACCACTGCAATGCATATGACAACATAATGTTCTGTATGTTATATAGGGGTAAAAGCCCACCTTCTTCTATAAGGATATTAAGTACCAGCCTATAGTTATGTGACAATATAAAGAATATTTGCTTTTTCCATTGTGGGTCTGATGATGTTAGAGTCCAACTGCATTAAGTTATTAATTATGCATTTATGTATTTACTGATGGTGCTATGTACCTCGTATATGAGGATTCACAGATCCAAAATGTAGACAGGAAGAGAAGAGAGAGGGAGGTGGTGAATAGAAGATATGAAGAGAAGAAATGGACAAGTAACATTGTTGCACTAAATTACATTATATTTGTTATTATCTCAAAGCTAAACTCATATTCTTTTTGATACATTTGATCACCTTCTTTTACAAAAAATCCATTATGCACTGATTCCGAGATGCACCGTCTTGGGGCCACCAGAACATTTCTGGTGGTTACCAACAGGTTATTTAGCCCCCATTCCACGAATTTACAAACAAAAGCCCATGGAATGGGAAATTACATGCTGGACCATGTTTCCAGTTGTAAACCACACAACACTCATCATTCAATGAGGTTTTTCCTTGCACTGTGGTTAAAGTTAAGAATTAATATAACTCTGCTAAGCCCATAAAAGTGAGAGTGAATGCCTTTATGTGACTCCTACATTTTTAACTTTGGATGCGGGGCTGGTGGATCGAAGTGTAGTGCTTGCCAGCTTAAATGTATCTGCTTGTGTTATCTTCCCATGAGGTCAACTGTAACAAACTACGTCTTAAGTCAAAACCCAACTATGGTTACTAAGTGCAGACAGACTAGCGCTAACAACCGGGTTAGGACAATATGGCCAAGCACTTAGGATTGTATCAACACTGATGTATTCTATATGAGTTGCGTACATCTTTCCAGCCACATGTATTTGAGCAAAGCATTAGCTGATTACTGCTTCAACACATGCATTACAAACTTGAAATTGAATGCCCGCAGATAGCTGCATCTCAGTAGGCATATAATCTATTATTATATATTTACCAACAAGGGTTGCTCCAGTGTTAGATAGAGAGAAAGGTATTACTGAAGTAAATGCTTCAATATGCTTAATTCATTGATTTTCCAGTGAATTAATTACAAACCTATTCGTCCTTCAATGCACATAGTTGTGTTTATTCAGAAATTGTTTTCTTTAGTGTTTACTGAGTCATCTAGTGTGGACTGACTGATAAAGAAGATTGGTAGGTGATAATGGGGTAAACCCTTAGTACACCGACCTGGGTCAGCATGTAGTTACAAAGAAAGGTCGGTTACAAAACAGTGTTCGTTACATTCGTTTCCTCAGTGAGTAGTTAGAAAGGTACACATCAGTCATATCGGATTCAGACTGAATTTAATTCAGTTATAAGCAGTGATATACAAGCACAGTTATTTTGTATTTAATTCATACATTACATAACGGCGAGTTTAATCATTGTTCAAAATAGTGCTCAGTGGGTGACAAAAAGGAGGGATACCAGATTCAGTAGGGTAGGGGGTGGTTGGAATAGATGGAGGGACAAAGAAAAGGAATTGTGTCCTGTTAGACAGTTCAAAATTAATAACGAAGCATTTCCTTTCTGTGAATAGTACACATAGTTCCCTGTACAATCAATACACGACGGCCATTTATGGCAGATACTGGCAAAACGTGTATGTTGGAGAAAATATGTCGACGTTTCGACCCCGATATATAAGGGCGGGTGGTTCCTCAGTTTAGGGTCTTCATCAGGACAGTGAAGATAGTGTAAGAGAGCACCTAGGAAAATAGATATGGATATCACTCAGTGGATGCGTTTAAAATGTAATTTAAAAACCATAGGGATCAAAGATTGGTCCCAGAATTCGTGTACCTACATAAATTCCGGCGTATCGGATAGTCCCACCTCTGTTGAAGACTCGCGCCGTGGTTCTGTGAAAGAGCGATAGGCATTAAGGAAGGTAAGAAAGGGGCAGGTCTGGAAGTGGACCTCCCAGGCATGAGATGTCCCTACTTACTGAGTTCTTGGGGTTGTCAGCCTTGGATAGATGTATGGGGTCCCAAGTTGAATGGGAAATGGCGTAGCATCTGTGGATACAAAATATATCTTTGTATCTCTATGCCATTGGGTGGGTGCACAATATTCCAGACACACAGGTGGAGTTCAGGGAATCAAAGAATGGAGAACTTACTTAAAGTATCTTGATTCTGTATAAGGAGGTGAGGATTCAATCAAACACCAACTCAATGGATAAATCTTCCACAAATTATTCTTGCATCATCTGTAAAAACCACAAGCACAAAGACATTCAAAAATAAGTCATTGTGTCAGGTTCCTACTCAAAGGTATGGGAAGCGCTAATCAAGATAAGTGCTTTAGTTCTCGTCAGGGACAAATCCCAGGAGGGAAACAAGTAAGAGTTCTGGGCATCTAGAAAGCGCGGGAGTGCTGATAAGGCTCAAATGGGCGCCAGGGTTGCTAAGATGCCTGGAGCGCTCTTTCTCTGAAACTGGAACAGGGTTAGGAAACATCAAGAACAAGGGTTTACAAGTCCCCGATTACGCTGTGCAAATAATGCGCCAGGGAGACTAAGATCTCAGGGGTGTTGCGCCTATGCAATTGGATCGGGGCTGGGAAAAAGCGTACGAGGAAAGTATAATCAGATCCCCGGTAGCGCTGTGTGGTAACAGGGTTACCACGGGAGGCGGGTGGCTGTGTCGCCAAAACACGTACCTATGATGAGCTGCGAAGGCTCCAAAGCCGGTCCAGTCGGCGGCCGCACAGGATCGCTACTGAGAAGCTGAATGCGGGGGGCGTGGTTAGTGAGGCGTGGAATACTGCCTCGCGGTGCCGGCGCTGAATGCTGCTGCTCCCGCGATGGCTGGACTGCGCATGAGCACAGGTGGGGACGCTGTCCCTACTGTAGTGCGCGGCTGTCCGGGGATGCACGCTGGCATCCAAGAGTCAGTCCTTATCATACTAACTATATTTAGGTAAAGGGTTGTAAAACAACAATGGATGCCACAAATTGCACCCGTGGAGGATAAGGAGGACATGCAATTCATTGGTTAGTGGGTCGGTCTATCAGTCATATGTACACTAGAGACAAACATGAAAAATCAGAGGTGAATAAACCTAGGTTAGTCTCCAAACCCTCTGCTAGTAAATGAAAAATCACATCAATTATCAGTATGTACTCCTGCATAAACCGAAGTTGTGGGTGATTATCTCAGTATATAATTCGACACCGGTAAAGCTGGTTACATAATTAGACATGGAGGCAAAAAAGGGGGATACATCCAAAATAACTACATGATCTATGCATGGAGGCTAGCAGATATGCATTGTACTAACCTACTTATTCAGCGCAGGTAGCGGACCCCCAGTGTTCAACTGGTTGGTCGCAGATGGTATACGTGGACATTTGCTAAATGTTGAATCGTAATCAGTACAGCATTCTGGATCAACAATATCCAAATGGACTAAGCAAATTCACAAATAATGTATATCACAGCCTATCCTTTTGAAGCATTATCAGAAATCAGTAGTCAGATGATAATCCCGCTAGCTGGGAATAGGTAGTATCAAGTTCATTCAATCCATTGTCTACAGTATCAAGAGTGTACATCCATTTACATTCGCGTAAGTTCAGAAGTGAATCCAGATCACCCCCTCTAGGACCAATTTCGATTTTCTCGACCACCAGCCATTTGAAGGAATCAGGAGTGTGGGCTTTAGACACAAAGTGTTCGACCAAGGGGGAGCCTGGTGTTTGACACCTTATCCGACTGCAATGTTGGAGAATGCGCTTCTTCACATGTTGTTTAGTTTGTCCAATGTATACAAGGTCACATGGACATATAATGGCATAGATAACCCCACTTGTATTACAGTTGGTCATTGTTTTGAGATTAACCTTATGGTTCCGATATTCCCAAGCCTTAGTCTCTATGGTGAGTGGGCACGCTTTGCACTTGGTACATTTGAAGTGACCTACTACTTGGGGAAGGTTCCAGATACTTTGTAGAGTCGGAGGGGTAGGTGTTTCCAGAAGAGCACTGACCACTTTATCTCTGATATTTTTGGCCTTCTTGAAGGCATGCATCGGGGGTTCTTTGTGGTTGATGACATCTGCTACTATCTCCCAATGTTTATTGACTGCCTTCTTGATCAAATTGCTTTTGGTGCAAAATGTGGTCACACAGACAATCTTGTCTGGGTTAGTTGGACGTTCTTTGGGTTGGAGCAGATCTTCCCTTGGACTGAACCAGGCCCTCTTTCTTGCCCTTGTCACTAGGCGTCTCGGGTATCCCCTTTCCATCAGTCTCACGATCAGATTATCCGATTCCAAAAAGTAATCTTCTTTAAGTGAACAATTTCTCCTCAGTCGGAGGAACTGCCCGAAGGGAAGATTATCACGGAGGCTCCGTGTGTGGTGACTTGAATATCGCAATAGACTGTTCCTTTCCGTTGGTTTTCGATAGAGGGTAGTGTGGAGATGGCCATCACGAGCTATGATACTGATGTCTAGAAAATCAATCGTTGTTCTGCTCCTATTCATGGTAAATTTAATATCTTGGGATTGCGTGTTGAGCCATGTAAAGAATGAATTCAGTTCCTCTTCTTCTCCTGTCCACACCATCAGCACGTCGTCGATATACCTTCTCCACATCCAAATGTTGTTTTCATATGGATTGTTTGGTGAGAGGATGTATTCCCGTTCCAATTCAGCCATATACAATATGGCTAGGTCAGGAGCAAAGGCTGCCCCCATCGCTACTCCCTTACTCTGAAAGAAGTATTCATTTTGGAAATTCATTTACAGATGATGCAAGAATAATTTGTGGAAGATTTATCCATTGAGTTGGTGTTTGATTGAATCCTCACCTCCTTATACAGAATCAAGATACTTTAAGTAAGTTCTCCATTCTTTGATTCCCTGAACTCCACCTGTGTGTCTGGAATATTGTGCACCCACCCAATGGCATAGAGATACAAAGATATATTTTGTATCCACAGATGCTACGCCATTTCCCATTCAACTTGGGACCCCATACATCTATCCAAGGCTGACAACCCCAAGAACTCAGTAAGTAGGGACATCTCATGCCTGGGAGGTCCACTTCCAGACCTGCCCCTTTCTTACCTTCCTTAATGCCTATCGCTCTTTCACAGAACCACGGCGCGAGTCTTCAACAGAGGTGGGACTATCCGATACGCCGGAATTTATGTAGGTACACGAATTCTGGGACCAATCTTTGATCCCTATGGTTTTTAAATTACATTTTAAACGCATCCACTGAGTGATATTCATATCTATTTTCCTAGGTGCTCTCTTACACTATCTTCACTGTCCTGATGAAGACCCTAAACTGAGGAACCACCCGCCCTTATATATCGGGGTCGAAACGTCGACATATTTTCTCCAACATACACGTTTTGCCAGTATCTGCCATAAATGGCCGTCGTGTATTGATTGTACAGGGAACTATGTGTACTATTCACAGAAAGGAAATGCTTCGTTATTAATTTTGAACTGTCTAACAGGACACAATTCCTTTTCTTTGTCCCTCCATCTATTCCAACCACCCCCTACCCTACTGAATCTGGTATCCCTCCTTTTTGTCACCCACTGAGCACTATTTTGAACAATGATTAAACTCGCCGTTATGTAATGTATGAATTAAATACAAAATAACTGTGCTTGTATATCACTGCTTATAACTGAATTAAATTCAGTCTGAATCCGATATGACTGATGTGTACCTTTCTAACTACTCACTGAGGAAACGAATGTAACGAACACTGTTTTGTAACCGACCTTTCTTGATAAAGAAGATTAGCACCCTCTATGGAAATCTGAGATTCACTCAACCAATCTGATAGCATAGAAGGTTACAATCTGGGGGGCGTGGCTAGGCGCCCGACGGCAATGGCGGCACCCGAGTGAGGCTCTGCTGTGGCTCCGGAGATGCAGTGTTTTCCTGCCAGATATTTCCTGTCTGGAGGACTCGTAATTGTACTGGAATACTCCGTGATGCCTTCGCGGTGCCCGGGAGCGTTTTCCGTGCAATATTGAAGGAGAACTTTGACGCAGTAAGTTCCGCGATGTTGCTGTTAACGCGGCCACCATTTTATGATGCCTGGCGCTCCTTTGCAATCTCTCCTCCGTGACGGCTTTCAAAGCCCTGCTTATGGATTTCTGGTTCTCTCCTCCTCTAACTGTTAGCTTCTGAGACTTTTGCTCACGTTGCTGTATTCGGAACTGGCTATTCTTTTTGCACCTTGCTGAATGTGACTTTTGCAGCAGTTTATAATGTTGCCTCAGAAGGAACGGAGCCGCCATTTTGTCCAGCCTCTCACATTTCCTCACGCTCCCTTCTGTGACTGTTTCTGAGAGCCTGGGATGAGGAAATTTACTTCTATGTGTATATTTAGCTGGCTGTTGACGTTCCTGATTCTGCTGATGGCCCTGTGACTCACAACTTTGCCCTTCGGCACGTTAATGCTCTGCACCCTACTATTATTTGGCCCTGGCCCCTCAGTGACTATCAGTCGTGCCTTTGGCTGCCACCACGTCTTTCTACACGGTTCTGGTGTGCTTTGGTGTACCTTGTATGCCTCCTCTATATTATCAGGAGCGTCATATATCCTCCTTTATGCTTTAGCGGCCGACACACCCTGCACATTCAGCCTGTAATTTTCTCACTCAGCCAGTTTGCTTTTTTCTTCGTTTTTTGCATTGTTGTGCTCACTTGTGCGTTAGTGTTTCCAGTTTGTTACTGATTGGCCAGCGGCTGCGCATTAACCTTTCTCATGGACCTTACCTGGTGTTAAATGTGGTCTTCTCCTTCACTCTGGTGACTCCTTCTGCGTCTGGCATAGCCTCCTTTGTGAGCCTTTCTATTCTCCAAGACATTCCATAGGACAGCCCTCTTGCGACATATAATATATGGGCAGGCTCAAGTCTATGTCACATTTGCCTCATACATCAAAGACTGCTTTTGTAAAAAATTCCAATGTCTTCTCAGCCCTCTCCAAACTAGAAGACTCTCTCGCCTCGTCTGGGTCAGATACAACGATGGAATCTTCCCAACTAACACTGGAGAAAGCCAAACTCAAAAGACTGAAAAAAGACCCTCCTTCTCCACCCCAGCAGCCTGCGCCTGTCTCTATGGTGCTCTTATTGGAAGAAATAAGATCCTTCCGTCCTTTTTTGGAGGAAATCAGATCTCTCCGCCCCTTTATGGAGGAAACAAACGTTTAACTTCAGGCTCTCACTGACAATTGGTCGCAACTTGACATGAGAGTATCTTCCACCGAGCACTCTGTTGCGTCTCTTCAGGATACTTGCTCCATAGTGCCCCATCTAAATTCCCAGGTGTCTGCCCTTCAGAAACAGGTGGAGGATTCGGAAAACCGAAACAGACGGAATAATCTCCGCCTCTACGGCCTGGCAGAGGGACTTGAGGGCTCAGACTCACTTGCCTTCTTTAAATCGTTCCTTCCTAAATGGCTCTATTTGCCAGAGGGTACAAGTCTCAACATCCAGCGCGCCCATAGACTGGGCCGTCCACCCACTCTCGCTTCTTCCAAACAGAGACCAAAAGGTGTCATTCTCTACTTCCTAGAGTACACTGACCTTCTGCTGCCAAATCTTCTTCAAAACTGACATGGTCAGGCTCCTCATTATTCTTCGCTCAGGATTATGCAAAAGCCACTGCCAATCGTCGGAAGGCCTTCCTAAACATGAGAGAAGATCTCCGCTCGATGGGGGCAAGATATGGCCTCTACCACCCCTGTCTGTTTAAAGTTACATATAATAATACCACAACTACCTATGAAGATCCGGTACGCCTTCAAAGCTTTATCAACGTTCATAAGACTTTTGCCATGGATTCTTCTGGCCTTCGTCTTCCTTCCCTGGCTGAGTTGCAGTCTTAATTGGTTTTACAGTGTTATTGCACTTAGTTTCTCTTACTTTTCCTAAGGAGTCTTAGCGCATTGTCTCTTGTCTTCACAGGAATGCATTGTTGTTCGTTGTTACTTGTATCTTTGATTCGACTCTTGTTTGTATCTTAATCTCTCGTTTTCCTCCTTCCCCTCCACAGGAACCTTCTCCTCGTTTAACGATGTCTCCCTGGTGACCACTGCGCCTTTCACGAGGCCGGGTCACCCCCCTGCTTCCCACGCCTGCCGCTGCTGCTACCTACCTCCTGCCGGACTCCTGATTGCTGCAGAGCGACCCAGCCGCCGCTGGGCCGCCCGGATCTCCCCCGCCTCCCACGCTTGACCCAGGGACACCGCCTGCCGGCCAGAGGTTCCCGCCGCTGCCCCTCTGCGGCCCCGCCCACCACCAGCCCATTGGCCGCCCCGCTCACGCCACCCAGCTGACCCGCCCACCCGGCTCCTTACTTAAGGGGTCCTCGGGGTCAGCCAGGGAGTGACCACTGCGCCTTTCACAAGGCCGGGTCACCCCCTGCTTCCCACGCCTGCCACTGCTGCTACCTGCCTCCTGCCGGACTCCTGATTGCTGCAGAGCGACCCAGCTGCCGCTGGGCCGCCCGGATCTCCCCCGCCTCCCACGCTTGACCCAGGGACACCGCCTGCCGGCCAGAGGTTCCCGCCGCTGCCCCCTTGCGGCCCCGCCCACCACCAGACCATTGGCCGCCCCGCTCCCGCCACCCAGCTGACCCGCCCACCCGGCTCCTTACTTAAGGGGTCCGCGGGGTCAGCCAGGGAGTGACCACTGCACCTTTCACAAGGCCGGGTCACCCCCCTGCTTCCCACGCCTGCCGCTGCTGCTACCTGCCTCCTGCCGGACTCCTGATTGCTGCAGAGCGACCCAGCCGCCGCTGGGCCGCCCGGATCTCCCCCGCCTCCCACGCTTGACCCAGGGACACCGCCTGCCGGCCAGAGGTTCCCGCCGCTGCCCCCCTGCGGCCCCGCCCACCACCAGCCCATTGGCCGCCCCGCTCCCGCCACCCAGCTGACCCGCCCACCCGGCTCCTTACTTATGACGCCCCCAGAGCGACCGCGCAGCGGACGCGCGCAGCGGGAGCACCGAATGAGCGCCGAAGGTGCGCCAAAGGTAAGCCCGTCTGCGCCCGTCCGCGCCTGGCCCGCGCCCAGTGCCAGGACCCCTGGCCCCCACCGTCGGAAGCCGACCCGACGGACCTACGACGCCAACGAACTCAACGCACTCAACACCGGCCGAACCCCGGGCTGCTACCGAGCCACACCGAGACGCACCCACGGACCCTTCAGCTGCCACTCCTGCAAGTTCACCTGCAACCGGACCCACGCAACACCAGCACCCACCAAGCCGAACTCCAGGAGCACCTGCTCAACACCCGCTCCGTTCACAGACACGCCGTCGAGCTCTGGAACCTGCTCGACACCACAGCCCCAGACGTCGCCTTCCTCACGGAAACCTGGATGAACGCCTCCTCAGCGCCCGACATCGCCATCGCCATCCCAGAGGGCTACAAGATCATCCGGAGAGACCGCGTCAACCAGACAGGAGGAGGCATTGCCATCATCAACAGGAACACCATCCGCATCATGACCGACACCGACGATACACTCGCACCCGCCGAACACCTGCACTTCCAGATCCACGTCAACCCCAAGACCACCCTCAGAGGCACCCTCATCTACAGACCCCCGGGACCACGCACACAATTCAGCGAAGACATCGCCGACTTCATCAGCCCACACGCCCTCCCCTCCGCCGACTACATCCTCCTCGGGGACCTCAACTTCCACCTGGAGAACAACAACGACCGCAACACCACCACCCTGCTGGACAACCTCTCCAACCTCGGACTCAAGCAACTGGTGACCACCCCCACCCACTACGCCGGACACACACTCGACCCGGTCTTCTCTTCCAGCAAGGACATCGCCTTCAGCCACGCCACGGGACTCCACTGGACGGACCACAGCTGCGTCCACTTCAGCTTCAGAAGGACCACGGTCCACCATCACCAGCAACAGGTTCCCCGCAGAAGCTGGAACAAGATCACTGCAGATCAGCTCGCCGCTTCCCTGAGCAAGAACCCTCCCACCAGCACAACGAACCCGAGCCAAGCGGCCACCAACCTCACGAAATGGATCACCGTCTGCGCAGACGACCTCGCCCCTCTGAAGATCCCGCCGAGCAGACACGGCAGCAAGAGAGCCCCATGGTTTAACGACGAACTCAAGAGCTCCAAGAAGAACTGCAGAGCACTCGAGAAAACCTGGCGCAGAGACCCAACATCGGACAACATGACTGCCCTCAAGCTCGCCACCCGAAAACACCACCAACTGATCCACGCCACCAACAAAACTGCATTCAAGGAACGACTGGACATCAACGCACACAACAGCAAGGAACTCTTCAACATCGTGAAAGAGCTCTCCAACCCCAACGCCGGAAACAACGACATCACCCCTTCGCAAGACCTCTGCAACTCCCTCGCCTCCTACTTCCACAACAAGATCGCGGACATACACAACGGCTTCAGCACCCAACCGACGCACGCCACGACCGAACCAGCGCCCCCCACCACCACCCTCCGTGCCTGGACCCAGATCATCACCGAAGACACCATCCGCACGATGAACTCCATCCACTCCGGATCTCCGCACCCGACCTGCGGGACATCATCAACACCTCCTTCGACACCGCCACCTTCCCGGAGAGCTGGAAGCACGCCGAACTCAGCGCTCTACTTAAGAAACCATTAGCCGACCCCACCGACCTCAAGAACTACCGCCCCATCTTGCTGCTCCCGTTTCCGGCAAAAGTCATCGAGAAGACCGTCAACAAGCAACTGGCCACCTTCCTCGAGACGAACGGCTCCCTCGACCTCTCGCAGTCTGGCTTCCGGGCCAACCACAGCACCGAGACCGCCCTGATCGCAGCTACCGATGACATCCGAGCCCTGCTCGACAACGGAGAAACAGCGGCCCTCATCCTCCTGGACCTCTCCGCTGCCTTCGACACTGTCTGCCACCGTACCCTAGTACAGCGCCTCAGCAACGTCGGAATCCAGGAGAAGGCTCTGGAGTGGATCAGCTCCTTCCTCGCCGGAAGGACACAGAGAGTCCGCCTCCCCCCGTTCAGATCGGAGGCCACTGAAGTCATCTGCGGCGTCCCTCAAGGCTCCTCGCTCAGCCCAACACTCTTCAACGTCTACATGAGCCCCCTCGCAGCCATCGCACGCCAGCACAACCTCAACATCATCTCCTACGCCGACGACACCCAGCTGATCCTCTCCCTCTCCAACGACCCCGCCACCGCCAGAGCCAACCTGCACGTAGGGATGACAGACGTAGCCAAATGGATGTCGAGCAGTCGCCTGAAACTGAACTCGGACAAGACGGAAGTCCTCATCCTGGGATCATCACCCTCCGCCTGGGACAACTCCTGGTGGCCCCCCGCCCTGGGCAGCGCACCCAAACCCACAGACCACGCACGCAACCTGGGCTTCATCCTGGACTCCTCCCTCTCCATGACCAGACAAGTCAACGCCGTCTCCTCGTCGTGCTTCAACATCCTACGCATGCTACATAAGATCTTCCGATGGATCCCCACCGAGACCAGGAAGACGGTCACCCAAGCCCTCGTCACCAGCCGACTGGACTACGGCAACTCCCTCTACGCCGGAACCACCGCCAAACTCCAGAAGAGACTCCAGCGGATCCAGAACACCTCAGCACGACTCATCCTGGACATCCCCCGCCGCAGCCACATCTCCGGACACCTGAGAGACCTGCACTGGCTCCCGGTCAACAAGAGAATCACCTTCCGGCTCCTCACCCACGCACACAAAGCCCTACACAACCAAGGCCCAGGATACCTCAACAGCCGCCTCAACTTCTACGCTCCCAAACGCCAGCTTCGATCGACCAGCCACGCCCTCGCCGCCGTCCCCCGCATCCGAAGAGTCACCACGGGAGGAAGGTCCTTCTCCTACCTGGCCGCCAAGACTTGGAACTCCCTCCCGACACACCTCCGCCTGACCCAAGACCACCTGGCCTTCAGGAAGCAGCTCAAGACCTGGCTGTTCGAGCAGTAGCGGACCCCCCCCCCCCTGCGCCTTGAGACCCTCCGGGTGAGTAGTGCGCTATACAAATGATTTGATTGATTGATTGATTGATTGATCCCCGCCCAGCTGACCTTGAATGTGTTGCCTTGCCTATGTGGTCCCATCTCCTCCCCATCCTTCCGCATTTTCTCCTTTTGTAGGTATGTTGGTCTTTCCTTTCTCCCTTATGTTCCTCTTTTCGTTCTTTCTACTCTTCTTCATAACTCCTCCTCTTTTTTTGTACATAGTTGATGTTCTTATTTGCCTAGGTTTTGCTCATTATTGTATTCTTGTAATTCTCATTCTGATGCTTTTTATTTTTATTTTTTTCTCCTGCTCTCGCTTTCTTTTTCTCTTCTTCAAGTCACACTTACTGTTTTCTCTCCTTCTTCCCTTTTTATTACTTTCCGATTGTACTTTCTTCTTCTTCCTCCGCTTTTTTTCTTAAGCTTTTTCTCGGACATTGCTCATTGTGGTTCTTACAGTTTACTTTATATAACATGTCATTGCTTCTTGACTTCTGTTGACTGTTTTTCGCTTCTCCTTTTATTGTTTCTCATGGGCTTTTTTTCCTAAATTGATTACTGTGTTAATTATTGATTACTTTGTATATTATGTCACTGAATATAATTTCTTGGAATGTTAAGGGTATCAATTCCCCAATTAAACTTCAACGAATTTTGTCCCACTTAGCTAAACTAAATGTTGATATGGCATTCCTGCAGGGAACTCACCTCTCAGACGTTGAGTCTGCAAAACTTAAAAGAGGGTGGGTGGGTGAGGTTTTTTATTCACAAGGTGATGGCAAGCGTAACGGGGTAGCAATCCTATGCTGCAAGTCTCTCTCCTTTTCTATCATTTCTAAAGAGTCGGATACTAGTGGCAGATGGACACATGTCAGATTGTCTGTTAGAGGTGTTCCAATCTCTCTCCTCAATGTCTATGCCCCCACCGGTGGCGAGCCTCTTTTTTGGACTGAGCTCTCCCGCCACATTAGCCGGTTTATGGATGACTACTTCATTCTTGCTGGGGACTGCAATCAACCCCTAGACCCTTTTGTTGATAGGAAATTTGATGCCCATTATATTCCCAACAGATCCCACAAGCTCTTCCAACAGGCCATTTCTCAACATAAGCTTATTGATTCTTGGCGCATCTGTAATCTGACTTTAAAGGAGTTTACTTTCTACTCTCCCTCTCTTAACTCCCAATCAAGGATTGACTACATTTTTGTCTCCCATAATATTGCTCAAACTCTTACCACTGCTGAAATTGGTCCGATTTTACTATCAGATCATGCCCCTCTTTTAATTAACATTGATGTACTACCTAAAGCTGTTGGACCCAAAAGATGGCGCTTCAACAATACTCTTCTCTTAGACCCCAAGTTTACTGCTTTCTTTACCACTTTTTTTGATGAGTTTTTCTTGCTCAACGATACCCCCTCTATTCCAAAACATACTACTTGGGATGCCTTTAAGGCTGCGGTGCGGGATTTTATTATCAGGTTTGTGGCAAAAAAACGCAAAGCCGCCCGTAAATTTACCGGGGATCTTTTATGTGACATTAAGAGATTGGAACACGCCTATTTTACCTCTCACTTGTAAGATAATCTGACTGCTCTTGTTGCTGCTAAAATGAAGTTGAATGAGAAATCTACAGAGGATGCCTCACTGTATTTGCTGAAATCCAGTGCAGAGTTTTATGGAGGTATGAACAAAGCTGGGAAAATCCTCGCTAATTATTTGAAGGTCAAGCATAATAAATTGAACATTGAATCCATTTATGATACCACTTCTGTTCTCAAGCACAAGGATGAAGATATTCTCACTGAGTTTTCCCTTTTCTATAAAACTCTGTACTCCTCTGAAACTCAACCATCTCCCAAGTCTCTTGCACATTTCTTTTCTACCATCCAGAAACCTGAACACTTTCCTCTTGACCTTTCTCACTTGGAATCTGACATTTCCCAGAAGGAACTACTCACCGCACTTCAACACCTCAAAATGAATAAAGCTCCCGGACCGGATGGTTTCACAGTTTAATTTTACCTTCATTTTTCGAAGTTGCTCATTCCAAAAGTCCATTCTCTTATAGACACGTTTGCTGCCCTTGGTAGCTCTTCAGGGTCCTTTTCCGAGGCTCACATTTGTTTGATACCCAAAGAAGGGAAGGACGTAAAATATTGTAAAAACTATAGACCTATCTCCCTAGTAAATATGGATTATAAAATATTCGCTAAGTCATTGGCGGCACGACTGGACCTTTTGCTTCCCGACCTTTTGGGAGAGGAGCAGTCTGGTTTCGTGAAAGGTCGATTTATTTCCGACAATACTAGACTTTTGTTCAACATTTTGTCCAAATCCCCTCATCTACAGCACCCCCTGGCAGCGATTGCCTTAGATGCCGAAAAGGCGTTCGATAGGGTTGAATAGTCCTACCTTTTCCATACTCTTGAATGGTTTGGTTTTGGTCCCAGATTTATTTCCTTGATTTCCTTATTGTACTCCCACCCGCGTGCTGCAGTATGTGCAAATGGTCATATTTCCTCCTTTTTTGATCTTGGCAGAGGCGTACGCCAAGGCTGTCCCGTTTCCCCTTTTCTTTTCAACTTGGCTTTGGAGCCTTTCCTGTCCAAACTTTGTCAGAACCCTAACATTCATGGATTTCAGACCGCAAATTCCCATATTAAACTTGCTGCCTATGCAGATGATATTTTACTCTTCATCTCTAACCCCGCACACTCAATTCCCGCTTTTCTGAGGAAGTGCAGAATTATTCCCTGATATCTGGTTACAAACTTAATAACGATAGATGCGTGATCTTGCCCTTGACGAAGTTTACCTTTAAACCCGACTTCAGCGGTTCCAATTTTACTTGGAGCTCCTCACATATTAAATATTTGGGCCTACACATTACCTCCTCTATTTCTGATACCGTCTCTCTTTGCCTTAATAAATGTATTCAAAAGATATCGGACGTAGCGGCCAGATTGCATCCTCTCTACTTATCTTGGTGGGGTCGCCTTGATACCATTAAGATGATGCTATCCCCCATAATTCTATACACAATTTCCAATATCCCACGGCCCATTCCCTCTAAATTCTTCAGGAAAATCAATTCGGTCTTGTCTTCCTTTTTATGGAATAATAAAAAAACCAGGATGTCCCTTGCCAGACTTATTTACCCCGCATCAGAAAGCGGAGTTAACTTCCCGGACTTCCCAGCCGATCAAAAAGCTTTTTTGCTGCGGCAAGCTTCCTTTTGGTTGCAGGACCCTGCCTCCCCATGTCCCTTATGGGTTAAGGTTGAGCGCCTTTTCCTATCCCCCTTTTCCTTTGCTGAATACATTTCATTTTCACGTAAACCTTCTTTAATTCCTACTCCCAAATTCACTACCAAACTCCTCCTATCCTCCAAACCTCCTCCCCCTGCTACTCTTGCCGATTTCCTTTCCTCCACCATTTGGCATAATGTACATCTTCTAATTCATAATAAGCCTTTCTACTTGAAGTCCTGGAGGCATAAGGGGTTAGTCTGGATTTCGCAATTATTCTCACACTCGACTTTTCTGCCCTTCTCCACCCTTCGTTCTTCCTTTGACTTACCTGCATCCTTTGCACCTAAATACCTACTACTTAAAACAACGGTAATGGCAACCTACTCTCGACTCTTACAAACACAAGTTCCTTCTTCCTCTCCCACCCCTGCTTCACGACTTCATTCTCTCCTGCGCACTACCTCCAAGGCTTCCACTATTTATACATATTTTCATGTTCATGAGTCCATTAGGCATAAATCTAATGTGGAAGGGCAGTGGGAACATGACTTTGACACAACATGGCCTAATTCCCTGTGGGAGAGGATATGGACCAAGATACGTAAATCGTCCAGAGCGGCGACCCTAACGCAATCCATGTTTTTCATTTATAATAGGCTGCTTCATACGCCTTTTACCCTAAACAAGCGGTTCTCCGCTGTTCCGGATGCTTGCTGGTCCTGTTCCTCTCCGCACGCCACCTTATTTCACATGTTATTTCTTTGTAAATCTGTCCATTCTTTTTGGATACAGGTGTGGGCTCAGATCAATGTAATTTTTCGTACTCGCATTCCTTTCTCTCGAGCTCACATTTTCCTGGGAAGCCTTTTGCCTTGTTGTGAGGGTACCGAACTTGATGTTCGCATTATTGACCTATTGTTGGCTGTTGCGTTTCAACAGATTACAATCAATTGGAAGGACTCTTCTAATATCTCCCTTAAAGCATGGTGGTACAATGTTTGTCACAACCATAGGCTAGATACTGCTTTTGTTTTCCCTATCCAACTGGCCGCGAAACGTGGAGACTTCTGGCTTCCTATTACGCTGTATCTGGATAATTGTGCCAATCGTTTATTCCGTCCACAGCCTGCCCGGCAGGAGGTTCCCAAACCCCCTTGAATGCCCTTCACATTTCCTTCTTTTCTTCATTATTACCTATTATGTATGTATTCTTACTTCAACATGTTATGCGACCACTGTACTTCACATGCATAATTTTAATGCCCATGATTAGCTTATGTTATTGATTTCAATGCAATGTTTTTCTTGATTTTTTTTTTTCTTACTTTCTTTTCCCTTTCCTTCAGTTGCCCTTGAATTATTCATGCACTATGTACTGATAACTTGTTTTCTAACCAATACAATTATTTTTTTGAACTCAAAAGAAGGTTACAATTTGGACTTTAACAACTGTTATGTCCCTGCGCCTTCCAGCACTGAGTGGAAATGTAGCAGGCTTATGCAGCAGACTTGCGGAGACGCTGTGTCCAGGTATATGTTTCAGTGAAAATGTGTTAACATTCCTTACCGCATGTTGCTGGCCATAAATATTTTAATTCAATTATTACTCACGGTTCATACTTGACGTTCCATAGTTTCTAGACCGTTAATCAGTAACCATTAACTGGGATCCCGTTAATATCTAGAAATAAGGCAGGCTATTTGGGAAACTGGCTACATAGTTAAAGTCAAGTATTTATTGGAGAAAGGTGACTGTATTCAGGGCCGATTTTTAAAATCATCTTCACAGAGAATTACTCAGTGGATTACAATTTGTAGTTTTCAACATGCATTATATCAGAAGTGGACATTTAAATGCAAGTAGAGCATTGAAGTCTTATTTTCAATTGATCCTGGTCTGAAGAGACAAAACTGACTTTGTGATAACACTTGAAGATAAAAGGAAGAGATGTAAATGTAAATTATTAGGTAAGAAAGCAAGTTAATTTTCCTTAGTAAAAAATGACAATACTTATTTATGGTGAGCTGGTCAAGAGACAATATTTCTTTGGGGGATTTATGAGTTAGTAACTAAAATCAGACTGGAGATACTATTCTCAGTCTAATTGGTTGCATTCTTTGTTTACTGTGCAGAGGAATGTTTCTTTTCATACTAGGGCAGTTAATGACCAATTTTCCATAAATTATAATAACAGTTTTACATCATTGGGTTTTATAATTAAGTCTTTATTCTGTGATCCTGTTTATACAGAACACAATGAGGTTGACAAGCATCCTGCATTTAGAGAGATAATTCCAAAATTGCATTTTGGTTTTTATCAGAACACTGCATACAGCGCTTTCGTTCTTTTCCTATTATCTGGTTTACCAAACACAACATTAAACACAGCTTCACTAATTTGCCAGTTGAAGCATTATTAAGCAGGCCTGGAAATTATTTCTCATGTTTATTTGTTTTGTAAAAGTAGAATAACAAATTAGACGTATCTATGATAGACGACACAAGCAAGGCAGGGTTGATATGGAGTTTAGCCCATGCTTCCCTGCAGGGGCAGTAGGCTGTTATTCATTGCCCCAAACCAGGCTTTGCGTCATACCATTAACCAGGAATTAAAGAAGCTAGAGCTACATCGATGCAATGCTATGTCGTTGTATTTTATAGCATGATATCTTACATTATTTGAATTGTAAACAGCTTCACGTAACTTGTCATGAGTTAAAGCCTTGGAAAGTGATGGCGTCATGATGTAGTGTAGTCAGTTGTAATTTGCTCTATGACTGAAGCTGAACGATCACCCAAAGGGGCTAAAGAACTTTGCAGTGGTAGTGAAGAATTACTTTTTAGGAAGACAAGGGACCCCTATAATTACAGCTAGCTATAACATAGGGAAAACAAACTAATGTAAGGAAATTATAGCTAGGGAAGGATATCTATCAAAATAAATTTGGACACAAATACCAGTCTTGCTAGAGAAATATATGGTTATCTCAATAGGACACGCTAGAACCACAATATAGACTCTGGAAAAAAATATAGTGATATATGTATTAATTTATTTTCGAATATAATTATTTTGTTCCATATTTCTTTTCAGGATATAAGGTTACATATACATTTCACATTCAATCATTTCATAGGGTAAATTTTAACAGTCAATATATCCAAATCCGATTAATGGACGGTGCGTTGATTCAGGCAGTGCGGCAGAGGCCTACAACGCGCGTTTCGGCATACACGCCTTCATCAGGTAGCCGTCTAATGCACAAAGTAGCCTATTCAGGATTGAAGTAAAGATGTATTATGGCTTCAAGTGTCTCTCTTCATTGATTTTTAAAACTATAAATAGCTACGGAGGGGCGTTAGCATCTCAGCTCAGTAGGAGTGAGGAACAAAAACTGTATGCAAACCGGCGTTATTTTTCTGAGCAAAAACACATGGCGATTTTCAAAAAGATTCAAGGTCGCTTTGCAGGTTAGGGAGGGTGGGGCATGATAGACACGATTAGTACAGCCCAGGATTGGCTGCTGGACTTCTCCTGGAAATGGAAGAAGCTGGTGCCGGAAAACTCTCCTAAGGACGTCCCAGGCTGCGTGTCCGCTAGTGATTATAGCGGTCTCAAGTGAAGAATTACGACATGGAAGGTAACAGGTAAAATGTGATACACTAGTTTGATGCTAAGCCATGTTGAGGACAGCTATCCAGTTACCAAGTAGCACTAGAAGATGATATCTAAGGACAGCAATTGTCCCTATGCTAACTAATTGCAAAAATGGTTTTTCTGAATGTTTTTTACAATCAATGTAGAATTAAAAGAGTAATAAAACAATCAATCAATCAATCAAGCAAAACATTTGTAAAGCGTGCTACTCACCAGTGAGGGTCTCAAGGCGCTAGAGGGGGGGAGTAGCAGCTACTGATCGAACAGCGAGGTCTTGAGATGATTCCTGAAGGTCAGCAGGTCCTTGGTTTGTCGCAGGTGGGTGGGGAGGGTGTTCCCTGTCTTGGCGGCGAGGTGGGAGAATGATCTGCCGCCGGTGGTCGTTCAGTGGATGCGTGGGACGGTGGCAAGGGTGAGGTCCGCGGAGCAAACCTGGCGGTTCTGGCTGTAGGAGGTGAGTCGTTCATTGAGGTATGCTGGTCCAGCGTTGTGGAGTGCTTTGTGAGCGTGGGTGAGGAGCTTGAAGGTGATCCTCTTGTTGATCGGGTGCCAGTGCAGGTCTCTAAGGTGGGCGGTGATGTGGCTGTGGCGAGGAATTCCGAGGATGAGGCGTGCAGAGGCGTTTTGTATGCGTTGAAGTCTTTTTTGGAGTTTAGCTGTCGTTCCCGCATAGACGGTGTTGCCGTAGTCCAGCCTGCTGCTGACAAGGGCTTGGGTGACAGTTCTTCTGGTTTCAGTGGGGATCCATCTGTAGCTCTTGCGGAGCATGCAGAGGGTGTTAAAGCAGGAGGAGGAGACCGCGATGACTTGCTGGGTCATAGAGAGCATTGAGTCCAGGACAAACCCTAGGTTGTGAGCGTGGTTAGTGGGTGTCGGGGCGTGGCCGGCCTCCAGGAGTCATCTCATGCAAAGTGGGTGGAGCCGAGGATGATGACCTCCATCTTTTCGGAGTTCAGTTTCAGTCGACTGGTCTTCATCCACTCTGCAATGGCCTTCATTCCCTCGTGGAGGTTGGATTTGGTGGTGGCTGGGTCCTTGGTGAGGGAGAGGATTAGCTGTGTGTCGTAGGCTTATGAGATGATGTTGAGGTAGTGCGCTCGGACGATGGTGGCGAGAGGTGCCATGTAGATGTTGAAAAGGGTCGGGCTGAGGGATGATCCTTGGGGTACTCCCCAGGTGATCGGGGTGGCTTCGGATCGGAATGGGGGAGGCGGACTCCCTGGGTACTGCCGGTGAGGAAGGAGGTGATCCATTTCAGGGTTTTGTCGTGGATCCCTGTGTCATGGAGGCGTGTGCGCAGGGTGTGGTGGCAGACGGTGTCAAAGGTGCCTGAGAGGTCCAGGAGGATGAGGGCCGCGGTCTCACCATTGTCCAGCAGGGCCCTTATGTCATCTGTGGCGGTGATGAGGGCAGTTTTGTAGCTGTGATTGCTTCGGAAGCCAGATTGGGAGGAGTCCAGGATGTTGTTCTCCTCAAGAAGTGGGTCAGTTGTCTGTTGGCGGTCTTCTCAATGACTTTTGCTGGGAACAGGAGAAGGGAGATGGGTCGAAAGTTCTTGAGGTCCTTTAGATCCGCCTTGGGTTTTTTGAGTAGTGCGTTGATCTCGGCGTGTTTCCTGCTCTCTGGGAAGGTATCAGTCTTGAAGGAGCTGTTGATGATCTTCTGGAGTTGGGGTGCGATGATGGAGCTTGCTTTGTTGAAGATGTGGTGGGGGCAGGGGTATGAAGATGAGCCGGAGTGGATGTTGTTCATGATTTTGAGGGTGTGTTCGTCGTTGTTCCAGGAGAGCAGGAGTTCAGTGTGTTTGGTGGGCATTAAGTCGGGGGTGGCGGCATCTGTCATCAGTGTCTGGGTTTCGAAGCTGTCGTGGATGTCTGCGATCTAGCGGTGGAAGAAGGTGGCCAGAGAGTCGCAGAGTTCTTGCGACAGCGGGATGTCGTTGGAGCTGGAGCTGGGGGTGGCAAGTTCTTTCACGATGTTGAAGAGCTCTTTGCTGTTCTGTGCATTGTTGTCGATGCACTCCTTGAAAGAGGTCCTTTTGGAGGATCAGATGAGTTGGTGGTGCTTGCGTCTGGCATTCTTGAGGGCTGTGTGGTTGTCTGGTGTCTGGTTGTGGCGCCACTGCTTCTTGGGTCTTCAGCAGGTTTGTTTGGAGATCTGGAGGTTGACATTACACCAGAATGCTCTCGTGTGGGTGCGCCTGTTTGAGGGTTTCCTGATCAGGGCGAGGGTGTTGGTGCAGTCACCGATCCATTGTCTGATGTTGTGGGCTGCCGCGTTGGTGTCTGAGGGCTCGATGGAGGGCCTCGGGCGAGGGTGGCAATGAGCTGGTCTTCGGTGACTTTGTTCCAGCTGCGGTGTGGGCTTCATTGCGGTTGGTTGTGCGCGGTGTGTTTTTCGAAGGAGAAGTGGATGCAGTGGTGGTCGGTCCAGTGGAGTTCGGAGGTCTGGCTGACGGTGACGTGGTTGCTGGCGGAGAAGATGGGGTCAAGGGTGTGCCTGGTGGAGTGGGTGGGTGTCGTGATGAGCTGCTTGAGTCCAAGGTTGGCGAGGTTGTCGATCTAGGTTGTGGAGTTACTGTTGTTTGCGTCCTCGAAGTGGAAGTTCAGGTGTCCGAGGAGAATTTAGTCTGTGTAGGCGAGGGCGTGCATGCTGATGAGGTCGGTGATGGAATCGCTGAACTGCAGTCGGGGTCCTGGGGGTTCCTCTGAGGATGGTGTTGTGATTGACGTCGATCTGGAAGTGTAGTTGTTCGGTCATGCTGAGGGAGTCTTTCATTGTTGGTCGAAATTCTGATGGTGTTTCTTTGGACGTGGTAATTCCTCCTCCTGGTTTGTTGGTGCGGTCTCTGCGGGTGATCTTGAAGCCGTCCGGGATGGCTTTGGCTATGTCGGGTGCCAGGTCTATGTCACAAAGGCGACGTCCGGGAGGAAGAATCGAGCAGGTCCCAGAGTTTGGCAGCATGCATGTGTACTGGACGGGTGTTGAGCAGTATGCATCCGAGGCGGTTATGGTCCTGGTCTGCTTTGGCGGGGTGGGCAGGACATGCAGGTGCGTTCTGTCAGGTGTAGCTGCAGTTTCGGCAGGTGAAGAATCCGTGGGTGAGCTTTGGGGTGGCCTGAAAGCAGGTGTCGGATCGGCCGGTGTTGAGTGCATGGAGGGTGTTGGTGTCGAAGCAGCGTCGGGTGTTGTTGTGCTCATGAGGGCCAGGGGGTTTGTCGCTGCCTTAGGTGTGCCTTCTGCGTGCCAGCGGCATGCCCGCTCTGCGCGTCCAATGTGTAAGCCGGAAAAGGCTGCTGGGAATGGGCACAGGACCAGTAGGGAATTGTCCTGTGCCCAGAATGCGTGGAACTAGTAACTAAATAATAAAATAAATTACAGGTGAGAGCCTGGAGATAAGTCTCCTTATGGAGGAGCAGACCAGGGGGCACTGAGAGCGTCTCAGCATTGTCACTCAGCCGGTGCGAACCTGGTGGTGAGGGGTTTCTAAGCAGAGGCAGGGGGCTCAGTGCGCGGAGCTGCTGGGGAGATTGCGAGCCTGGACCAGAGGTCTAGGTGTCACCAAGTGGAAGCAAGCCATAAGTGGCAACTACAAGCGCTGGCAATACTTTAATTGTTTAATACATAGAGAGCCATTATTAAGAGATTAGAAAAAAACTGCACA
This sequence comes from Lissotriton helveticus, assembly GCF_964261635.1. Taxonomy (NCBI): domain Eukaryota; kingdom Metazoa; phylum Chordata; class Amphibia; order Caudata; family Salamandridae; genus Lissotriton; species Lissotriton helveticus. Next base: position 1,464,161,275 of record NC_136065.1, on the reverse strand, counting down.
ATAAAGTATTTAGTTGTGAAAAGTGCTTGGTGCTTGAATGAAAGTGTATAAAAAGAAGCAGCTCCAAAGTTGGAGGACAATTCAGTAGCCAAGAACAATCTGTGTACACCTCTTTACACATTATTCTAATTTTACTAAAGTTAGATCATGGGCAACAAGAAGATGATGTTTCGAACCTTTATAGATGGAGGGCTGGCTGGAGAGAAAATTGTCCCAAGAAGCAGGCTAAGAGAAGAGAGAAGAAAGGAGAAATGAATTAAAACAGGGACATTACCACTCGTATTCCATTAATGACACATGAGAGGCTGAGGGGTCCTTTATGCTGGAAAAAGGGTAGAAAAAAGAGTGTTATGTAAGGTGACAGTCACATATGGGGCTGACAATCTGAAGCAAGGAACACTTCCTAAAAGGCAAAGCTATTCCAGGTGTCAAATTTGGCATTCTCTGCAGGGTCACCCCCAAAGGTTTTACCTTTACCCCTCCTGCTTTCTGAAATACATTTGTTTTGACAGTATACCTTTTTGCACTATACCATTGCTAATCAGTTGTAATGTGCATGTGCTCTCTCCCTAAAACATGGTGAAATTGTCTGACACCTGATTGGTAGATTTATTTACTTATAAATCCCTAGTAGAGTTTACTACTTGTACCCATTACATTTAAACTAAATGGTACTAGTGGGTCTGCATTTCTCACTGTGCCCCCCACTAAAGTTGTCTTTTAAACATGTCTCTGGCTTGTATTTGCAGTCTATGTATGCAGTTTTAAACTGTCATTTCGACCTGGCAAAATAAACCTTTTTCCAGGCCTAAACCTTCCATTTTAAAACATGAATGTCACCCCTAGGGTAGGCCCTATATAGCCCAGAGGGTAAAGTGCAGTATATATTTTTTTTTTTATGTCCTGATGGTGAAACACCCTTCATGTGATTTTCCATACTGCAAGGTCAGCTTTTCCCATAGAATAACATTGGGTTACATTATTACATATTTTAAGTGATAACTTTCAGTGGGAGTGGGTGAGAAGAATTGTAATTCAAAACCCTCTTTAACAGTGGAGTCAGATTTTATGTCACAATTCTGAAAATTCCACTTTCATAAAGTTGTCATTTTCTTGTCCCAACCTATTGGTGCCTGCAGCCTGTCGCTGGGGTCACATGACTGGGCGTATCTGGCATTTGTTCTTTGTGTATTGCTCCCAGACAGTGTGAAACAGGAATATGTGTTGGCAGTATGGGTTAGCTCTCACTTGAGTGGGGGCAGAGCTGTCATATACCACACTTGCACATCACAAAGGCTCTGCCTGAGCACACTCACGAAGGGTTTCCCACAAGTTTTTGTGTTCGCAGACAAGCTGGGGCCAGGGAAGGGAGGCAGAATATTACAAGCACCTTTGGGGGTGGAAACCTCTAGAACATGGGTACTCACAAACTTTCTGTCTGGGGCCAAAATTACAGTGTGGTTTGTGGCCCAGGGCCGCACTGTTAGGGGTGGGGTCAGTGGGGGGCAGGGCTAGAGTAAAAACATTCAAACGGGTTTCAAAATAGACAATTCTGTATTTCAAAAGCAGAAGTAACCACAAAGAGCACATTTTGATACTACATTTTTATTAGCAGACAATAGCAATCTTAAGATGCATTGCATAGCTGCATAAAAACCTTGACCCCCAATTCCATCACAGTCTCTCTCTCTCTCTCTCTCTCTCTCTCTCTCTCTCTCTCTCTTTCTCTCTCAGTCAGCCTCTCTCTCTGTCAGTCAGTCAGTGTCTCTCTCTGTCAGTCAGTCAGTGTCTCTCTTTGTCAGTCAGTCAGTCTCTCTGTCAGTCAGTCAGTCTCTCTCTCTCTCTCTGCCTGTCAGTTGGTATCTCTTTCTCTCTGTCAGTCAGTCAGCCTCTCTCTCTGTCAGTCCATCTCTGTCAGTGAGTTTCTCTGTCAGTAAGTCTCTGCCCCTCTCTGTTAGTCTCTCTCTCAGTCAGTCAGTTTCTCTCTCTGTAAGTCAGTCAGTCTCTCTGTCTGGCACTCAGTAAGTCAGTCTCTCTGTCAGTCTCTCTCAGTCAGCCAGTCTCTCTGTCAGTCAGTCTCTCTCTCTCTCAGTCAGTCTCTCTCTCTCTCAGTCAGTCTCTCGCTGTCAGTTGCTCTCTCTCTCAGTCAGTCTCGCTCTCTCTCTGTCAGTCAGTCAGACTGTCTCAGCCAGTCTCTCTCTCTCAGTCTCTCTCTGTAAGTCAATCTCTCTGTCAGTCAGTCTCTCTCAGTCAGTCAGTCTCTCTGTCAGTCAGTCTCTCTCAGTCATTCTGACTATCTGCCAGTCAGTCTCTCTCTCTCTCTCTCTCTCTCTCTCTCTCTCTCTCTCTCTCTCTCAGTCAGTCTATCTCTGTCAGTTGCTCTCTCTCTAAGTCAGTCAGTCTGTCTTAGTCAGTCAGTCAGTCAGTCTCTCAGTCAATCAGTCTCTCTCTATCAGTCTCTTTCTGTCAGTCTGTCTCTCTGTCAGTCTCTCTCACTCTCTGTCAGTCTCTCCCTGTCAGTCTCTCTCTCTCTCTGTCAGTCTCTCTGTCAGTCTCTCTCTCTCAGTCAGTTTCTCTCTCTCTCAGTCAGTTTCTCTCTCTGACAGTCTCTCTGTCAGTCTCTCTCTCTCAGTCAGTTTCTCTCTCTCTCAGTCAGTTTCTCTCTCTGACAGTCTCTGTCAGTCAGTCTCTCTGTGTCAGTCAGTCTCTCTCTCTCAGTCTCTCTCTGTCAGTCTCTCTCACTCTCCCTCTCTCTCTCTCTGTCAGTCTCTCTCTCTCTCTCTGTCAGCCTGTCTCTCAGTATCTCTATCTCCTAGTCAGTCTCTCTCTCTCTCTCTCAGTTTCTCTCTCTGACAGTCTCTGTCAGTCAGTCTCTCTCTCAGTCAGTCTCTATTTCCTCTCTCCTCCTCTCTCTCCCCTCTATCCACTGTCTCTCTCTCTCTCTCTACTCTCACTCTCTCCACTCTCTGTCCACTGTCTCTCTCTCTCTCCACTCTCTCTCCACTCTCTCTCTGTCAGTCTCTCTCTGTCAGTCTCTCTGTCAGTCAGTCAGTCTCTCTCTGTCTGGCAGTCGGTATCTCTTTCTCCGTCAGTCAGTCAGCCTCTCTCTCTGTCAGTCAGTCTCTGTCAGTGAGTTTCTCCGTCAGTAAGTCTCTCGCTCTCTCTCTCTGTTAGTCTCTCTCTCAGTCAGTCACTCTCTCGCTCTGTCAGTCAGTCTCTCTCTCTGTCACTCAGTCAGTCTCTCTTTCTCTGTCAGTCTGTCTCTCTCTCTGTCAGTCAGTCAGTCTGTTTCGGTCAGTCAGGCTGTCTCAGTCAGTCAGTCTCTCAGAGAGTCAGTCTCTCTCTCTCTGTCAGTCAGTCTCTCTCTCTGTCAGTCAGTCTCTCTTAGTTAGTCTCTCTGTCAGTCTCTCTCAGCGAGCCAGTCTCTCTGTCAGTCAGTCTCTCTCTCTCTCAGTCAGTCTCTCTCTGTCAGTCGCTCTCTCTCTGTCAGTCTCACTCTCTGTCAGTCAGTCAGTCTGTCTCTCTCTCTCAATCTCTCTCTGTCAGTCAATCTCTCTGTCAGTCAGTCTCTCTCACTCAGTCAGTCTCTCTGTCAGTCTGTCTCTCTCATTCATTCAGTCTATCTGCCAGTCAGTCTCTCTCTCTCTCTCTCTCTCAGTCAGTCTATCTCTGTCAGTCGCTCTCTCTCTCTCTCTCTCAGTCAGTCTCTCTCTCTCTGTCAGTCAGTCAGTCTGTCTCAGTCAGTCATTCAGTCAGTCTGTCAGTCAGTCAGTCAGTCTCTCTCTCAGTTTCTCTCTGTCAGTCAGTCTCTTTGTCAGTCTCTCTCGCTCTCTGTCAGTCTCTCTATCTCTCTGTCAGTCTCTTTCTCTCTCTTAGTCTCTCTCTCTGACAGTCTCTCTCTCTCAGTCAGTCTCTCTCTCCCAGTCTCTCTCTGTCAGTCTCTCTCTCTCTGTCAGTATCTCTGTCAGTTTCAGTCTCTCAGTCAGTCTCTCTCTCCTCTCTCCTCCTCTCTCTCCCCTCTGTCGGCTGTCTCTCTCTACTCTCCCTCCACTCTCTCTCTCTCTCTCTGTCAGCCTCCCCCAGACAGTCTCTCTGCCAGTCAGTCAGTGTCTCTCTCTGTCAGTCAGTCAGTCTATCTGTCAGTCAGTTAGTCTCTCTCTGTCTGTCAGTCGGTATCTCTTTCTCTGTTAGTCAGCCAGCCTCTCTCTTTGTCAGTCAGTCTCTGTCAGTGAGTTTCTATGTCAGTAATTCTCTCCCTCTCTCTCTCTGTTAGTCTCTCTCTCAGTCAGTCAGTCTGTCTCTCCGTCAGTCAGTCAGTCTGTCTCGGTCAGTCAATCTGTCTCAGTCAGTCAGTCTCTCAGAGAGTCAGTCTCTCTCTCTCAGTCTCTCTCTCTCAGTCAGTCTCTCTCTCAGTTTCTCTCTGTCAGTCAGTCTCTCTGTCAGTCTCTCTCTCTGTCTCTTTCTCTTGGTCAGTCTCTCTCTTTCTCTTAGTCTCTCTCTCTGACAGTCTCTGTCAGTCAGTCTCTCTCTCTCAGTCAGACTCTCTCTCTCAGTCTCTCTCTGTCAGTCTCTCTCTCTCTCTCTGTCAGTATCTCTGTTAGCTTCAGTCTCAGTCAGTCAGTCTGTCTCAGTCAGTCTCTCTCTCTCAATCTCTCTCTGTCAGTCAATCTCTCTGTCAGTCAGTCTCTCTCAGTCAGTCAGTCTGTCAGTCAGTCTGTCTCTCTCAGTCATTCAGTCTATCTGCCAGTCAGTCAGTCTCTCTCTCTCAGTCAGGCTATCTCTGTCAGTCGCTCTCTCTCTCTCAGTCAGTCTCTCTCTCTCTCTGTCAGTCAGTCAGTCTGTCTCAGTCAGTCAGTCAGTCTCTCTGTCAGTTTCTCTCAGTCAGTCTCTCTGTCAGTCTCTCTTGCTCTCTGTCAGTCTCTCTCTCTCTCTGTCAGTCTCTCTCTCTCTGTCAGTGTCTCTCTCAGTCTCTTTCTCTCAGTCAGTCTCTCTATCTCTCTTAGTCTCTCTCTCTGACAGTCTCTGTCAGTCAGTATCAGTCTCTCTGTCAGTCTCTCTCCTCTCTCCTCCTCTCTCTCCACTCTGTCCACTGTCTCTCCCTCTACTCTCTCTCTCTCCACTCTCTGTCCACTGTCTTTCCACTCTCTGTCCACTGTCTCTACACACTCTCTCCACTCTCTCTACTCTCTCTACTCTCTCTACTCTCTCTACTCTCTCTACTCTCTCCACTCTCTCTCGCCACTCTCTCTCCCCACTTTTCTCTCTCTGTAAATGTAAATGTAAATGTATTGCGACTTATATAGCGCACGTATCACCCGAAGGCATCAAGGCGCTTGCCTTGGGAACCCGTCCTGGCTTTTTCCCTGTGAGATAACCCCTACTGGGTATCCCCAGGGTGAAAACCAGGCATCCCACAGCGGGTGGGCTGCCGTAGTGGAGATTAAGCAACTATTGCCCAGAGTAGCAGCGTGGGACCCCATGATTAGAATAGGCACCGAGGCGAGAATTATCGAGTCCGTGGACATTTTGGGCTCAGGACCCTGCCGCGTCGGGAATTGAACCCTGGTCCAGGGCCAGACCTCTGCATCAGGGTCTGCCGCTCTAATCAGTGAGCCACACTGCTCCAGGGTGCTCTCTGGGGTGCCATGGGTGCATTACCTGCAAGGGCCGGGACCGCCAAATTAGGTCTGCCAGGCGGCTGGCAGCCTGCGGGCTGTACTATGAGTGCCACAGCTCGAGAACCTTCTAACTACTTCAAACTGGACACCAGGTATAAATACTGCATCCTCAGACCCAACTCTAGTACACTTGTGGAAGGCTCAGAAGGACTGCTAGGCTACTCTGCTCGAAGGACTGCTACTCTGCAGCCTGAGTGAGAAGGACTGAACCTGCAACTTGACCCAGGAAGGACCACCATAGTGACCCCAAGGGCTAGTTGGCTGACCTCCTGTTCAAAGCCTCAGGGACCGAAAAGGCTTCAACCATTTTGATCCCAGCATCTGATCTCTGCCTGCTGTGAATCTTGCACATCAAAGTGGTGCCACCCCAGTCATGGACTGTTGGAAGCGAGCTTGCAAGTGTCCTGCTAGCCCAGTTGTGGTCTATTGGGAGTGGCACATCTCCTCACAGCACTGCCTCAGAACCTATGCTGCGTGATGCATCCCCTTTGAAGGAACTTGTATCACAGCCACACAACTTCTGAAAACTGTTGCTGCATGTTGCATTCCGGATGCAGGAATTCACATTACTAGCCATTGTCCATGGCATCCTTGATGATGACACAGGATCTTGTATCTCAAGCCCTGTCGAGTGCCTCCTTGGAGCGACTTGGCTACCTTGCTCTGATGCAGGACTTTGCATCCCTGCCGCAGTTCCTTGGAACTGCTACTGCACAATGCATCCTCGTAACGGGTTCTCCCAATGCTTCACAACCAGGATTTAAGGTAGTTTATTTAGCTTGCCTAACTTCTTCCGTGTACCTAGTCCATACTCCATGATATTCAGTCTAAACTTGTGACTTTGTTCTAGTCCTGTGCATCCAGATAACCGCATTTAGGGCTTTGTGCTTCTAAGCTCTGTTCTTCAGTTAAATCTTTAAAATTGGATACTGCTAATGCTCGAGGAGTTTCCACTTACACCTTTTGACTTATAACTATCCGTGCAGGGTGGAGCAATCCCGGAGGCTGCGCTCTGTGGGAGTCATCTGCCATCCTTGGCAACTGCTGCCACTGGTGCTGTCACCTATGGCAGGCCCAAGAGACAGACCTTGGATGGGTGGCAGCAGAGGGGAGCTCCAGATACAGACTCCCGACAATGGCTGCGGGCCCTAGATAGCGAGTCTCGTGCCACCTACACCATCGAGACTTCACCTGCTGTGACCTGATGGGCCCGCTCATGGTCCTCACTGCCCCCACAGAACTGAGGTGGGGGGCAGGGCACAGGAGCAGTAAGGATCCCAGCCCTCAGAAGCTGCACCAGATAGTTTGGGTGCAGCTTGAGAGCCGGGAGCTCTGTACATTTGTTTTTTACAGTTTTATTACAGCGAAATGGTACAAGGATATGCATTCAATAAGTGTCTTAGATTCAGATGCTGTATGTAAGGTACATCTCTATTCAAGGAATTAAAAAAAAAACTCCCCACCTTGCATGCCATGGTAGGTCTGAATGCCCATGCTCTGAACTGCATTACCCACGTTTACAATAAAAAGCTTATACAGTGTATACAATGAACAACAGTTGGAGACACTTTCAAGGATCTCGGAACTTAGTGTGCTTAAGTAGGAACTGGGAAGCCCATCACTGCAAGGGGTCTTTGTTGCAGCCTACGTTGGTGAAATGCCGCTGACGGCTATACCTCATTGCCTTGTGAGGGTGAAAGTAACAGTGTCTCCTCTCCCATCCCGCAGGGGGGAGCCTCCAGGGCCATGGTCAATTTGTGCATCCCCGGGGTAATAATGGAATCGTCTGCCGTCAAGAGACGATAGGATGTCAGGGGGCCCCATATATATTGTGGCCTGAAGGTAAGTTGGAGTAGCTCGGCATAGTTAAGTGAGTGTTCCTGCCATGTTGTGAGATCATGTATCCATTCTTTAAATTTAGGGGCCCTGCCCCTACCCTACCTGCATGCCAATCTGAATTTAGCTATCAGGAGGCCTAGGGCGAAGAACTTCTTATAACCAGTGTCTATAGTGTGCGTGTAACCTAGTAGAGGAATGTCCGGTGAGGCCTGTAGAGGCGTACTTATCATTGTTGACAGGCCCACAAACTCTCGTAGCCAGTACTGTTGAATGGTCAGGCATTGCCAGATGGAAAAGTCTGCTCCCTCTCCTCTACATCTGGTATACCGATCATACTCCCTAAGTTTGTATTTGCGGAGCTTAGCCGGGGTGTAGTAGAGCCTGTGCAGGAATTTGTAGTGTATGAGTATTAACCGGCTGTTGGCTGTTATGGCCTCTGTCTGCTTGCAGCAGAATTCCCATTGATCATCTGTTATGTGGTTCTCTAGGTCAACGCCCCACTCAGGCCGGGCCTTCAAAGCCTGGGTGTTAGGTGCGTTTTACACGTGATGGTAAATGAGGGAGGTGACATGCCGAGGCGGTACTCACTGTAGCAGGGCGTGCATTGGGCATAGTGTGGATGGTTCTAGGAGGAATGCAGGCGTGGCAGATTTAACACTCTGCCCAAGTCTGACATACATGAAAATATCCATTGTCGTGGGTGTGTTTGCGCCGAAGAATTGTAAGAAGCATATTGGGAGATTAGAGCATGGGTACTTCGAGTCTGGCAGCGATTTTCTTCCAGGCAGCAACGGTGCAATTCACTGTGCTGGGATCACGCTCTCATTCCCGGCAGGAGGTGTACAGGAAACCCGAAAGAGGAGTAGGGGCCATATAACCTTCTTCCACCGCTAAGTGAGGCATCAAGGGTGGTGGGTGGAGCCAGTGTATGGCAAAGTGGACCTGGGCCCAGTGATAATAAAGCTCAAAGTTAGGGACTTCATATCACCCTCATGAGAAGGGCAAAACCAATGTATCAAAGGCAAGACAGGCGTCTTTGCCACCCCAAACTAGGCATATGGTATGTGTTTTGAGCGCATTAAAGCAATGCTTGCCAGGGTGGTATGGTATGTTAGTAAAGAGATAGAGAAACTTTGGTAATAGCACCATTTTGGGTAAGAAAATCCTCCCAGCCATGGAAAGGGACAGCAATAACCATCTTGTGATCGACTCTGTAGGTTTGTCCAGTGCAACACCATAATTAGCTTATATTAGGTCTTCTCTATTCCTAGTAACTCTGATACCCAGGTATTTAATCTCCTTGGTCTGCCATGTAAGGGGGTAGTCTAGAGGGTACATGATTGTTGAGGCAGAGAGTTGAAAAACTGCAAATTTAGCCAAGTTGCAAACGTGGCGATTGTGGCTGCGGGCGTAGCACAGCACTGCTGCTCATTTTTAAATCCCCATACTTGCTGATTGCAAGCTGTATTTTTAGATAAAAACTGTAGCGCTACGCGCATTTAAAAATTGTATTTTACCCGGCACTGGACTCGGGCTGTTTTCACTTTCCTTACCTGGCTCTGGACCCCGGTCCGCCCTGGCTGTGTGCCGTTTGTGCGGAGGGTCGCTGGCTCGAGCTTCACTTCCTTGCCTTCTACCACTTCCGCCCTGCATCGACACCCTGCAGGTTAGCGGTCTAGTGGTCTTAGATTCTTTGGCTATATTTTCTGCGTTAGTGGCCGCGCTCTGTGACAAACGTGGCGATTGTGGCTGCGGGCGTAGCACAGCGCTGCTGCTCATTTTGAAATCCCCTCACTAGCTGATTGCAAGCTGTATTCTTAGATAAAAACTGTAGCGCTACGCGCATTTAAAAATTGTATTTTACCCGGCACTGGACTCGGGCTGTTTTCACTTTCCTTACCTGGCTCTGGACCCCGGTCCGCCCCGGCTGTGTGCCGTTTGTGCGGAGGGTCGCTGGCTCGAGCCTCACTTCCTTGCCTTCTACCACTTCCGCCCTGCATCGACACCCTGCAGGTTAGCGGTCTAGTGGTCCTCCCTCTAATGGTATAAATGGCGGTCTGGCGGAAGCGCAGCGGACGAGCGCAGCGGGCGCGCCGACTTCGCGCCGAAGTTGCGCCTAAGTTAAGCCCGTCTGCGCCCGTCCGCGGCCGATTGCGGCCAGGGACCATACCTCATGCCCCTTCAATCACTTATTCTCGTATGGATCTGCTATCCTTCCAGCTTCCCGGACCACTGAACGCTTGCACAATGAATGCGGCTATGAAATGTGGCATTTACATCTCGCCTGGCCCCATCCCAGCTACCCCTACCTCAAGCCCATGGCTTTGCCACAACACCCCCTCGACCACTGCACCTGTAGTGGGGCCCTCCAGACCACAATCTTTGATGGTAGTATACCTGAACATCCGTTCTCTGGCGAAACATCAGCTCGAGATATTTCAATTGCTAGATGGCGACAGAATTGATGTGCTACATCTTTCCGAAACTTGGTTGACGGAAGATTCTGCTCCAGATATCTTGGCAGCTATCCCTTCTGGGTACTACATTTTACAGTCAAACAGGGCCAGTGGGAGAGCTAGTGGAGGAGTCGCAGCTATCATTCACTCCCAGCATAAGTTTACTACTTTAGAAACGTCTTCCCTCCCCAACACTGATTGTCTAGCGGTTAAATTCTCCTCCCCCAGGTTTTCCTTTGTGTGTATTTTGGTCTATCGACCCCCTGACTGTATGCCTCTCTTTTCTTATCAGTTTGGTGACTTGGTATCAGGTCTTGTTCTTAACTCCGCCAAAATTCTTATCGTTGGCGACTTTAACTACTGGCCCTCCGATCCACGGGAGAGTAGCTCTTCTGTGGACTTCACTGACCTATTAGTGAGTTTAAATTGCAGCCAGCATATCACGACTGCCACTCACTGTAAAGGTCACATTTTAGACCAAGTCTGGACAGCCAACCTCGAGATATCCCCCCCCTTAGTGTATCCCTGTTCCTGGTCTGACCACTTTTTTATTTCTTTTTCTGTCAATCTCGCTTTGGTTACCCGCCCGCCCCCATTTCCAATGTTACCGCCCGTAATTGGAAGCATGCTGACCTTACGGAGTTCCATACTATTCTGACTTCCACTGCCCCTGGGGAACAGAGCTTGCTGATCGACCAGGTTAGTTCCCTTGATCATTGGCTGACATCCGCAAGTGATATAGTAGCCCCTCATAAAATCATCAAAAGTAAACGTCCTCACGGCGCTCAGCGCTGGTTTACTGACCAACTTAAATTTGACAAGCTGTCCCTTCGCCAAGCTGAGCGCCGCTGGCGGCGTAATTAAGACCCTCAAGCCAAGTCTGAATATGTGGATCTGTTGAAACATTATAAAAAATCTATTCTCTCAGCAAAATCCTCCTATTTTTCCCCAAAAATTCTTGATTCTGCGTCCAAGTCCAAGGTAATTTTTTCCATAGTCGAGGAACTTACCCTGCCAGACCGTGTCACCGCACAACACTTACCCTCTCAGGGTTTGTGCGATTCTTTAAACTCGTACTTTCTGGATAAAATTGTTACCATCAAAAAGAACATCCCTCCTTTTTCATCACCCACTCCCCCACCCTTGCCTCCTATGAACCCTTGCCGACTAGAGGTCTTCCCTCCCATCTCTCGGACGGATTTTATCTCTCTGTTACACTCTGTGAGTTCTGGATCTCCCAATGATCCCTGTCCCCCCCAAATCCTTAGAGACATTTTCCTGGCTTGTCCTGACCCTCCGCTGTCCTTACTCAACAAATCGCTTGCTACCGGCCTGGTCCCTGAATCCTTCAAACAGGCGGTGGTTGTCCCCATTTTAAAAAAGCCAGGGGCTGACCCGTCTGTCATGAGTAATTTTCGAACTATCTCTCTCCTCTCCTATTTGGGGAAAATCCTGGAGGCCTACGTCACCCGCTGTCTCAGCTCATTCATCGAGAGCTCCTCCTTTTTGGAGGGGCATCAAGCTGGCTTTCGTCCAGCTCATTCCACCGAAACTGTCATTGTAGCGGTGATGGATGCGCTGAGACAGGGTGCCGATAAGAACATTGCCCAGGCCCTTGTTTTACTGGATCTGTCGGCCGCATTTGACACGGTCGATCATGCTATCTTGATCGACCGTGTCAACAATGCCGGCATCCAGGGTTTGGCCCTTGCCTGGATTAGATCTTTTCTTCATCAGCGCTCTCAGGCAGTTCACTTGTCCAACTTTTCTGCCCCCCTCACTCCCTTAGTTTGTAGTGTCCCCCAGGGTTCTGCTTTGTCCCCTCTCTTATTTAATCTTTACATGCAACCCCTCTTGGTCTCCCTCCGTCACGCCCCTGTCACTATTCTGAACTACGCGGACGATCTTCAACTGATCTTCCCCGTGGATTCTTCCCCTTCTTCTTGTTCCAACTTTCAATCAACCATGCTGGAGATCTCAGAGTGGATGCAGTATAGCCAGCTGAAGCTTAACCCTAATAAGACAGAGTTGGTATTGATGGGTGGGCCAGCCAATCCTTGGAATTCTAGCTTCTGGCCCCCCTCCCTTGGGCCCCCACCTTGCCCTGTCAAGTCGGTTAAGATCCTTGGGGTCATCATTTCAAATGATCTGTCTATGAGACCTCAAATCAATGCGGTAACATCATCCTGCTTTTTCCATCTTCGCAGGATCTGCAAAATCCGTAGGTTCCTCACCACTGAAGCCCTTATTTTGGTTATCATGGCCTTGGTGACCTCACGCATTGATTATGCCAACTCCCTCTACGTAGGTATTCCGGCCTATCATCTTCACCGGCTACAGCTGGTGCAAAATCAGCCGGCTAGACTGGTATTCCATCTCCCGAAACACCAACACGTTTCACCCCTGTTGAACAGTCTGCATTGGCTCCCGGTGGCCTACCGCTGTCAGTTCAAACTTGGTTGTCTGGTGTTCAAAGCCCTCATTGGCCAAGCACCTGCTTTCATTATCTCCAGCCTCCAGCGTTACACTCCTTCTAGAGCACTCCGATCTACTTCCCATAACCTTTTGACGATCCCTAGGTACAAAAGGAAAAAGCATGGTGGCTCCTGTTTTTCCTTCTTGGCCCCCACCTTGTGGAACTTCCTTCCCTCTTGCCTCAGACTATGTCCTCAGTATGATTGCTTTCATAAATTACTCAAAACCCACTTTTTCAAACTAGCCTACTGAGCCCCTCGCAGCACTCTCTCTCCCGCATTTGTCTTGAGCGCCATGAAACCTTTTGGTGACCGTGCGCGGTAGAAATGCTTTTAACATAACATAACATAACAGTTGACACTGATACCTGAAATGGCTCCAAATGTTGTGACCTCATGCAGTACGGGGATTAGGTTTTCCTGTGGGTTCTTAATATAGAGGGTGACATCATCCACATAGAGCGAGATTATGAGCTGCCTGGATGGGAAGATCAGCGCTCTTTCTTTGTGGTGCTGGCTAATTTTCGCTGCAAGGGGCTCTATAGCCAAGACAAAAAGGATAGGGGATAAGGGGCAACTTTGGCGGGAACCCCTAGTGATACCAAAACTGGAGGAGTGTGTGCCATTGAGAAGGACTGTAGCTGTGGGCTGTTGATACATTAGTTCTATCCACCCGAAGAATGCCAGGGCCATTCCTATATAGCGCAAGGTACCCAGGAGCAATGTTCCCTCACATTTTTTTCCTCTGTGTGCGGCAGTGGAGGGTCTCTGTGCGCTGCAACCATGGCTATGTGCGCAGGAACCAAACCGCACATGTCTGCGGCGCCAAATGGCAATCAAAATGTTTACTTTAAAAAGTGAAAAGATGGTGCATTTTCACACATACAGCGCCACAATAAGGGAATTAGGGGCAGTTTGCAAATGTATTGTATTGCCTGTATTTTCATTGTTGTGTCTGTGACTGCAGTCTGTCTTCCCCGCTGCTTTTATGTGGTGCGTGCCCCTTTTTCTTCCCTCTGTTCCCCTCGCTGTCCCCGTGCTCTCTCTGCCCGGTCTTTCCTTCCGTACCTCTCGCTGCCCGTGTCTCTGCCCAGTTTTCCCTTCTGTTCCCCTCGCTGCCCCCGTGCCTCTCTGCCCGTTCTGCCTTCTGTTCTTAGCTGCCCCTATATTTCTTTATTCTGCCTCTGTGCCATTCGTTTTTTATGCCCGTCTGCCCTCGTTTTTGTACCCCTTTTGCCTTCTGTTGCACTCGTTTTTCCCTTGTTTTTTGTGTGCTTCTGTCCTGTGTTCCACTCATTTTTCCCTTGTTTTTTGTGCCCTTCTGTCCTCAGTTCCACTGTTTTTTTGTGCCTTTCTGCCCTCTGTTCCACTCGTTTTTTGTGCCTATCTGCCCATATTCCACTTGTTTTTTTTGCCTTTCTGCCCTCTGTGCCACTTTGTTTTCCCCTAGTTTCTTGTGCCCTTCTGCCCTCTGTTCCACTTGTATTTTGTGCCTTACTGCCTTCTGTTCCACTTAGTTTTCCCTTCATTTTTTGTGCTCTTCTGCCCTCTGTTCCACTAATTTTTCGTTCCTTTCTGCCCTCTCTTCCACTCGTTTTTTGTGCCCTTCTGCCCTCTGTCCACTCGGTTTTTGTGCCTTTTAGCCCTCTGTTCCACTCGTTTTCCCCTAGTTTTTTGTGCCATCTGTTCCACTGTTTTTTGTGCTTTTCTGTCCTGTGTCCCACTCGTTTTTCCCTCGTTTTTTGTGCCCTTCTGCCCTCTCTTCCACTGTTTTTTGTGCCTTTTTGCCCTCAGTTCCACTAGTTTTTTGTGCCATTCTGCCCTCAGTGCCACTTCGTTTTCCCCTCGTTTCTTGTGCCCTTCTGCCCTCTGTTCCACTCGTATTTTGTGCCTTTCTGCCCTCTGTTCCACTTAGTTTTCCCCTTGTTTTTTGTGCCATTCTGCCCTCTGTTCCACTCGTTTTTTGTGCGTTTCTGCCCTCTGTTCCACTCGTTTTTTGTGCTTTTCTGTCCTGTGTTCCACTCGTGTTTTCCCTGTTTTTTGTGCCCTTCTGCCCTCTGTTCCACTGGTTTTTTGTGCCTTTCTGCCCTCTGTTCCACTGGTTTTTGGATATGAGAAGGCATGTGTGCAGCTAGGGGCTGGGATGTGCCTGTGGGCTCCCATGATTTCACATGTCTACCGCCAGGCCTAGCCAGGCCGTCTCTGGTAACGGGGGGAGGGCAGGGGCCGGGTGATACAGTTCAGTTAGTCATTGTTTATTTCATTTGAAAAGGGTATGTAGGTGGCTGGAATCAGTGAAGAGTGCAGCTTCCGGTGTCCGAGGCTGAGCGCAGTGCACCCCCTTCCAGGGAATGGGATCAGTCTTGTGTCGACAGTGGAGACATGGATCTGGAGCAGTGTTGGTTGGATTTTGTGACTGTAGGGGACGTTCGGCAGGTTCTGTTCTGTGGACAGAACACAAGATACCCAAAATTATAGTGCTGTTTCTGTCAATTTCAAAATCAAAGACTTGGCAGCGGGTGCAGAGAGGTAAAAGCTACCTTCACGCTTCTCCAGTCCCCTTCTTGGACAGAGCAGGACATATCCAAGCTCTGCCAACTCGAACAGAGGAGGCGCCACGTCCACCGATGAACCAACGTACAGACACCAGGTACCTGGTCCAGGGTTTCTGACTCCAGGACATATGCAAACAGGCATTAGGCCTAAACACGAGCTCCTGAAAGGTCAGGGGTGAGGTCCTGCTGGCCACCAAATGGAGGTAACAAGGAAGAAAAAATAGAGACAACAGCTTTCATGCCAAGTCAAGGAAACAAGCAAGATCAAATGAAGCCTGTCTAATTGACCTTTCAAACCATGCAGAAACAATAGGAATCTGCTAATTCCCTGAAAGCAAGCTCACTGCCTGCACAAACCAGCCAAAAATATACACAAAATTCAACTTTCTAAAGGAAGCCAGAACTGTGGTTTTCTCAACTAACAAAAAACTCACTGGTCTGCATACCCCCTTAATATCCTCACCAACATCTGTGTCAGTAATCAACACATGGAAACAGATCTGGGTCCTCTCCCCCATCCTGTGACCCCTGACCAACCGACCATTCCATCTGCCAAGTGCTCTTGTAAAGCCCTTGCAAAATAGTGATGCAGGAAGTCGGACTCCGTTATGGCTGTTGACCCCCCCCATAGCACCCACAAGGATGGGAGATCCCAAATCTGGAAGCCTCCATGACCACAATGGGGAGTGA
Source organism: Lissotriton helveticus (assembly GCF_964261635.1). NCBI lineage: Eukaryota > Metazoa > Chordata > Amphibia > Caudata > Salamandridae > Lissotriton > Lissotriton helveticus. The sequence goes on along the minus strand of NC_136065.1, from coordinate 1,464,145,583 downwards.
AATGGGCGCCTTCCTGGCACACAAGTCAGCAATGGTACACAAGCTCTCCACTCGCCAAATATGCCTCCTGAGGGAAGTCCAGCAGCTGCCACCAGTGCAGCACTCCAAACTCCTAATCCTGAACTAGCAGCCCAAGAAGTTCATCTATAAGACCTCCCAAAGGCCAGGAATAAATTGAAGGAAAGGACAGCGAGGGACTCTCATATCCAAAAACATCAGAATGGGATGAAATACTAGCAACCTACTTCCAGGACCCCAAGAAACCATCTCAGACCCCTCAAAAACCAAGTTTCCAACACAGCCCTGTAGTCAGCAATCTCAAAGCAAACACGGAACAACAACCTATTCCAAAGAATGCATGGGTGTCCCTCCTGAACATGGCATAGCTATCCGCAGAGGCAGGATACCAGTTAAATAAGATGGACTTCCAGCTCTCATTTCTTAACACTTTGCAGTCTGCGTGGCCTGCATTGACGGCACACCAGAGGGGTTAAACTCCATGATAAAAGGTGTGTAGAATGACGCATCATTTACCCAACAACCTGTCCCTGCACCAATATTGTTGAAAAACGGTCAACCCTCCCTACAATGTTAAATGACTTCCTAACTGGCCTTAAACAAAATCCAAGGACACAAGGGGGTCAAGCAAACTGTGGAGGAACAACTAAAACAATGCCAAATCAACTCCAGGCCTCCCATTGACCAATGAAGGTGCATGCAAATGCAGAAATCGAGTCCAACAGTCAGCGACAAATCCAGAAACCATGGTTACTTCAAAAGACTCATCAGAGAAACCTGATGGGGCTGTTTCAAGCACCACCAATGACCTTCTAACGTTAGAGCGGTAGTCAGACTCTGCAGCACCAAGAGGGAAAAGAGCCTCTCTTCATCTTAACAATAAGACATGTAAAAATGGCTGACCAACCTTCTTAGCAAGAAAAGCAGGAGGATGAGCAGAACGAACGACAAACTCCCAATGTTAGAGCAATAGTCAAGCTCCGCAGCCCCTCAAACTGGGCCAAGCAGGGTGCGAATATTAAGAACAATGCCAAATAAAGATGGACACAAAGGAGAAAGGGACAGAACAAAAAAACTTGTTGACCAAGAGAGAATATACGGGCATATTTACAAGCCCCTATCGCCATCACAACATCACTTTCAGCGACGTGGTGGCGAGAGGGGCCTTGTGTTATTTACAAGGCAGTGTTAAGCCACTTAATGTGGCTTAATGCTGCCTTGTAAATAAGGCCCCCTTTCACGCTATGCTTAGTGTGAAGGGGTAGGCAGTGGATGTTGCGGTGGGCGTTCCACCGCAACAAACATTGTTTTTGACGCAGCCCCCTATTTACAAACAAAAACAGGAGAAACCCGTTAAACCAGTCAAGACCCAGGTGAACATGTATAACCAAGCAACAATGTCTCAACTGGTAATCATTAGGTAAGGCAGGTAAAAATGTAGAAATCAATCAATTAGAGAGGGAGGAAAGAAAGGGAGACCACAAAAATGGGTGAAAGAATCAGATATATTTGGAATAGAAGTGGATATATCATCACTAATTTAAAAAATATGCATAAGTAACCCAATTGGAGGTGTGCACATTCGTGCTTGTGAAATAGGTGAACGGCGCAGTGACAAAAGACAAAGTGAAGAAACAGCGTAAAAAGGTGCAAATGACAAATTAGTTTAAGTCTAAGGAGACCATGATAACTCCCAGAATTGCGCTGGAGGGTGGACGGCGTTCCACCTGTAAAATTTCAGGTCTTCATCAGGACCGGGTTACATTCCCATGCACACGCAATTGATGTGTGCTACATGGACTTTTCATGTCCTACTTAACCAAGCCCAGGTTCTTCTGACTTGATTTGCTTCAATCTTACAGGCTCCGTACTATATCCCAGTACTTAAATTATCCATGTTACCCAGTCCTGATGAGACCTAAAATTGTACTGTTCGAAACGCCGTCGACCCTTCAGCACAATTGTGAGCATTATCGTGGTCTCCTTAAATATGTTAATCTCTTTCTAAAACATTATCTGCTGACTGTTTTCGTGACCTCTGAACTTATTTGTAATTTTCGCCTCATTACTCTGTTTCTTCACGTTGTCTTGTGTCACAGCGCTGTTCACCTTTTTCACAAGCACGAATGTGCACACCTAGAGTTGGGTTACCTATGCATACATTGTAATGTAGTGCTGATGTAACTACTTGTATTCGAAATAGGTCTAATTCTTTCACTCATTTTTGTGGTCTCCCTTTCTTTCCTCCCTCTCTAATTGACTGGTTTCTCCGTGTTTACCTGCCTTACCTAATGATTACCAGTTGAGACATTGTTGCTTTCTTGTCCCTATTTACAAGGGCAACGTAAATACAAGGCAGCACCAAAATTAAGATCAGGAAAAACCTTGTCTTAACTTAGTGAAATGAGGAGAAATGCTTTATTTCTCCTCGTTTTTGCTTTTTCCATGTGTGCTGCCTTGTACAGCACACATGGAAAAAGCAAAACGCCTTGGAGTGTTTATGTGTAAGAAGGTGACCCTTGCTGCACATAAACAAATCATAAAAAATGACATTTTGTAACCTCCATGTGTGCTGCATTAAGCAGAACACATGGAAGTGGCAGAATTGCATTTCAGGATTGTTTATGTGCAGGAAGGGACACCATCCTAAACATAAACCATCCTCCCCTGCACCCAAACACCCTTGCACTATTGTGCAAGAGTGCCTGCATTGGCACTACACTGCTAAATGTAGCACCAGCGCAGGGGGGAATGCAAGGCTGCACCATATCCTGTAAATATGGTGCAGCCTTGCATTTCTGAAGTGGCGGAGTGAGATGTTAAGCCATAACGGCTAACACCTCACTTTGCCACTTTCTTGTACATACGCCCCATAGTCTCTCCTTAACTCAACAATAAGACTGGTAAAAATGGCTGACCAACCTTCTCAACAAAAAGAGCAGGAGGATGAGCAGAACGAAGGGAAGCCTCATGCTGACTCAAATCATATTGGGTTAGGCAAATAGCTGGCTGTGCCCAGATTCTTCCCTCCAGCAGCATAATCACTAGATGAACCACCTGGACAGCCTTCTATGACAAATACCAACCCCAAAGTGTCTAAGCCACCGCCAATGGGGTTGGCAGCTGACCTCATAGACACACCTGCCACCAAACTTTCCACAGACCCTCAAGAGACAAATCAAACCAGCACAAGAGGATCCTCACTCAAGATGGGTAGCGTAAACACTGTCATGACAAGGAACAACTGCATGCCACCTACAGGCATAGTACCGACCTAAACGGCAAGCCAAGGTTTAGACCCCATACTCAGCACCTGTACTCATTACCATAAAGCACAGAAGGAGCCTCAGAAACCGATGCGCCTGGTAAAATCACACAAGAAAATGCTCTGACTCTCCACCAAGAACTACTGGAACATCAAATCATACAGACAGCTGCTGAGGACCACCAGGACAATGCCAAAGCATTAACCTTTATCCTGGAATATGTCCCCAGAGGAAGTCATGATGTCCTTAACATGGGCTGACAAATGCAAAATCCATTGTTTTTTTGCTCACCATGTCATTCCAGTTTGGACCCAGCCAAATGCAAATTAGCCTTGACCCTGCACCCAATGGGAACAGTCCAGCCCGAACTGCCAGGCCAGGTCCTCCCTGAACTGGAAACAAGCATCCTAGGACTGGTTTTTGGGTTTCACCCCTCTTCAGCCAGGATAGCTTGAGTCCAGTGGCATGGAGAGCACTGGACCCACGTCTGGGCTTACCCATCACACTCAGGGTGACAAATGCAAAAGCAATTGATGGACAGAATGCAGAACAAGGTCATACATTCACCCCAGTGCAGAGATCTGGGCCTAAATCCATTGTTTTTTTTGCTCAGCATGCCATTCCAGTTTGGACCCAGCCAAATGTAAATCAGTCTTGACCCTGCACCCAAAGGTAACAGTCCAGCCCGAACTGCCAGGACAGGTCCTCCCTGGACTGGAAACAAGCATCCTAGGACCGGTTTTGGGATTTCACCCCTCTTCAGCCCGGATAGCTTGAGTCCAGTGGCATGGCGAGCACGTGACCCACGTCTGGGCATACCCGTCCCACTTGGGGTGACAAATGCAAAAACAATTGATGGACAGAATGCAGGACAATGTCATACATTCACCCTAGTACAGAGATCTGGAGTTAAATCCATTGTTTTTCTGCTCACCATACCATTCATGTTTGTATTCAGCCATATGCAAATCAGTATTGAACCTGCGCCCAATGGGAACAGTCCAGACTGAACTGCCAAGCCAGGCCCTCCCTGGACTGAAAACCAGCATCCCAGGACTGGGTTTCAGGGTCTCACCCCTCTTCAGCCAGGATAGTTTGAGTCCAGTGACATGGAGACTACCGGAACCACATCTGGACATTCCCAGTACCACTCTGGTGACAAATGCACAAACAATTAATGGACAGAATGCAGAACAATGTTATACATTCACCCCAGTACAGAGATCTGGGCCTAAATCCATTTTTTTTTTTGCTCACCATGCCATTCCAGTTTGGACCCAGCCATATGCAAATCAATCTTGACCCTGCGCCCAATGGGAGCAGTCCAGCCTGAACTGCCAAGCCAGGTCCTCCTTGGAATGGAAACAAGCATCTTAGGACCGGTTTCGGGGTTTCACCCCTCTTCAGCCAGGATAGCTTGAGTCCAGTGGCATGGAGAGCACGGGACCCAGGTTTGGGCATACCCATCCATCTTGGGGTGACAAATGCAAAAACAATTGATGGACAGAATGCAGAACAATGTCATACATTCACCCCAGTACAGAGATTTGGGCCTAAATCCATCAGTTTTTTTGCTTACCATGACATTCCAGTTTGGACCCAGCCATATGCAAATTAGTCTTGACCCTGCACCCAATGGGAACAGTCCAGCCCCAAATGCCAGGCCAGGTTCTCCCTGGACTGGAAACAAGCATCCTAGGACCGGTTTCCGGGTTCCACCCCTCTTCAGCCAGGATAGCTTGAGTCCTGTGGCATGGAGAGCACGGGACCCACGTCTGGGCATACCCATCCCACTTGAGGTGACAAATGCAAAAACAATTGATGGACAGAATGCTGAGCAATGTCATACATTCACCCCAGTACAGAGATCTGGGCCTAAATACATCTTTGTTGGCTCGCCATTCCAGTTTGGACCCAGCCATATGCAAATCAATCTTGACTCTGCGTTCAATGGGAACGGTCCAGCCCGAACTGCCAGGCCAGGTCCACCCTGGACTGAAAACAAGCATATTAGAACCGGTTTCGGGGTTTCACCCTTCTTCAGCCAGGGTAGCTTGAGTCATGGCAACATCCTTTGGCTATTAAGAGCAAGTCCCAGGCTACATGACCCATGCTCAGAGGACCTGGCAGCAATTCAGTTTGAATGCTCTGAGGAAGCACCAGGCAGAGAAGCAACTAAGGCCACAACTGGCATAGCAAAGAGATTCCTCACAGAAGGGCCTACCCTCAAAAGATGTGGAATAAAGGTCATCCTTGCTATGAGCCAGGCTATCCATCGCTCCTCCTTCCTCATGGACACACAACAGGGCCCACCTCTGCGCAAAGGAACACTTTGTCAGTGCTCAAGGGCTATACACTGACTTGAGTTGTAACAATAATGCTAGATTTTGGACCTCGATTAATCAACTCCTTCAACCTGGTCACAGTGGCATTAACTCAGATATTGCCGAATCCACATGGGCACAACCTTTAAAAGAACACTTCAATCACCAAGTAACAGACAGCTCCCTGCAAGACTCTTGGAGAATTTGAGCCACAACGTCAACCAAAGGATCATATGAGGAAGTGCAGAGAACATTATGACGCAAATAGCCAAGAGAACGGAAGGAAGGAGCTCTGTGCCCCATCAGCATTCCTCTGGTGGTGTTCAACCATGACCCAGCATTCTGGGCAGAAACCATAGTACTGGTATTTGCACAGATCAGAAGTACGGGCATCTTGCTTGCTTCATGGAGAGGCTTGATTATATCTCCAATTTTTAAGGGGGTGATAGATCACTTCTAGTCAACTCCCACTTAATCACCCTGTTTCACAATGAGGCCAAATATTTTGCCTGAAGTGTGCTTGAGGAGCTATAATCATGGGCTTCAAGTAATGCCATCATACCCTACAATCAGACAGGGCTTGCAAAAATGTCTGGCACAATCACGAACATTTTGGCACTCTCTTTTCTGATGGAGTCTGCCCATGTCACTAACACATCCTTAGTTTTCTGCTACATTGATTTCAAAGCAGCGTTTGACTGTGTCGACTGCTGACGGTTACCTATGGGAGAATTGTTAAGAGGCCAGGATGTGTCTTAGACACAGTAATGGTTCGCACTTATAGAATTTTTCTTTCACTTCCACGCTTCGCCTCACATGCTGGAACAATATCTGGAAAGCAGAACCAAACACATTAAACCACATACTATGGAAGGAGCTACAGGAGTGCAACATGTTGCTGGAGAGGGCCTACCTGCAATAATCACTTGAAATGACAGGGCTCACGCAACTTTAGAACATGCTTATCAGCCACCAGGTATTCAAGTGATCGGTTCTAAAGGCCCTGAAAACACGCTCTGTGATTGAAGACATGCTATCAAACAGAGCATATGGGTGGATGACGCTTAACAACTATAAAACCGTTGCCCTCCAAAATTATTTTTCCACCAGGTACTCAGCCACGAACACGTTTCAGTTTTTAAGATACCAGCTGGAGGCACTACCTGTAAAAGACCATCGTCCTCCCTGGCTACAGGAAAGCTTCCGTGAAAGCTGCCGCTTGTATGAGTCTGGGAAGGAAGACCTCCTCTATCTAGTCTGCCCCTCCAAGACAGTACAGGGTGAAAGGAGTCAGCTACTGAAAAGATCCTTCAACCAAAAAGGTCCCGGCTCGAGAAGGCAGCCGATGCTGGCCTGCTTTGACCTAGGGTATACCCAGCTGAAACTGTCGCTTTGTCAAATTCCTATTGAAGGCAGAGAAAAGACTGCTCCACAGCACAACCGCCTTCGGCTTGCTGAGAGAACAAACCACTTTCCCTTCATAAAAATAATTTAACACAATTTAGACTGCACATCCTGCATTTGCCCCATACCTCACTTTATTCAATCAGGAAACAGAGTGACCCACCCACATGCAATATCGAGACAGCAGCGGACCATGAAATGTAGAAGTTTTATTTACAAACAAATTGTCATTTTAAACACGTATTTAATATCAAATCATAAACCATGCATTTTAAAACGTGTTTTGTTGCAATGCAGTATTTAAATATGCCTTCAACAGTCAGTTGATTTTAACAAACAAAATGTACCACGTTTTTAATATTGTCATTTTTATTGCAACAGTTTTCATTAGCAAATATTTAATAAACTTAAACTTAAATTGCATACATCTGGTGCTTCCTATTGGACTTCTAAGCACTGTGTGTCACCTAAATCCTTGAAATTGCATATCTCAAACCCTACTGATTTGATTTTTGTTGTTTAGGTCTCAAATAATGTATTACATTTCACTCTATTACTCTAAATTGGTGTGAACTTTTTCTTGTGCTGTGTTTTTACTGTATTACTGTTTGAAGTGCTGCATTAATAGTTTACGTATTTCCTCTGAGGCAGGCTTGACTGCTGTTTTCCAAGCTACCGGAGGGTTAAGCACCGGTTAAAGTGAGGTTTACTTGTGTTTCACCCTGACAATAATTGTGGTTGCTGGTTGATTAGGGCTTCACCCCCTTCAACTAGTAACCCAATTTCCTACATTGAGATTCCAAATTTACTTACAGGATGATGGACCCTACAGTTAATAAATCACCCTCATTTTCAATTAAAGCAGATCGAAGATGATGGTGATTAATTATGCTTTGGCAAAGATCAGACTGCCTTTCAGGCGGGAGCTTTGAAAGGGAGGGAAGGCTATATTTCTAAAGTTTTTTCGCATTTAATACATATATATTTTTAGAGGAAAGTGTACATAGTCTTATCATTAGTGACAATGAACATGAACTAGCAATTATACGTTTGATTACGCTTAACAAATGCATCGCAGGCGTTTTGAGATAATTGAACAACACTGACAGAAAACAGAAATAAATAATGTTACATCTTCCTACATAACAAGATACTATACTCTAAATCTTAAGATATGATAATAAGCATTTATAGAACCGAGGAGCAGTAGAGGATGGAAGGGGTGGCGGGAGAGATGTGAACCATGATTAATTAAGAAAATCTCAGTAGCCCACGTCAGTTGACAGGAGTACAACATCCAGATCATCGACATACATTTTAATCATACAAAAGATTGTCCGGTCTTATTTGATTGATAGTCTAATGCAGTGTAGAGATGAATTTGGTACAAATAACCTGCAGGTTAATCCATACTAATATTATAAAGAGAGAGCCCAAACATTTGAGGCGGTTAATCTCAGTAACCACAGCACCAATCACACCACCCAATACAGCGCTGGAAAGGGCAGTTGCAGCAGAAGGACATAGGCTATGCAGACGGCCACCATATACATTTTTTTTTTTTAATTGTTTTTATTAACTTTTCAAGAAACAGTGGTGTTCATCACAATCATACAGTGCAAGACATACAATTGTACTGTAGGACACCATATACATTTAAAAGGTAAAAGAACCGTGGCAGCAAAGTAGTCCCTTGTGGGCGTGTCTGCGTTGTGCTGTGGGCGTGGGCTGGGGGCGTGACTAACGCTGGGGGCGTGTGGTACGGCCATCACATCGTGGGCTGTGGGCGTGTGCTGGGGGCGTGACAAATGCGGGGGCGTGACAAACACTGGGGGCGTGTGTCTGCCCTTCATGCCATGTGAGTCGTACATACAAGCACCAATTAAGTTGCTGCGCAGCATCAAGTGACACGCTGGGGGCGTGAGAAACGCTGGGGGTGTGTGTCTGGCCTTCATGACATGTGAACGCAATTGCGCCGCATCAAGGGGCACGCTGGGGGCGTGAGAAACGCGGGGGGCATGTGCTACGTTCCGCCCTTCATGCCATGTGGGTCGTACATTAATCAGAAGTGTGCTGTGGCCGTGTGCTGAGGGCATGACAAACATGTTCAGCTGGAGGCCTGGTAAGTAACATTACTGCAGCCTCTCCTGCGCGCTGTTACTGAACTCTCTCATTCAACTAAATTAGACGCGCCTGCTACCATCATCCAGGGCTCTAGGCGGGGTCAGGCGGCGGATCAGTACACTAATTACACGTGCCTGATAACATCAACCAGGGCTGCAGCTGGTCCTCGAGCGGGGGAACACGCGCCTGCTAACATCAAACAGGCCTGCATCTGGGCCTCAAGCGGGGGAACAGGCAAATGAGCGTGTCTGCGGGGACAATTACTGCAGCCTCTCCTACTCGCTGTCACTGAACTCTCTCATTAAACGGATTTACCCGCGGCTGATAACTCTCTCATTCAACGACATTACACGCGCCTGCTAACATCAACCAGGGCTGTAGCCGGGCTCAGGCGGCGGATCACTACACCAAGTACACGCGCCTGCTAATATCAACCAGGGCTGCAGCTCGCCCTTCTCTGTCCCTATTCGAATGAAACAAAAAATGTTGTCTACCGCGAGATTTTAAAATAAATTGCCCTTGCCAAATACGCACATTACACACATTCTATTACATACCCGGACAATGTCGGGACGGGCTGCTATTGTATATATATATATATATATATATATATATATAGGATATAGTGTGTGCAGTCTTATATGCCTATATTGGGCTTGGGAATGCGTTATGGTCAATAATAGAATGTAGCAAAACGTTTAATGGAGATTGCATCATGATACAGTATATTATAGAAAACAGGACAGCACAGTAAATGCCATAGTAGTCTGACGACCAACACTCAACCAATACTCTTGGGGCGTGTGATTGTAAGAAGGGTTCCCCTAGCTGGGTGTATATTTCTAATTGCCATTGAACCTTAGATACCAAGGGTCCCATTAGGATGTAAGTCGGACAAGAGGGGGCATCAATGGAATGATGTCCCTTAGCATCTGAACAACGAATGTAGCAGGAATGAATTTGACTTCCCATTGGACTCTTTGATTTACCTTCCTATGGTCTTGGGTCTCTTTTTGCAGACCCATCAAAGGAAATCTTACAGGACCCATTCTAAAAATGTACTTGAAAAAAATATTCAGTAAATGGGTTGAATCCATCTTGCAGCCTATAGAGGAGATTGGCCAAAATCTTGCTGTGAACTGCGACTGAGCTTCCACACCAACAAATTACGTTAACACACAATGGTGAGCTTAAGGGGAGTGTGAAATTTGTGTGATTTCATTTTGCGTAATTATGGAAAATGCAAGGGAAATTACACAAAACAATGGGAAACTTCGCAATTATGTGACATGCAAAGTTGCCTTTTCTTACTTTATTTTAGCGTAACATTTTAAAGTTTTATGCTAAGGCTCATTTTGCACTAAAATACCTGCCAGCAGAATTTTCCACTTTAACGTTCATTGTTGAGATTTGGAAGCTTAAAATCATGTTTGAACCACTCAGCTAATATGATTGAGAAAGACTCACTGAACGTACTTCATTATTATTATTACGTTTCACCTGTTGGGAACAAAAAAGCAATCAAAGCTTCTTTTGACTACACCCTCATCGTCAGTATAATGTGAGTCCTTATTTACAGGGAACTAAGGACCCATGTCTGGGCATACCCCTCCAAAGAAGGGAAACTCATCAATGCAAAGAAAATGTAATTGGTATAAATGCTCAAGTCAAATCTTCTTAAATAATGGGAGTTACAATAGGCACCCTTCCATCCCATTGGCTTTACCTGTGTGACAGTGCAGAGATGTTCACAGTAAAGAGACCTTGTACTGGGCATTGATGGAAGAAAACTGACAAAGCCTTTCAGTTAGCTAAAATGGACTGTCTCCCAATTTAAAGTGATCACATTAGCTCTGTGATGTGCAAGGCAGCTCGCATTCTTATTCAGCAAGATATGAACATAAGGCTTGCTTTCCATCTAAAGCACAAAAAAGTGACATTCCATATCAATCAACGTTTTCTCAATATAAAGTGACAGCCAAGTCTTGCATTACATGACACATTGTATTAATGTGTGATTTCTAGCAGAAGGCTCTTATCAACAGCTCATTGCACCTTGACGCCAGCAGATGAGCAGCCAGTGAGAAGCATCTCTTGGTATCAAGTAGACACCTGTTCTATTTACTGCTGATGGAGGGTAACCATTTTAAAATGGATCATTCATCATGTTCTCAAGTAACGTGACCTACCCCTCTTCTTCGCACCTTTAAAGCAGTTATTGTAATTGTTTGCACTGCTCAGAGCGGATACTTTAGCAAGTGTGCACACCATAGCAACATGATGCCGCCGTTATACGTCATTTAATGGCTAATAGTAATTGCACAATTACAAATCGACCCTGTTTTAAGGTCGAACAGCAATGCTGCTAGAGAAGAAAGCGTCAGGAAAACTCATACCAATCAGCAAATAGCATGGTTGGTGAGAAGTGGGACATTGTGGCAAAAATATAAACTATGAATGTAATTATTTAATTTAAGACATAGATCCCCACTTTGGCACACTAATATTTAATTTAAGACTTAGATTCCCACTTTTGTACAATATAAGGTATTGCATCCAATCACAATCCCACGCCCCCATAAACTACAGTGCACCTGCATTACCCTTTATTTAAAGAAAACAAAAATAAGACATTTCCCCAGGAGGGGCCGGCTAGTATGTGAAAAGCAAACAGTAATGACATGGAATAAAAAGCTGTAGATGTAGATGAGCGTGTGCGCTTGACTCCATATAGATGTCATCATTCTAGTTAGCAAGAGGGTTATGATTGATATTAGAAGCCAGAATTCTGTTTTTTTATAATTGACAGTGGGATAGATCATACAGGTTGCAATAGTGTGTCAGTGGCAAACAGGAATTCTATGTGAAGTGCCTGTGAGGAGTACATGGTGAAGCACAACTGCAAAGTAACAGTACTCGATTGTAATACTGAAAACCAAGAATAAAAATACCAACATTTAGAAATATCGAAATCACAGTATCGAAGACCGCAATATTAAGATTACATTAACAATATGTAAAACACAACAATATTGAAAATCACACTGTCGAACGTAATATAGAAAGAGTGAACAATATAGACTCTTTTCTTTATAAGTAGAAACTATAAAAATAGCAATCTAACCCTATATTGAAATAAAAATAAATACATATAATTACCATTTCATAAAGATACAATACACATTTTAAAAAATGACAATAAACAAAAATACATAAATTAGCGTTCATCACACAATGAAAATAAACCAATCACAACACTACAAAGCGCAAACAAGATATGATAAATTAGAGAACCAATTAAAAAAAATATATATATATTTTCATTTCAAATACAGATATACGATCAACAAATACACAAATGACAACTCAAATAAAAATTGAAACATAAAAATTCATAATACATTCATAGAATAAGCCCCGTCTGCCGCATATTTTGAGATAAATACACCAGCAACCAGTCTCTAAACAATAGGACAGCCGAGGTCCACTCCAAAAGCATACATTAAATCTTCAGTACAAAGATAATAAATAACCCCCGTTCCCCAAAATAAACAAAAAAACAAAACAAAGCAGAAGAAACGAATCAAGTTTAGTACATCAAAGGACACACAGGTCAGATTTCACAAAGTTCTTCAGCAGTATGTTAACCAGTCAAATATCCTCTGTAGGGTTTCTAGGTGTGTACCTCATCCCCTCCAGCATCACCTATAATCTACACTCCTATGTGGACTTACGCAACAAATATGCCCTGAGTGGTTCCCAGATATCTTTTGGTCTCGAACCGACCGGTAATTCTTCAGCATATGTAGTGAGATTATCTCGACAGTATACCAGGTCCGACACCCATGCTTTGATCACAGGTCTGCGTTTGCTGCCCCATTTCATGGCTACCCTACGTGCTGCTAATAATAGCGCTAAATGCACAAACACCCCATTCACTCCTTTGATGTGTGGCACACAGCAGAGCAGACACACAAGTGGAGTGCGTTGAATATCCACAGCTACCATCTCACCCAAGCAACCAATCACTGCCTCCCAGAATTCCCCCACCTTCTGACATTCCCACGCCAGATTCAGAAAATCAGCCCCTTCCTGCCCACATCAGTCACAACATGCGGACGCACGCAAGCCGTACTTTTGGAGTCGTGCGGGAGTATAATATACTTGGTGTATGTACTTGAAATGTATAATCCTAAGATTTCCATTCATACTGAGCTTCCCTGTCAGACCACAAATATGCATCCTGTCCGCCTCTGTAATAGGATCCAATAAACATTTGTTCCACCTGTCCCAACTTTTATCCAAAGTCTCCACAGTTTCTTCCTTAATCTGCTTGTACAGTTTCGAGATTAGTTTTTTATTAGTAGGTGTGGTGAGTACGAACTGTAGAGATAACAATGTAGGAGGTTCTTGTGGATAGTCAGTGTAGTGGATACGGACAGCATGTCTTAATCTGTGTATGGCAAATCTAAATAGCAGTGACTGATTGCTGACTTATTGAAGAGCGTCCTGCGTAAGAAAGACACCGGTCGGGTATACATCCTGCATGCGCCTAATACCAGCTTCTATCAATAATCGCAAGGATGGGGCCTCAGACGTGACCAACATAGCTGCATGATGTTCCAAGTGCAGTGCTGGTGCATACAGTGGCAATTTACCCGCTAGTCGTCCCATCTCTGCCAGGCCGAGAAAGTAGCATCAACTGTGTTAATCTCAAACTTTGGAGCACCCCGAGTGCGGTGAGTAATTATACTATACAGTGGGATTGGAGCCGCGTCCCCTTCCTCCACCGCGACATGTGGCGTGAACGCGTGGGGCCTATACCAATAGAACACATATTAAGCTTGTGCACTGAGGTAGTAAACATAGAAATCAGGAGCGGCAAAACCTCCCCTTTCATACCCTTTCGTTAGGGTTGTCCACTGTACCCGTGCAGTGTTACCTCCCCACGCCAGACAAATCAATTGACTACGGAGATTCCTAAAGAACTCCATCGAGAGCACAATTGGAATATTCATAAAAAGATACAAGAATCTAGGCAGGACAACCATTTTAATCATGGCAATGCGATCTGCTAATGATAGTGGCAATGTTATCCAGGTGTCCACCATATCCTCCAATTTCGAGCTTGCTCTTCCATAATTCTCCCTGATTACCACGTCCGGGTCGCGATGTATCCAAACCTCCAGGTATTTAACAGGGTTTGTGGACCATACCAATGGGAACTCTAAGTGAGGTTGAGTGGTTATGGATGTGAGAGGGATTATGTATGATTTGTCCCAGTTTATGTGCAGACCGGACAGATAACTGAATCGAACATATTCACGGAGTAGTTGTGATAAATACTTGGCTGGCTCTCGAACAAAGAGCACCATGTCGTCCGCGTATAATGAGATAGCCACCAGTCTATAACTAAAATTAAGGGCAGTCTCCCTGTGACGCTGACAAATCACACATGCTAGGGGCTCCAGAACTATCGCAAATAGCAGTGGCGACAGAGGACAGCCCTGACGGGTGCCTCTCGTGATGCAAAACGTCTCAGAAGCCAGTCCTCCCACTCGCACCCTCGCTGTCGGCGCTGTGTACAGGACGACAATCCATTGTATAAACAGGGGTGGGAACCCCATGCGTTTCAACACTTTATACATATAGCTCCACTCCACAGAGTCGAACGCTTTGGCCGCATCTAATAGTACCGCTGCCGCCTCCAGACTGGGCTCCAGCACGTGAAACATGGAGAAAATTGTTCGAAGGTTGTGTGAGGTGGAGCTGTCAGGTATAAAACCTGCTTGATCCAGCAATATCAAACCCTGTAGTAGTGGTTGTAGCCTAGTGGCCAACATTTTTGCTAGGATTTTTGCATCCACATTAATGAGCAATAACGGACGGTAAGAGTCGCATCTGTCTGGAGGCTTATCCTTTTTGAGC
Source organism: Lissotriton helveticus (assembly GCF_964261635.1). Lineage (NCBI taxonomy): Eukaryota > Metazoa > Chordata > Amphibia > Caudata > Salamandridae > Lissotriton > Lissotriton helveticus. The sequence goes on along the minus strand of NC_136065.1, from coordinate 1,464,130,519 downwards.
AGAGTAATGACCTGTGCCTCTCTAAGAGAGGGTGGTAACATACCTGTGTCATACGCCTCAGCATACATTTCTAAAAAGCTGCTCGGAGGCCGTACCTCTCGTTTGATAAAGCTCAGAATAAAATGCCCGAAATTGTTCCACTATATCCACAATTGCATGGTGCTCACCTCCCTGGTCATCAACTATTCTGTTCACAGGGGGGTGGTCCAGTCGATCCTTAATTTTGAGCGCTAGTGTGCGCCCTGGACCTCACCAAATATCCTCGCCGTGTGCCTACGCGACACATACTTTATCTCTGTTTCTGCCAGTTCATGATACTGTAGAGTCAACTCCCGTATTCAAGCCAGTATACCCGTATCCGGCACAGCCGTGTAGTCCCTCTCTAAGTCACACAGCTTTTTTTCTGTATTCTTGAGTTGGGTTCTTATGTCTTTTAAAATATGCCCACAATCGTCCCAATACATACCCCTCGGATGGTAACCTTAAACGCCTCCCACAGTGTAGAGTCCTCATCGACTGTCCCCTTGTTTATCGCAAAGTATTGTACTATTGCTTCTCTAAGTGTAGTCTGGAAGATGGGCTCAAGCAGCGCCTCAGATCGCAGATGCCAGGTAAACGGCGTTTTACCCCCCCCAGGGAACACCACATCCAATCTCACTGGGTTATGGTCCGATAATGTCCGGGCCAGGGGCACTACATCTTCGACCCATTCCATCACTTAATTTCTAACCAACCAATAATCAAGACGGGACCATATAATGGCGTCGCATGTGTGCCCTCCTTAGTCTGTGGGTGTCGCACTCTCCAAACGTCACTCAATCCGAACTCTTCCATTGTACGTAGAATGTTTGGCTACCTAGGGGGTCCGATGTGACATGGGATTGGACTTATCGAGTGCAGCGTCTAGGTATGTGTTCAAATTACCTCCCCATATAATAGGGGCTTCTGGCCAATCTTGCAGCTTACCACACATGCGATCTACACAAGAGGGATCATCTAAGATCGGTCCGTAGGCATTGATTATAATTAGCAGTGTACCATGCAGCTTTCCACACACCATTGCACACCTACCATCGTCGTCTGCGTATGTGTATAGTGGGTCGAATTCTACCCCCTTCTTAATCAAAATCATCACTCCTCTCGCGTAAGAGGAGTAAGAAGCAGCACATGTAAAACCAGCCCACCTAGTCGCTACTGCACGCTCAGTGTGTTTAGTCAGGTGCGTTTCCTGCAGCAGAACGATATGTACCATGTGTCTGTTCAGATACGCCATCACTTGCCTCACATTTTTAGGGGAGTTCAGGGGGCGAACATTCCAGGTTAATAACCTACATTTACCATCTTATGTCATCTAAGAGCATGCAACATGTTTTTCCTCCGTGGAAGGGGCAGCAGCCCCATCATCGCCAGATATGTCAGATTTCTCAAACATGTGTTCCCTTGACATACCCAAATAAAGCAAAAAAGAACCAAAAATAAAACAAATAATGACATTTCGCCCACATTCATCTTCACCCTCCCCCCTCCCACTCCAACCTCCCAATTAGGTCGAGAACATACCAACCTGCCCCCCCTTCCCAACAAACCCTGACCCATCCACTGTGTCATGTGGGGAACACCCACTGGGGGAGAGGCTCAGCAATGAGTACTCACACCGCAGTGTGGTTGCCGGAATCATAATTCTCCCCTCAAGCATGCCTTAAACCAAACCTATCAAGTATTTCTGAACATGTGTCCCCCCGTGAAGTTTTCCACAATGAGACCGGTTAAAGATGTAACCTCCCTCCCCAATTTCTCATGCGATCCCGTTCAACCCCTCAGAGAAACATGACTACACATTGTCCAACCACATTTCTGCATCAGCCCACTAAGGCCTAGTCCGTGTCATCCAGGCTCGCCTCCAGCATCGTTATTTCCACCGATTTCTGTCATGGTTTCCCTTTGCAGATGTGCTTGGTGAATTTTAGCGCCGACTTCACGTCAGTAAAGAAATGTGCCTGCTCCTCATGAGTTATTTTCAGTTTAGCAGGATATACCATGGCGTAAGGCATCAACGCCTCCCTTAACAATCTTTTAACTGGCACAAACTCTTTTCTTGCTGCTTGAACGGTATGAGTATAGTCCGGGAAAAATGATAGTTTGTCTCCTTTATAAATCACTGGTTCTTTGGCTCTAGCTTCTCTCAATATGGCGTCCCTATCTGCATAGTTCAGAAGCCTCGCAATGATTGGGCGTGGTGGGGCACCGGGTTTGGGCCGTGGCCCCAGAGACCGATGCCCCCACTCTACAATCATCACAGCAGAGTGGACAGGTCCCAAAAGGTCACGCAACAGATCCGCTATGAAAGGTTCCATCTTGGCTATGGGTGTGGTCTCAAATAATAATATAATGCGCACGTTGTTGCACGCTAAGCGCACTTCTAAATCTTCGTTCTTTACACTAATCACCTCTAGCACCTTTTCCATCTGAAGCAATTGTGTGTGTGCCTCCGCCTGCGCATCGTGTTCATCAGACATCTTGTTTTCAAGGACATCTAGTCTGTGTTCATGTTTATCAACCTTTTTCTTCACCATATCAAGCCCAATGGCCAGAGCGTCTATTTTACTATCAATGGTTTTCATACCCGCTCGTAGTTCTAGCAGAATGGACCTGGTATCATCGTCTGCTCCCTCTGCCTGTCCCGAGCCTTTACCATAGTCATTCCGATAGCTCGCACCCTCCACAGCACGGGTCCCTCTTTTATTTTCGAACTGGAGCTTTGGTCTGCTTTGGCTCCAGTTTGCCCATGTTGGTTTGTGTGCTCGGCAGCAGGGTACCTCCAGACAGCTGCCTGCCCAGGTCACCAGCACAGACAACCACTTTGCAGTTGCTCCCGGTCTCCTCTCACGTGAGCGCACCACCGCTCAATAAGGCCGCTTCTCGTGGTCACCCACTAGTAGCCACCAGCAGTCCAGATCAGCTCTGCACAGTCTCCTCTGGGCCCAGCAACCGTCGGCGCTCCCTCCAACCCCGGCCCTCGAGAGGTCCCTCGTGGCCCCTTGCCTCTTCTCGCCTACTAATAAGGCAAAACAGGGGGGAGATGGCCGCCGAGTAGTACTCCCCCTCCAAGTGCCAGGGGCCAGACCAGCCTGACAGAACCTGCCCAGGCGCGTCGCGCAGGTCACAGCTCAGCTCGGCCCTGCCTCGCAGTCCCCACGAGGCCCCAATGCCCCTACGAGGCCCGCACCTCGCGAAACCCACGACCGCTCGGACCCACCACGCCCAACCACAGCAGCGCTACTCCTACCGCAGGTCCGCTCCGTTCAGCCCTCCTGCGCTTCCGTCAGCTGCCGTTCCTCACCGAGCGATCAGCTGCACCAGATCCACGTCGAATGTTGTTTCGGGGGGTGGTTGATCGTATTCCCTCTACTTCGGAGATCGTTCACATTGGCTCCAGCGTCTCACTCGTCAGTTATGTCTGTGCCGCTCATGCACCGCCAGGGTCAACATCGGATGTACTTGTCACAGCCCCAATCCGGCTATTGCTTGATCACAGCCAGCGAGCCCGCTCTCTTCAGACGGTAAGGGCTGCTCTGGAGATCGGCGCCATTTTGTAGCACGGCCCGCAACTTCTTATTCGGCCGTCACAGGCGTATCGTCGGGGCTAGGAAAGCACAGATCCCACCCAACTGTGCCCTGTCCGTTTATGCACACGCCAGGGGGGTTCACGGCATGTCTCGGGGGGGGAAAAGGATGGTAATCGTCCAGTAAATGTTTCGGGGTGCGGATCTCCCTTAGCAGGCAGCCATTCCGCTACGCGCCGAACCCACGCCCCCAGATTAGAGAACCACTTTAAAAGAAAATAACTTTTTTGCATCTTTTGTGCCTGCACCTAACTAAAAAGAAAGAAGTCATCCAAACTTACAAGAGATTGCTAAAGATAGAAAGCAGAAAATATAACTTTAAACACCATCTACCACTTATTTTCGTAATTAATTTTAGCAATTACTAAAATAACTGATGCATGTTTTTCCTTTATTATCTTCAAATATAACAAAGACGAAAATAGCACAAGATACAGAGAAAACCATGGAGGCTAAAAGAACTGGAGACCCCAAAAAACTGAAACACCGAAAAAGAGTAAACTGTATAAAAAGTTATAAAAAATGTAAAAGATGTTAAATCTGTACCGTTATCTATGTAATGCAACACAGAAAATAATACAGATTATTTTTAAAGCTTTTAAATTAAAGACTGTTGTGCCAACAAGGAATCGATCGACAGAAAACGTATGTGTGTCTATCTGTAAATGAGGTGGGCTAACCAAGAGTTTGAGGGACAGCGTAGTCTTTTGCATTGGTGTTAGTGGTTCAACCCCTAACATTTAGCCTTCAACCAACCTGTTTTGATGACCTTGTTTTTGCTGGGCTTTGGACTCCACACTTTACCACTGCTAACCGGTACTGATACAATCGGCTTATACCCAACTGGCATATTTATTTTACTTTTAAGTACCTAGTAAAATGCCACTACCTGTGCCCAGGGCCTGTAAATTAAATTCTACTAGTGGGCCTGCAGCACTGAATGTGCCTCCCACTGAACTTCCCCTTTAGACATGGCGTAGTAGTTAAATAAAAGTCTTAAATTCATTTTTCACTACTGCAAGGCCTACCTCTCCTGTAGGATAACATTGGAGTTAACTCATTACTTTTAATAAGCTGCAACATCCAAATGGGAACAGGTAAACAGGTCATATTGGGTGAAATATCCTCTCTTATGGTAAAGTCAGATTTTCATTTGCAATTTTAAAAATGCCACTTTTATATAGTTAGCATGTTCTTGCCTTAGCCATTTAGTGCCTGGAGCCAGTCAATGTGTCACATGACTGTGTATGGTTGACAGTTGGTTATGTGTATTCCTCCTAGACAGCCACATACAATAGAGAGCTTAGGTGTGCCTGGATGGGCCATCACTGGCAGTTTGGTAGGGTGGAGCTGGGCCCAGCCCTACTTACACCTGAATAGGTGGTATCCTGCCTTCACAAAAAATATTGCATACCCCTTATAGTTAGGCTGGAGCCAGGAAGAGGATGCATGAATCCTGTGCACTTCAAATTGTAACCTCTAGAAGCTTCTTCCACTTCCGCACCTACTCTTCAGTACACTTCTTTACCTGTGGAGTCTCTGCCAGGAAGGTGGACTACTGTGCTGCTGAAAGGACTGCCACTCTGCTGGACTGTTGCCCTGTTGATCTGTGCCTTTCCTGCCTTAGTCAGAGTGACTGGACCTTCATATGAACCCAGAACAAATAGAGTGACTCCAAAGGCTCGTGTGCTGGGCTCCTGTTCAGACCCACAGGGACATAACAGTCTCAGAACCTCCCGAACCAGCATACAGATGGGGCTGGATTAATCTCAGTATCCCCAACCCATGTCCCTCAAGTCCTGGACCCTTGGTGTGGCTTCAGAGATGCGTAATTTAAGGCTTTGTGCTGTTGGTGATCACGAACAGACCTGTTGGGGCTGAAACTTTCACACTTGCACAGCCCACCAGCGCAAAGTTCCTTCAACCTGATTCTTCAGAATTGCTCATGTGTAGCACCACTGCAAAGCTATGGCCAGCTCACTTGTGATGACAATAGGATCTTCATGCTAAAGTGAAGACTGTCTACAATGCCAGGCCTGCCCTTCATGCTATATTGACGACCATCCTCAATGCCTTTCTGCTCCTCACAGCCTTGTACATCACAAACAGGACTCTATGTGCTGGGCTGAAAAGGTAACTTTTCAGCAGGACTAGCCTGGTCCCTGAATCCAATCTGCACTCTGTCACAGTTGGCCTGAAGTCGTGACTTTCTCCAAGTCTTACGATGAGTGGTGCTTTGGGCTGTTTGGCATGATCTCCAGTTAAATCTTTAAAATTGCAAATTTCCGCTTCTACTGATTGGATTCTTTCCATTTTGGTTTTGTTTTTTTTATCAAATTCTACTATGTTTCTAAATTGGTGTGGGATTTGTCTTGCGATGTATTTTCACTTAACTATTGTTTGAAATGTTGCACAAATTCTTTACACATTGCCTCTAAGTTAGGCCTGCATGGTCTGTTTTAAGCTACCAGGGGGTTATGCATGGGTTAATTTGGGATTTGATTGCAATTTCACCCTGCCAACCAGTAACCCAATTTCACACTACTGGCAACAGACTACCTTTCTGTCAAGCTCTAAATCAGGCCCAAGATGTTTTAAAAATATCTTTAATAGTTATTAAAAAACAGACATTTGACAAATGAAAAGCAATGGTCACAATAGTAGTCTACATTGCTGTGATGATGAGTCACCAAACTTATATAAATAGGAACGCTGTGCCAAACCCTTTATTGGGGTTTTAAGCAAAGTCATACCATCATCATCAACAAAATTTTATTTCGGCACATTTGGCCATAAAAGCACAGTTTAAAATAGCAATTTACAATACAATAAAATGCGAATAAAAAAGAAAGCCCTAATAAAAGATCTACATTCCTAGCCCTGGGGCAGCAAGTCCAGAAATCAGTCATCTTGAAAGACAGAGCATAAAGTGCATGTGCAATATACATTTTAGGGTTATTTCCAAACAAAGTTTTTTTTCCCATTATATAATACAATTTAAAATTGCAGTGCATATTGGGATAATGACAGAAACTAGGATAGAAATGCATTTACTCGGCCCGCATGTTAGCCCCAGTTATCAACATGGTGATTAAAATAAAAGCAAAACATTAAGAGGCAATAATCTATATACAATCAGTGTCAGCGAGTAATGGTCAATAAGATGAATTCAATGATCTCTACACCGACTGTGACTGGACCCCAAATTCCTAAAGAGTTGGAGTAGCCATCGTGACCTTGCCTTCCTTATTCCTGGTAGAAAAATACCACATGGAGTTCAGACTCGTCTGAGTTGTTACACGCAGGGCACTCAGAGTCTGTGTGGCCCTCCCAATTTTTTGTAAATGAATGCTACGGAAAGACTCCATACCTGAATTGCAAATAAAGCTTTTTAGCCAAAAGCGGCTGTATGTTGTCCAGCACTGGTTCTAAAATATATGCGTTCTTTACTTCCAGAAACTCAGAGGTCAGTCGTCCCACTGAGGGCCTCCTCTCAAGCTGGGTGAGTTTGTAAACTCTATAGCTCTCAACCAAGGCTTTTCTGGAAGTCGTTTGGGAAATTTCTTCAGCATTTTACCACAAACTACCTTTGCCCAGTTCCTCGCAAATGTTCTTAATATACAACAACTATGGCAGCTTCCCTGCACCTCGCTGCCCTGTGACTTCAGTCAATTCTTCTCTGTAAGGGGCTAATTCAGGGGTGCACCACAAGCGACGCCAGAGCAGCTTCTTCCTCGATGTGTCTAATACCTAGATCCATACGGAGAGATGTTAATGGTGTGCTAGGAGGCAATTCCATAAGTTGTCTAGCGAATAAATTCTCAATGCAGGTCAGGAATGTGTCATATTATTTTAAATACACACATCCCTGCCATTTCCTGTCACACAGCACAACGTGAGTATTTGGAAATATGACCCAACCTTTTGAGCCATGGGCAATGTGATTTCTATAAACATTATTTTTTCCAGTATACTTTCAGTTACTTACTGTAACTAATAGAAGGACTATTGCAAACAACATTATTTGCAGTTAATTTTACAAAAACAATACTATTCCTAATTTATTTTAAAATGGAACTGGGTCGAAACACATTTGGGCCAATTGATGGTAATAATTCTAATGAAGAGCAATAAAAGAGGACATTGTGAAGAAGTACAAGGGAAGACAGGATAATGATATGAAGTTCTTCTTCATTTCAGGATCACGTAACAGAAGCATCCTACCCACAGGAGACCCAGCACCAACTGACAGCAGGAGACTTGGTAGCTAGGCACCAAGTACATTCCACATTATGGAGCTGCCAGCTGAACAGTTTGACTAGATAGAGAACAACAGGTGCATTCAAAGCAGTAATATGAGTAAATACCACACACATGCTGGACCATGAGGCTCCTCTCTAGCCATAACTTAATAAGAAAACATGTAGTTTAAATTTGTGATCTGACCTTTGCAAAAAAAATGTCAGTGCTTACTGAGGGAATGGGCCAACACACCTACAGAAACCTATGCCCGCCTTTGGGCCTTAAATAGGTCATTAAGATCAGCAACATCAAATCTGGTCTATTAAATATTATAGAAATGAAGTGACATGGAAAGAAGGCCCTTGGACTTCAAGGTTGTGGAATGCTCTGATCCCAAACCTGACATTTGAACCCACTTTTATTGCATTCAGGGAGAAGGTGAAAATGTAATGTTTCAGTCTTGCCTATATATTAACTCAATATTCAAGAGAATGGAACAAGAATTTTATATTTTGGCACTTTATTGACTGAACTCCACTTCTCAGTATGGCAGTGTTAGATATGGGGGTCTCTAGTTGGCAGAGTTAGGTACCACTGTCCAAATAGGGACCCTTGCTTCTAGTCAGGGTAAGGAGGATACACTCTTTAGATAACCTCTGCTCACCCCCTTGGTAACTTGGCACGAGCAGTCAGGCTTATCAAAGGCACTGTGTAAAGTATTTGTACTAACACTCGCAGAAACACAGTGAAAACACCACAAATGGACTCCACAACAGTTTAGAAAAATAGACGTATTTAATCTAAACTAAACAAGACCAAAACAACAAAAATCCAACATACACAGTTCAAGAATGTGGTTTCAAAAGTGTTCTTAAGGTTGCGTTAAAATAATCCACAGTTGCGTCATGTTTTAGCCAACAGTACCTTTAGATGCCACACAAGTTCAAATTGAAAGCTGCAGCGTTGAAAAACAAGTGATGCGTCACTCCTGAGACCCTGGGGAGGCGATGCGACAACCCCGCTGGACGCAGCGGGCGTGTTGCGGTGACTCCGGTCTGTATGCGGAGGGATGCAAAAGCTTGTGTGGATTCCGGGGCGTAGGTTTCGTAGGAAGCGTCTCGCAAAGGTACGATGCGACGATCTTCGGGACGGCGATGATCTCAGGTGCGGCGACGATGCGCAGTGCAGCGTCGATCTTCTCCTCTTGTGGCCCCTTGATACGATGGCTCTGCAACGACTTTCGAAATGACGTGATGCGGTCCGCAAGCAAGCAGTGCGATGATCTCACCCAGTGACGACAGGCTCTGCGATGATACTCGCAGCGATGGTAATTCCCGCACCGAATCAATGCGTTCCGCAAGCAAAGGATGCATTGGTTCTTGAAGCGGCAACAGGCGCTCTTCACGGCGGCGGGAATTTCCTCGCACTGACGGGGATGCGCCCCGCAAGCGAGCGATGCATGAAACTTGGTAGAAAGACTCAGTTTCCTCTTGTCCAGCTTCCCAAACAACAGGTACAACTTCCATATATAGCCATGTCTGAACTGGGGTGGCAGAGTGGGCTAAAGAACGGTGATGGATCAAAACCCAGATCTTTTGACTGGGTGTGAGTGTTTGATTGGTTCTGATGCTCCGTCCATCACCACCCCCTTTTGTGCCACTTTGGCTGCCATAAGTGTGGCAGGGTATGCTCAGACGTGAGTCCCTTGCTCACTTTGCCACTGGATTCAAGCAAGCCGGGCTGAAGACGGATGGAATGCCAGAAACCGGTCCTCGGAAGCTTGTTTCCGGGCCAGGGAAGGCATGGCTTGGCAGTTCGGGCTGGACTGTTCCCATGAGGCACAGGGTCAGACTGATTTGCATATAGCCATGTCTGAACTGGGGTGGCAGAGTGGGCTAAAGAACGGTGATGGATCAAACCCAGATCTTTTGACTGGGTGTGAGTGTTTGATTGGTTCTGATGCTCCGTCCATCACCACCCCCTTTTGTACCGCTTTGGCCACCATAAGTGTGGCAGGGTATGCTCAGACGTGAGTCCCTTGCTCACTTTGCCACTGGATTCAAGCAAGCCGGGCTGAAGACGGCTGGAATGCCAGAAACCGGTCCTCGGAAGCTTGTTTCCGGTCCAGGGAAGGCATGGCTTGGCAGTTCGGGCTGGACTTTTCCCATGAGGCACAGGGTCAGACTAATTTGCATATAGCCATATCTGAACTGGAGTGGCAGAGTGGGCTAAAGAACGGTGATGGATCAAACCCAGATATTTTGACTGGGTGTGAGTGTTTGATTGGTTCTGATGCTCCGTCCATCACCACCCCCTTTTGTGCCACAACTTCCAGAGGCACCACAACTGGCCCAAGCCCTCTAGGAAGGACAGAACTCTCTCAATAGAGTTCAGGGGGAAAGCTGGGGGTGAAGTCCTTTTGTTCCTGGGACTTCAGCTCAACTCGGGCCCTTGGAGATCTCTTCAAGCAAGGGTCATAGCACAAAGCAAAGTACTTCCCCTCTCCTTGGCAGCAAAGCAGCTGCAGGTCAGCCCACAAACACACACCAGAACAGTCCTTCCTCTTTAGTCTTCCAGATTTCTCCTTGGCAGAGGTTCCTTCTTGATTTCAGGATGATCTCATTTTCTGTAGTCTGGGGTCCTATACTTATACCCCTAAAAGTCTTTGTTCCCTTTGTGCAGGAGGGCTCTGAGCCCGGTCTGAACCAGTGCTGGGTGTTCCTTGAGCACTTTGTTTTCCTAGCTTCTCCTTTCCTTTCAGAGAGAGGGGCAGGATCGTCAGCCGCCCAGCAGGAGGTGGAGCCAGCATTGTGGAAGGTGTGGAAGGTAGGCACAGCCCTATTCAGGCCCAGGTGCTATCCCCTCTCACCACTCTAGGTGCAGATGGAGCTATTCAGCCCAGGGATGGCCTACTCAATCTCTGGGAGCCACCCAGCCCCTGTCACTCACAAACCAGACAGTCAATTCACAAACAGGCCAACGCATACAGAAAGGTCTGACAAGAGAACAGCCATTTTCTAAAAGTGCTGTTCTCAAACATTGGATTTAAAAACCACCTTTCCTAAAAGATGTGTTATTAAATCCTGAGTTCAGGGTTACCAGACTTGTATGTGCTATCTTGCTCCTATGGGAAGATATGCAGGTAACCATTGTATCCAGCATTCCCCATGATAGCCTATGGGCAAGATAGCCTTACAATAGTGAAAAGAAAAAATGGCTGTAATTCACTACCAGAGCATGTCACCTGCACAAGTACATGCTCTACCTTTCACATACACTGCACCCTGCCCAAGAGGGTACCTTGGGCCTTCCATAGGGGTGACCAATGTGTACCAAAAGGGAAGGGTTAGGCCTGGTTAGTGGGGACACTGGCCAGGTTGACATGGCAGTTCACAGACTTCCCACAGGCACTGCGGTGGCAGGCCTGAAACACCATTTTAGGGCGACTCATGTGGGTGGCACAATCAGTGCTGTAGGCCCACTAGTAGCATTTGTATCACCAGCCCTGGCACACTCAGGGCACTTTACTAGGGACATCTTGGTGATACAAATATGCCAATCATGGATAACCAATTACAATCACAATTTATTCAGGGCGCACTTGCACTTTTACACTGATCAGCAGTGGCAAAGTGCCCAAAGCATCTAAACCAGGAAAAACGAAATCCAGCACAGCGTCAAAAATACAGGAGGTCGAGGCAAAAAGACAGGTGAAACCACGCCAAAGATGCCAGGTCTAACAGGCAGATTTACTTATTCTGATCCATACTAGCATTCTGAAGTAATTGCACAGAACCCATTATGCTCTGCAAACTTGCTCAGTAAAAAAGTAAATAAAGAAACCAATCTGGCTCAAACACTAGATTTTTCCTTGGTTATATAGCTCTTTTGGATTACCTCATCAGGTCGTAGCTTCATCTGCAGGCTCGACGGGTTTGTCGTGATCTTCTTGATAGGCAGTATTTTAAAACTATAGTGTGCTGGAAAAGATGGTCATTTAATCTTCAAAATAAAAATTCCGATAGAACGCCTGCAAAAAGGAGCTATGTTCCGATAGTGCAAAATCAAAGCACTACAATGCATTGTTGTTTCTGCTTATCTTTTTGCAGACAAGAGACAATATAATGTCAGTGTCCATTATAATCATTAACTCTAATTGATCCTTGAAGCCTGCCAGAAAATGAAAATACCTCGATAATAAATCGTACTGTCTGTCTGTAGCCACGTAATACAACTGACATGATGCGTTCCATGACATAAAGGTGTAAGTTTGAGATGTATTTTGGACACACATTGAGAAGAATTAACATTTCAGGAATGCCAGTAAATAAAATACACACAAGTATGTCAACAGTTGGGTTTCTTCATGAGGAGGGTTTTGAAGTAGAAATAGAAAGTAGGCAGGTCCAAGTTGAGGACCTGCGAGGACGCATCTCGACTGAGCTCCACAGTTTAACCCAATGCCAAACCCATGACGTGTATAATTCTGCCCAAATCTGACCCATGGAACAAATCAAGAGGTGCCACTGCCAGAGCTGTTTATTTATGGTGGTGGTGACTGCGAGCTTCGAGGACACCGTTTCTGAGGCTGAAGAGCTGGGAGCGCTGAATTGCCAATGCCCAGATGGCCGATTGGAGTGGTGCAGTGCGCAGCGACACCGGAGGAGAGCGGCGCCCTCACAGTATAACGTGTCATAAAGGGTCACTGGAAGCTTGACATTGGTGGCACAAGGTAGGAGGAGAAGTAGAGGACCGAGCAATGATCAACACCACTGCTCAGAGTGAAGGTAATCCCTTCCCTCTTAGACAATAAGAACAGCAGGGTGGGATGTCTTTCTTTGTGGAAGGGACGCTTTGAGAAGAAATAATAGTGACACATTATGCCTGCTGCCCTCGAAAGCTTGACAAGGCCCATGCTTCCTCCCCAGCATCTCTCCAGGCCCTCAACCTAGTGCTGGGACAGCTACCTGATGACTACGTTCCCAGTGCAACTCCACATTCAAGAAGCAGGTGAGAATACTTCCACCTGAGTAGCCTTGTGTACCTCACTGGCAAAGAACTTGATGGAGCGAGGTGGCAAATACAACATTTTGTGTACCCCTCGTAAAGTTAATATCCCATAACATTAATATTGACTGATTGCATGTTTTGCGAAATTAACCAACCATAGAATAAAGTGCACACATTATTTTTATTATTACACATGGGAAGAACTAACTTTGCTTGCATGTTGCAAATAAACCCAGCTAATATGTATTGTTATTGTGTTATGAATTAATGCACAGCTTGGAAAATAATCAAAACACAATTTAAATGTGCTTATTGTATTCAGTATCAGTATCAGTTTAGCTTTATTCGATTTTGTTTAAAAACCATAAAAGCATACATTTAAAAAAAACACTCATGACAAAAATTACATACAAATGCACAGAATGACAAGAGGACAAAACATTTGTCTATGCTACATCAATAAATTCCTTTGTTTCATAATAGAAATCATGATTTTCTATACCCATGACCAAAGTACATTGTTTCGGGGGGATTGAGGGCGGAAAAGCCATGGCCACAGAGTGCACGGGTAATTCTGCCCTTCGAGTGAGCTGACTCTGTCCTTGGTTTTAGGCGAGTGGTATATGCCATACTTGGGTAAAAGTCACGAAGGTCCCAGACGGATATAGGGCCAACACCTTCACGAGGGTACAAAGTTCGCATGTAGGGAACGACTGAACTGCTTCTAAATTTTATTAAAACAAGGTCACTGTCAATGTCTTTTTTAAGGGGACCTAGCCAGCCCACCCTTGTAACAGCCATGATGGTACCGTCCAATCCTAGGGGCAGGGGCCTGTTTTTAGTTAGCCAGTGCGTGGCTTTGTTCCGTAAGTCTTCCTCCCGCTCAATTTTCCCACGTTTGAGTGCTGGAACTCCCACAAGAACACACACAAAGGGAGCAGCCTCCGGGGGTAGCTGTATGTGTGCTGTATTATTAGGCTCTACTCTTGTAGCAGTAAGTTGTATAGGGCCGGATTTGGGGTTAACTTTAGAAGCATTAGGGGGTGAAAGGATAGGAACTACACGGTGAGTTTGATTGTTACTGCTTGTACCAGGTGGGTTGGGACAGGTTGATGTTACAGGTTTTTCAGTACATATTTGGTTGGTCTTAATACATTTCTCTATTCCCAACAAACTATCCTCTAGGGTGGAAATTTTAACAATCAGTGGAGAAATGAGTGAGCTAACCATTTGTTCAATCTGGGACAGAAAGTTTGAATTGAAGGTTGTTACCAATTGGTCAATTTTTTCTTCCAGTTTTAGAAAAGGGTTAGTTGGAGTCAGTGGGGAGCTAAAACACAGTTTTTTGTTGTTTTGATTTGTTCCCTGTGGGGTTAACCCCTTCCCACTTCCTTTTGCTAGTTGCGGACTGGGGAAAGACTGTGGTTGGTGTGTTAACATTTTTGGATTGGGGAAGATGTACCAGAGGACTATTGATTGGGGTTGACATACCAGGGGACGCCGGGTGTTGTAGTCTCCCCTCCCTCCCCCCTTTCTGCGGCCGCGATGTCAGGAGTGGCGGCGGGGGAGAGCGGAGCTGCCTGGTGAGGTGTCTTTGGGTCGGGGCAAAACAAACAGGTCCCCCAATGATCTGGCGCTCCCACTCGGCCGCAGCAGCAGCCCTCTCTTAAGCGCCTCCGGGCGCGGGATCGTGACGCGGCTATTCGCGTCTTCCCTGGGCAGCAGGGGACGCCGGGTGTTGTAGTCTCCCCTCGCTCCCCCCTCTCTGCGGCCGCGATGTCAGGAGCGGCGGCGGGGGAGAGCGGAGCTGCCTGGTGAGGTGTCTTTGGGTCGGGGCAAAATAAACAGGTCCCCCAATGATCTGGCGCTCCCCTCTGTATTCATTTATGTGGTGGAGAGGTCGAAATGTAAGTATAAAATGCATTTATGTGGCTTATTTGCTTGGTAACAACTTACTGGGAAACATTAGTTAAGTAGGGGGTTAACACAATGGGTTTAAAATTCAATAATTATTATAAATCTGTGTTTGTTTTCACGATAGTTCCAAAAGTGGCCTCTGAGGCCTGTACAAAGATGGACGCTTGGGTAAACTGTGAGCAAGAGCTGAACTGCGCAGGCGCGCCTAAACCTGCAAGTCAGAGTGAACTGCCTGTGCTCGAGGAGGTTCAAGGCTGATGTGGCCCGGAACCTAGGATGGGTGCCAAACCTGGGCGACTGAACGTTAAGATCATGAGAACATTGCCTGATGTTGCCTTAAGTCGGCCTTCGACCTTGTGCCCAGGGCAAAATTGTGGGAAGTCCTAAGAAAATTGGCTCTAACACCTGAAATTATAGACCTCGTGGTTAGATTGCACGAGGATAATTTTGCCCGGGTAAGGTGGGGAGGCCAAGGGCAAGTGACGGCTAGCTTTCCTGTAACACGAGGGGTCCGTTAGGGATGTGTTCTGGCTCCTACCCTTTTCTTGCTGTTTATTGACCAGGTAGTGAAGTTTTTTGCCAACACCCCCACTGACGCACCCTCTTTAGGTGGGACCAAGTTCCCAATGCTTATATTTGCTGACGACACCCTACTCCTCTCTAAAACACGTAGGGAGCTGCAAATTGCACTTAATCGGTTTGAGGAGTTTTGTAAACTAAACGATCTTCAAATCAACGTAAGTAAGACCAAATTTATGGTCTTAACTAAAAAACGTCCCATCAAAAGCACAGTCTCCCTGAATGGCATCAACATTGAGCAAGTGGAGGTCATGACATACCTCGGAGTGACCCTGGATTATCGGCTTCGCTGGAAACACCAGGTTGATGTACTCCAAATTAAATTTGCCCGGCTTACGGGCTGTTTGGTTAAGGAGCAACAAATTTCATTAACTAAAAGGGTTGCACCAGCTCTTAAGATCTACGAAGCCAAAATTAGCTCTGCCATACTGTATGGGGCTGACTTATGGGGCTATAAGGATCTCTCACCATTAGTAACAGTCCAAAATAAATGTTTACGAAAATTGATAGGATTGCCTCAATCCACTCCGATCCACTCGTTATCGGACAGTTGCATTATGGAGACGTATTTGGACTTCTTCGGACCTCAGCCTCTTTGCAAAAGAGTTGGCGGTAGTTAGATCAGTTTGGGGCTCTACTAATATTCCCTGGCTAAGAGAGGTCACAATGGTATTGGAGGAGATGGGCCTTAATCAGTTATGGGTCCCCCCTGAGTCATCCTCCTTCCCCTCTAAGCAAGATTTTAAAGCACTCTACTGGGCTTCCGTCAGAAACTCACTTGTGGCGCAATCAGATGCTACTAGCTTGACGGGCAGATTTTTGGCTCACAAATTAGACCCCTCACTGGAGATATACTGGGATGTGATCACCAAGACCCTAGACAAAAAACTGTGTCATCAGTTTCGAGTAGGGTCCTTACCAGTAAGGTCCTTTTCTAAGAATTGGTCTGTTCATCATCATTTAAATGACCTTTGTCCCTGGTGTTGTGACCAAAAGGAAAGCATAGGCCACTTTTTCTTTGCATGCCCTGCCTATCAAGCCCCAAGAAATAAATGGATCAGGCCTATTTGCCGTAGACTGGATGTTAGAGGGAGTATGGAGGCCTTGAGGGTGCTACGTACCAACACATCTGAGTTGGTGGTTGTGGGTGTTGCTAAGTATCTAGGGTGGGCATGGGTTATTAGACCCAGACATTTAAACGCAACTTAAAAACTTTTTTTTAATACTATTGGGTGTTTATACATTAGGTCTTTAAAAATGTTATTTAATTATTTTTTAACTGTTGGAAGATGTTTTTTATATGACGATTTAAATGCTTTTCTATGTATGTTTTATTCTGTTATTGTAACTGTCTTTTATGATGTAAAAATCGAAATAAAGACCTATGAAACTTAAGCCTGATGTTGCCACTCAAGGAAATGGCTAGGGCAAAGACTGTCCTAAAAGAAAGACTTATTATTTCTTGCTGACACGCTGTGAAAATGATGTTGTAATGGTGAAGAGATGCTCACCCACCCCGATTATGTCCAATCACAGCCCAAATAAGTGGTCTTAGTTACATTTTAAGGTAGGTATTTAGGGTATAAAAACCCCTGGTTTTGTCTAGTTGGGGTCGCTTTTTCAATTTCCATCTGAGATGCTGCCCGATTGCTGACCGATTCCTGGATGTAAGACTTCTAATGGTTTTTCTTCCTTGTTTGCTTTGCAGGATTGAAGGATAAGATGAGGGTGTTAGTTAAGGATGTTAGGAGAGAATGATTTTGGAACTATCTGTTCTTTGCTAATTTTTAACTGTTCTCTATAATAAAGCGATTTTCCTTGAGCTCTAAATAAAATGATCATTTTGAAATAAAGTTTAAGATTTTACTGAATAAAGATTTACCAATGCCTAAATGTCAGACATGATAAAGTTTTGCTTTGAATAAAAATTAGATAAATGAAGAAGTAAGAGCTGGTCTTTGAATTCTTCCTACGCCTAATTTTCATTCTAGTAGATCCATTGCCACTATGGTGATGGGTCTGAATATTTTAAGTCTGAATAAACCATGGGAAATGTTTTAAATCTGCAGGTGTAAATAATGAATAGTTAAATAGGTTTAGACCCTCCACCTAAATGTTACAGCATTTCTCTATTGCGATTCACCAGAGCCTTGAAGCCAAGTGTAAGCGAACAGGGTAAATGCACAGTGTTATGGGCCC
The DNA here is from genome assembly GCF_964261635.1 of Lissotriton helveticus. Classification (NCBI taxonomy): domain Eukaryota; kingdom Metazoa; phylum Chordata; class Amphibia; order Caudata; family Salamandridae; genus Lissotriton; species Lissotriton helveticus. The sequence goes on along the minus strand of NC_136065.1, from coordinate 1,464,112,949 downwards.
CACTGATGCATGATTTGTGTGTTTAAGGTTTCAGGGAAATGGTGAGTATTGATTAGAAATGATTTCTGGAGCCGCGCTGTAGCAAACTCACACACAAAGAGAAGTGACAACAGCCCTAGGGGAATAAGGTAGCACTGTTAGACTTGTAACAGTGACCCCATCTAACACTCCGCTGGGATAATATCCCCGCTTTGTATTCACAGGTAAACTAAAGTTCGTGGACTGTAGTCAAAACTGAGTTTTTCTCAATATGTACTTTTTAAACCTTGTTACGTCACAATGGTTTCTCCAAAATTTTATCATCAATGCAGTTAGTATTCAAAGCGTCCCAATTTCGGGCTCCTCTATTGGCTCCTTTGGGGCATTACTTAGGAGCTTGAATATTACATCCAGGCAATCTTTGCCCAATTGCTCTACCGTCTGATACACAAGCCTCTTGATCACACCCATAGAGTTATCCCAGCTTTTCAACACAGCAACAACTTTACACCTGGTGTGTTGACATGCATCTACAACTTTCAGGAGAATACAAATATCTTAATTGAGGGATGTAGACAAATAGCTATGACTTTTAGGAGCAATACAATCATATTTTTTTAAATATGTTTCCTCTTATACTTTGACTAAGTGAAGGGAATTAAAAAATGTGCCCACCCATCTCCAACTTGAAAACCCCTGTATAAGTGGGGTTACCCTTTCCATCTGAACTTCTCTGTCAAAAGCAAATATTTTGCAGTGAAAGAAGTCTGGGAAGCTGGGAGATACTAGAAAGACTGAAGCAATGCCACTGGGGGTGCCCTCCTGTGGAGGAGTTGGGAAGGAATGGCAACTCCAAAATGCTCTGCAGTATGCAAAGAAAGCCACCGTCTCTGCTCATAAGAAGAAGAAGAATAAGGGCATACTCTATCCTCTGATGAAAACAGACAAACTATACCTGCACCCCTCATGGTCCAACGATCCTAGCTCCATCAGTTGATATCCATAAAATGCTGACATTATGTGCTTTTACTATGACTACTATTGTGTTGTGGTAGGGCCCTTCCCATTCTGGGCAGCTATCCCTAGCACTTATTTGGTAATTTAGAGACTTCCTACATGTTGATATAGTGGCTCTGGCCTCGGGTATCTAGTTGGGTTGTAGGGCTACCTCCAGGTTTGGAAAGTTGTCTTTTTTGATGGTCTTAGTGCTTATCTTTACAGGTTATCATGTACGGATCAGAACACCCTTCACTTTTAGGACAGGCGCCCACTGTCACACCATGCTCCTGTGGGGATAAACCAAGATTTCTTCCTAGTTACTTGTTTCTGGGGCTCTTCAATCCAACATTGTAGATTCTAGTATAGTAGTAAGGTCCCAATCAGCCCATTCCCAAATATGGCTGCAAGTAAGCTGTCTTGCCACCAAAATCCATTTCCACATCTTTGGTTGCTTAACAAAATAGTCTAACGAGATCTAACAACGCAAGATAACATCGAAGAGGTAACTGAAAAATACTTTGAAGAAAATATTAATGGTCAGGTATCCGAGTCCACCCTGTGGGACACTGCAAAGGAGTTAATCAGGGGAGAACTAACAGTGGATATGGCCACCTATCACCACTTGGCTAAGCAAAAAAAAGAAGGCCAAAGTCCCAACTCTCCTAAGCTAAACAATTCCATCAAAAGGGGAGCGCAGCTCTCACATTTAGGGCGTCATGCAGAATCCGTGAACAATAACAGCAACTGGCCATGAAAGAAATGCCTCTGAACTATTTTATATTAAAGAAAATACTGCGAAAATGGTGATAATGCCGATAGATTGCTAGCATACAAATTAAGCCACATTAGATTTTGAAACCACATTTGGCAAATGCAGGACACTGAGGTCAATAAACAAACCTTCACCTGAGTGATGCCATATATTTCCCTAACTACTACTCAGAGTCATCAATTCCTAGACCCCCAAAAAGCGAGATCATTATTTATTCGAGTCCACACCTCTCCAGACTTACAAGAGGATTTTGGGGAACTGGTAGAGGCAAAAACACTGGAAGAGGTGCAATAATCTATTAAAAGTATGACTAGCTTTAAAACCTCAGTGTCAGATGTCGTCCTGGCCTCCTTTTATAAACAAATATAGATATTAACCTCTTAAGGAAAGTATTTAACTTCTGTCTAACACACGATCAGTCACTGATTCCATTCTGGTTTCCTACTTATCTCTCAAGTTGAAGCCGGAAAAAATTGGTGGGCCATATCATCCAATCACACTTTTAAATTGTGATGTAAAAAAAGGTGCCTCTATTATAGTTGAAAGTCTCCACAGACCTGCCAGCCCTATTTCTAGGTGAACAAGTGTGGCTCCTGTCTCCTGCATGTTTCGAGTCTCAATGGAACCACTAATCCATCGAATTCTGCAGGTCCCAAACATCAATGGCAGCTGGGTAGGGTAAGCATAAACTGGTGTTATTCACCAACAACCTCCTGTGCTTTGTTAGTGAGCCAGAATCTTTACTATAAGCCCTACAAATTGCACTTGATAGAAGTTTTATATTTTTCAATTAAATATTCGAAATCCCAAGGATTGGGTATAGCAGATCCGTATAAAAGTATTTAAAAATTAGTTAACAGAAGCAGGCTGTACCTATGCTGGCACTCTAATTAAACATTTAGGTGTGTTCCTTCGAAAGTGGTCCTGGGCTCTATATAATTGCAACATTCTCCCTCTCCTCCAGACCCAATTTAAAGGCATGTATCACTGGGGTCAACTTGAAATTTCATGGATGGAACTTAAAGAAGAATGTTATCCCTTAGTTATATGTCACCCCGAATCTGCCACTACAGTTCCATGCATTGACTCTGGCTCACACTTAGGAAAATATGCTAAAATTCATATGGAGTGATGTAAGAAATTTGGTTATTAGTTGAGAGGGGGTGAAGCCCCAATCAAATAATAAACACAATCCGTGTCAGGTTGAAACGCAAAAGTCATTAATAAACCTGCGCTTAGCACTGTGCTAACAAGTAAATTAAATGAACCAATCAGGTGTAGGTCAATTTCAGAAAGCACAATCACTTTACCACTGATTAGCGGGGAAAAAGAGTCACAGAAGCCAAGAAAATTGGTGTCAGCAAAAAAAAGCAAGGGAAGGCAACATTCTTAGGAGACTCTGCAGAAAGGACCAAGTCCAGAAAGAGACGTAATACAGAGAGTCACAAAGGCAACAGTTTTTGCTCACTAGCAGAAAGGGGGTGCTGACTTACCCAGGAGCAAGTATGTGCATCCAAGATTCATCCAACATTGGACTGAAATCGCAAGCAAAATGAAAAAGCATGGATACAAGCAGAGGTAGAGTTATCTAAGATCCCAATCCATTACGTACTATTGCTCCCTTTTCCAGCGGGACCAAAAAGTGTATACAATTCTCCATCCCTCTTCATTGACCCAAGAGTACTGGCAGCAGCAGTGTGCAAGAAGGGTTCAATGACTTCCCCATCTCATTTGACTACCATCATATATAATCCAAACTTGCCAACAGGCATGTCGGATTGAGGGTTCCATGGGTGGAACTCTTGCAGACCATCACGGTTGGTAGAGTTCTTTGAAGCTTGAGACCTGCTACCCCCTGAAATTATAGCAGACTGCTTCAACCTCTCTAGATTAGAGGATTCTTGCGTCACCCAGGTGTTGCATTGGACTTCAAGGCAAGAACTCAAAGAAAAGCTCTGTTGGTAACAAACACACCTGTTGACTGAGTTCACAAAAAGGGTCAGGGGCAATGGCATTACATCATTATACAGATATATCCAAGCCTTAAAACCACAATCAAAACAAAAATATGTATTGAATTGGCAGATATACTTAGAGGTGGAGATTCTTGGGCACTCTCGGTCTGTGGTTTGGAGGAGAGCAGTCAAATGATCAGTTTGCATTCACATTACAAGATGGGATTCACCCCTTTCAAGAGAGAAGGGGATTTTCTGGGGGTCAGATTTGGGTTGTAACAGGTACGAGGAGAGGGTCACTCTTGGGTGTCCTGTATATACATCAAACATTTGTGTGCAAACTCTTGTTCCGTAGTAAAGCTCCTCCTCAGCTGTTGGTCCTATTTTTGGGGGACCCCGGGGAGGTCGCATCCTTCCATTAACAACGCCCCTGGGGAAACTGATGCCTCACTTGCTATTGGTGGCTGGATTGTACATAGCTCAGTTGTTAGAACAGCTAACCAATCCTGAAATGTGGGGATGTAAAGTGTCGATTATCGTCCCAAAGGAAAAACTGTCAGCTATTGCACATGATGAAGTTTATACATTTGTTAGAGAATGTCTTCCTTCCCTTAAGCAAACGAGAAGAACCCAGGTGATGGAGGGGTGACCCAGCAATACTGTCTGATATACTTTGGTGCTCACAGCTCTGTGACTTATCTTCTCCACAAAGGGGAGACAGGGAATCAAATTTATTTAAGCGATCATTACAATTCTGTCATGCGATTCAGCGATACGATTGTTGCCCTGAATCCTTTTTGAGTCTGTACCACCGGTCTGAGCATCTTATGTAAATCTATAAGCTTGCCAGCTTTATAATAAATGTTTCCTGTCAAAATACTGTCACTTATTTCAGAGGCTCTGTAATTGTCCTTTTCTGTGTTTTTATATGAAAATAAGGTTGTTCAAAAAGAAGGAGGAAGATTATTTTCTGTCCGTAGACTTTCATCTAAAATAGGGATATTTTAGAAGGGAGAAATCTGAGAAATGGAGCAACAAAAAAATCCATATCTTTTCACAAAATATCCTTCCAGAATTGACAGATCTACGGTAGACATATGGATATACGCCCCTGCATATTTAAAATATGTTCAAATGATAGCAATAGAATAAAAAGCCATTTCAAAGCAGGATAAAAAGTGTATCAATGCCATTTGAGCCCAGATACGATGCTTGCTTGCACGCACAAAACATTTCACTTTTATCAGCACAGAGCATCAGTCTCTGTTGATTGAAACCGCACAGTATCCACAGCGCTTCATTTCAACTTAAGAGAGAACACTACTCCACCTCACTTTGATCATATTAATAGCCACTTCTCATGGCCAAAAGGCTTCTTCGCAATCTTCTGTTGCTAGGTGACTGGCCAAGTACTACAATTTAGACCTTTGCATTCACCAATGATATATTTTAGTTGTAGATATTAGAAATTCAGACTTACAATACATAAGGCCTTTAAAATAACCTCTGCGTCTGCAACTAGATTATCATAGGAAAAAAATATATGTTCGATGCATTTATTTTTCATGTCGTCAATGCCTTGAGTTGCACATAATGAATAAGGAAGTGGAATAATGTTTTATTTATAAATTCCATTTTATGAATGTGTCTGTCATTATAAAGTGTCTAGTACAATAAATATTGGCTTATTTACATAATGAATGAGTCAAGCAATACAGAAGGATAACTGGTATCACTGTTGCAGAAGACACTACAAAAAAGTACAAAAAAGTATAATAAATGACTGTATAAATCAAACAAAGTCGAGCAAAATTTAGCCTCCAACTAAGGCTCAAACCCATAATGTATTCCCATGTGCTCTCCTCTATATTATCAGGAGAAACACTTCTCTTTTTGGAAACAAACATGACATGACCTTTGCCACTGACCGCATCACAAAAAAGTGAAGTCAAGTAGACTTCATCACTGATGACACTAAGCAAAGTGAAGACAAACTTAGGGCCATAGATACAGTACCTTTTTTGAGGTTGCAAACAGCCCAATTTGCAGAATGTTCAAAATCGAATTTGCGATTCCATAACCTGTTACTGAATTGCAATTTGGTTTTGCGAATTGGTATTTGGATGGGTGTGCTTAGGGTGTACCTTTCTAATACTGATTCGCAGTGGTATGTATGAATGTTTTGTGACTAACAGCTAGATTCATCAAAGTCCCGTTTTGCGAGTCTGTAATAGCGATTCATAAGGAATCGCTATTAAGGACTTGCAAAACGGGATTCATGTAGGAATTGCAAAAAATATTGCGATTCCTACATCTTCCTTATTTGCGATTAGCCATTTGCTAATCGCAAAATAAGGATGCGATTTCAAGGATGCCAGGGATGTTCAAAGGACACCCTGTAGCACCCCTGAAAAGCAAATTTAGCCAGATGTTGCGCACACACATGTCCAAAGGACATGTGTGTGTGTAACATACCACTCCGAAAAATGCACTAAAGTGCATTTTTCTGAGTTTTGGCTATTTACCACGAAGTCTGACTTCGTGGTAAATAGCGGCCAGGAATAGCGAATTCCCTAATAGAAAATGGTTATTGAATTGCATTTAAGGAATCTCAAATAGAGATTCCTTAAATGCAATTCCTCGCAAATATGCGATTTCGCAATTAGCGATTTTTGCATTTGGGATGATGAATCCCAAATGCAAAAATTGCACTCGCAAAGGGCCAGATTCTCAGAATCTGGCCCTTTGCGAGCTGTTTTCGGCTTGATGAATCTAGCTGTAAATTAGATAGGCAAAAAAGTCATGTTTTACTGACACCTCAAGTGTGGTGGTAACCATTCTCAAATGGGAAGGGGTCCCAGTAGGACCCTTTCTACTTTGTGGATGTTGATGGAAATATTTTATAAAAGCAAAGAAATTGAGTTAGCTGAAGTCACCTATCGATTTGTCCCCCCACCCCCTCTGTGCACCCCTGGCCTCTACGGTCACGCAACCCATTAACAAAAGTGCCACACCTAACTCTCTGAGTCTGGGAGCGCTCACTACAAACCTGCTAGTGACCCTATTGTGGAGAAGGAGGAACAAGAACTCCAGCCTCAACTATGAGGCAATACAACTAGGGGCACAGTCGGAAAGAAGAAGAGAACTGAAATAGTCATCAAATCAAAGAGGTTGTGTGCTTCCCAGTCCTTCCATTAGTAGTTCTACAGAAGTGGTAGAAAAGGAAAATTAATTGAGCAAATTAAGGACCTATGCTATAGATTCATAGACACTTTGTTGGACAAGCTGGAGCCAATTTCCAAAAGTTTGGGTGCAATCGAACTAAAGCTTCGCAAGATGGACTCCTTCTATGCCATGCAACATCCGGTAGTGGTGCCATCTGTCGTCTCCCACACACGGTGCATACCATCCATAGCAAAGATTACTCTTGCTGAGTTGGCAGGAAGCTATCCTTTAACAAGCATGTCAGTCAATTGACCTGTGGCTTAATGCAAGCAGGCAAGAGTAGAAATACCACCATAGAGTCAGAAAAGGGAAAGAGGGAGGATTTTGGGGGACATCAACATGTTTAAGGGTGGGACGACCACTGAGCCAAAACTGATATCAATTATCCTGATCCTGATGCATGCCCATATCTGATTCTGATGTCAAACATGCCCTGCTGAGCTGCTGGTGCAGAGGAGTCATTTTCTCAATAAAAAATAAGGTTTCACACTGGCTGCACCCTCATGCTGGCCTATTTCATTTGGATTCATGTAATATTTCGATGGTCAGACGGGTGGGATTGGTTGGCACTTCGTAAAGAGTAAGACCTTAGAAGACGACTGTGTCATTGTTAATTTTAGGTATCATAATATTGCAAAAAATTAATGACCAACTGTACTGAATTAGGTGTTTTAGGACCCAATACTTCCTTTTCCCGCTGGACTTCTTTGAGGCACTGGCACTCTGTTTGAAGCAATGGCAGATGACTGTCCCACAATTGCCCCCATGGAAACCTGTGGGCCGCAGTGTTGGCAGAATTGGCTTTCACCTGAATCTTTTTACCACAATGGGAGGCTCATCCTTTCTCTCCCAGGTTGATTGGCTGCACCTTGAAGTAAATCCTGCAACCTTATTATCCATAGCCTACCAAGAGTACGGGTTACCCCTTATAGACTGTGCACCTAAAATAATACCCCAAAATAAATTATTTCTGCTAGTGCCTGATTGTGAGACTAGTCTCTTACCTACTAGTGTTTATACATTTTGTTCTCAGAAGGCAAGGTTTGAACTGTCTCCTATTGGATTAGTTGATCATTCATTGCCCGGTGATGTAGATATTAATGATTTACCTTCTGGCTCTTATCCTCTCAACCAAGTATTTTGAGCTGGAACATTGCAGGTGTTAGGGGTAACATATATCACCCTAATTGGGGAAAGTTCATTGATAGTTTTGAAATTTTTTAATTCCAGGAAACATGGGTGGCGGAGCAAGCGAATCTGAGTGCATTCAAAAGTTATAGTGTTCCTACTATCAGATCTTCTGCTGGGTGTCCTTTAGGTGGGATGCTTATATCACAGTACTCCTCCTTATCATTTCCAGTTATTGAAGTGCATTTGGATTCTCTGTATATAGAAGGACTGATTCTTTTCTTTCACGTCCAAACCTCTCCTGTTGATTAGCATATAGAACAGGAGTTGTGGGTATAAGCAAGAATCCTCAATTTTTCATCTGTTGGAAAAATATTGGCAACCCACTTAGAATCTCATGATGTTCTCCCTAATCTAATCCAAAAGTGCCAAGGACTTAATATCAATCAATAAATCAATCAGGGTTTTGTAGAGTGTGCTACTCAATCATGAGGGTCACAAGGTGCTGGGGGGAGCAGCTCTGGATCAGTCGAATAGCCAGGTCTTGAGGTCCTTGCTGAACAAGTGTAGGGTCAGGGAGTGTCTGATGTTCACAGGGAGCAGGTTCCAGGTCTTGGCTGTGATGTAGGAGAAGGCTCTCCCGCCGGTTCTGTGTCTGCGGATGCAGGGGACCTCTGCCAGGGCGAGGTCGGCAGAGCGGATGTTCCTCTTGGTTATTTGGAATGATACTCTGTTGTTGAGGTATTTGGGTCCGATGTTGTTGAGGAATTTGTAGGCGTGGGTGAGGAGTTTGAAGGTGATCTTCTTTTCGACGGCCAGTGGAGGCCTCGTAGGTGTTGAGTCATGTGCTAATGACGCGATGTCCCGAGGACGAGTCTGGCTGCGGTGTTCTGGATGGTTTGGAGTTTGTGTAGAAGAGTTCTGTTGACTCTGGAGTAGAGGGCTTTGCAGTAGTCCAGTCTGCTGGTTATGAGTATGTGGGTGACAGTCTTTCTGCATTCGTGGCAGATCCATTTGAAGGTCTTGCCGAGGATGCGAAGGCAGTTGAAACTTGTAGATGTGACGGCGTTGAGCTGATGGGTCATGGAGAGGGAGGAGTCAAGGATGATTCTGAGGTTCTCAGCGTGGACTGTAGGGTTGGTGGGTTCCTGAGGGCAGAGGGCCAGCAGGTGTTGTCCCATGCGGAGGTGCAGGGTCCAAGGATGAGGACGTCTGTCTTCTCTGAGTTGAGCTTCAGGCAGCTGTCCTTCAACCAGGCTGCCATGTTCTGTCATGTTCTTCATTCCTTCCTAGAAGCAGTGTCTGGTGTCTTTGAGATTCTTCATGAGTGCGAGGATGAGCTGGGTGTTGTCAGCATAGGATACGATGCTGAGCCCATGCTGTCTGACGATGGCAGCGAGGGGGGCCATGTAGATGTCGAAGAACCTTGGTACTCCGCAGTTGATGTCAGTGGGTTCGGAGAGGAAGGGAGGGAGTCTGATCCTCTGGGTTCTACCGGAGAGGAAGACTTGGATGCAATCGAGGGCTGTTCCCTGTATCCCTGCATCATGGAGTCTGGTTGCGAGCGTGCGCTGTGTGACGGTGTCGAAGGCTGCGGAGAGGTCTACAAGGATGAGGGCCGAGTAGCATGCGAATATGTCATCCGTGGCGGCAAGGAGGGCGGTCTCAGTGCTGTGATTGCTGCAGAAACCCGACTCGTAGGTGTCTAGGATAGAGTTCTCTTCGATTAAGGCCGTCAGCTAGGCGTTCACGAGTCTCTCTTTGGCTGCAAAGGGGGGAGAGATGGGTCGGTAGTTTTTCAGTTCCATTGGGTCTGCCAAAGGTTTCTTGAGGAGGGGTTTCAACTCCGCTCGTTTCCAGTTGGGGGGGCAGGTGCGAGATCTGAGGGAGGTGTTAATCATCCGTCCTAGTTTGGGTGCAATGGTGGAGGAAGATATGGGGTGGGCAGGGCTCCTGAGTGAGTTTCCTTCATGGTCATGGTGATGTGCTCGACGGTGGCAGGGACCCAGGACACGATGGTTGTCTTATTAGGTAGGGGGATGCTGTCCAGCGCTTGTTCGCTGAAGTTGTTGTAGAGGGCCTTGATGTTCAGATGAAAGTAGGAGCTGAGCTTGTCGCACAATTCCTGGGAAGGTGTGATGTCAGTAGCCTCGCAGGTGGGTTTTGCGAACTGTTGAATGACGTTGAGCAGTTCCTTGGCATTGGTCGCGTTGGTCTGGGCTTTGTATCTTATGAAGGTCTGTTTGGTGTCTCCTATGTGCTGGTGCTATTCCTTCAGGGCACTTTTGTGGTTGTCCCATGCTTCCGTGGTTTTCTGGTTACGCCAGGTTTTCTTGTAGTTCCTTGGTGAATCAGGCGGCCGTCAGGGGGTGTCTTTTAGTGGGGTGCCGGATGGGTGCCAGCTTGTCAGCACAGGGGGATCCCTGACCTTACCTCACTATTGAGGAGAAATCTCTATAGGGCAGATCTTCAGGTTGTGGAATTCACCTTGATGCAAGGTCTTCAAGGCTTGCAATGACTGCTCATCTCCAGGCAAAACCCTTGCTCCCACCTTTAGAAGAGGGTCATACTGTCACTCCATTGACAACATCCTTTTGGACATCAGACTTTGGAGTCAAATGATTGATATGATGGTGTTGGAGCAAGACGAGAGTGATCATGACCCTTTGGTACATAATTTGACGCAGTCAACTCCAATGGGAAACCGATAGATGGCAGAATATAAAGTCTGCCCTTGATGAAATAAAACGCAAGGGCTTTCTGGAATTTGGTCCATACGGGAAAGATAGAGGGTAAGATTACTGAAGAACCAAATATCTGTGAAGAAGCTTGGCGTATATATATTAAAGATCTCTATTCCATATCACCAAACAAACAAAGTGAGCTGCCGATATGTCTTTTAACAGCAGACCCCACATGGGGTATACCACCATGTTCTGTGGTAGAGGTCCAGCTAGCTTTAAACAATCTCCAACTGAATAAAGCTCCAGGTTTAAACAGGATTCCTGGTGACCTGTATAGAAGTGAGCAGGCAGTGTGGCTTCCCAACTTGCAACTGTTATTTAATGCAATCCTTCTGGGTCTTCAAATCCCCTGCACTTGGGCTGGGGCTGAGATAATCCCTATTTTTAAAAAAGGTTCCCCCACAAATCCGGCCAATTAATAGCCAATCAGCCTCATTGATGTATCCCAAAAAATGTATGCAAGGGTACCACTGCAACGATTGCAGGAATGGATTAGCGACCATGATATTTTGAGTCCGTTACAAGCAGGTTTTAGGGCTAAAACCCCCACGATAGATCAGTTATTTCGTCTCCAGTTAATTTACTGGAAGCATGTTATTTTGGAAGGAGGGAGTCTATATCTAACTTTCGTTGATCTGAAATCAGCATTTGATATGGTGGACCGTAACCAGCTATGGAGCATTTTTCTGGCCATGGGGGTTCCACCATATTTATGTTTTCAGCTTAAACAACTTCATGAAGACACTTATGCCGTTTCCTGTTGGGAAGGGGGTTAGGCAGGGTTGTGTCTTGGGGCCGACCCTCTTTTCCCTCTTCCTAAACGGTTTGATAGACGATCTACTTGCCACTAAGGACATAGACTCCCAGAAATGAGCCCATACTAGGTTTCCCGCATTGATGTTTGCGGACGATACCCTGTTGCTTTCAAAGTCAGCAATATGTAGGCAACGTGTTTTAAATGAATTTGTCCTGTTTTGCAAAAAAAGGAACCTCGTAATTAATATCTACAAAACTAAATATATGGTTTTTAATGCTAATTCGATCAACTGTCCACACCCAATGATGGAGGCTGGCTCCCTGGAAAGGGTGCCTATTTTTGACTATCTGGGTCTTACTCTGTCTGAAACAATGGGATGGGCCCCCACAAAAGAACAAGGCTAATTTAAAACTGACCCAGGCAGTAGGGGGATTTTTAAAAGTCCAAAAAAGCTGTGTTGTAAAAAATATAAGTCCAGCTTTGGAAATTTATAGGGTTCAAGCAAGGTCAGCCTCCCTTTATGGGGCTGAATTGTGGGGGCATCAGAACCATAATGCCCACACAGTAACTGAAAATAATTTTTTGAGAAGACTTCTGACCTTGCCCAAAAATACCCCGTTAGTTCCGCTCAGGATGGTCTTAAATATTATTCCTGTTGCGGACCTTATCTTGTCACGTCCTCTGTTATACTGGCAGCGGTTGTGGAGTACCCATGAGCTGTCTAGCTACAGGGAGAAACTGGTGTTGACCTCCTTAGGGGTCGGTAGTACACCCTGGCTTTCTTACGTAAAACACTCCTTTAGGGCAATTGGCATGGAAAGTCTCTGGACAGATCCTGAAGCATCCTGCAAAGCCTTTTCTAAGAAAACCTTGTCAGTTGCCCTAAAGGAGTTTAAATTGACAAAAATTCTGCAGTCAGTAAATCCGTCGAGCCTGACGGATAGGTTTTTGGACTTTAAATGCCACTAGAAGGTAACAAATAGTAACTGAACTTTGGTTGGTTGGTATATACTTCAAGGGTTTGAGTGATGTGGATTGTTAGTTTCTAGAGTTTTTAAAGTTTTAAGGTTTTATGAGTTTGTATGGATAAATTATATTCTTAAAGTGTTTTTTAGTAATTATGTATTCCCATTACGATGATTGTATATTAATGGTATTAATTTTTTTGCCTATTGCCAATGTTTATATGAAATTTGGGATTTACCTTGGATCTATATTATTAATTGTCGACAAATGAATGTGCTTTTATGGCTATATCTAGCCGCAATAAAGTTTTGAATGAATGAATTGCTAATTAATTGATGAATTACTTATTTATTAATTGGTTGTTAATTATTGTTAATTAAATGGTAATTATGTTCATTGTGTCATTTTTTTAAGGAGCTGGTTGTAGGTTGATAGGGGAGTAGGGTGGGAAGTAATTTAATTTTAAAATATGTTTTTTTTATTTTTGATATAATATTTTTTTATGTTATTTTATAGTGTTAATTGTGTTAATACATTTATTATTAAGTGTTTTTATTTTGCTTGTTAATTGTTATCAATAAATTAATTAATTGTTAATGAATTATGTTAATTGTGTAATGTTGCTGGACTGTTCCCATTTGGCACAGGGTGAAGACTAATTTGTATATGGATGGGTCCAAACTGGAATGGCATAGTGAACAAAAAAACAATGGATTTAGGCCCAGATCTCTGTACTGGGGTGAATGTATGACATTGTTCTGCATTCTGTCCATTAATTGTTCTTTTTGCTTTCTAAGATCAAGTCGGGTTCTCCAGATGGCCCAGTCCCACCCCACATTCTGTCTACGATTGTACCTTTACTTTTCAAGAACCACACTGACCTATTTAATATATCCTTAAACCAAGCAATAGTGTCAGCCCAAGTCAAACCCATCCTGAAAAACTTTGATAGATCCTAAAGAGCCCAATATTGTTCGCCCCTATTTCTCTCCTCCCCTATTTTGGAAAGGTACTTGAGTCCCTGGTTAATAAACAGCTGACAACTTATCTAGAATTGTTGGAATCCTCCTAATCTGGATTCAGGGCTGCCAACAGCATTGAAAACTCGCTGGTGGAGGTTGTCGACACAATTAGACATGTTCAAGACAACGGGCAATCAGCGTTGCTGGTCCTGATGGACCTGTCAGCTGCCTCTGATACCATCTCCTTTGGTATTTTAAAACAACGGTTGTGGGAGATGAGAGTCAGGGGTACAGCCCTAGATTAGCTCAGAAACTATCTATCAGATCGAACCTCCACCATGCAACTGGGCAACTTGGTTTCCCTTAGTAAACCGATAGACTTGGGAGTCCCTCAGGGATCCATTGTAAGCCCCATGCTCTCCAATATTTATGTTGCACCCCTGGCCAAAGTGATCAGGTCCTATGGTTTGATGTGGTGTTGTACACTGACGACACCCAGCTACTGATCACTCTTGGTCCTAAGCCATCTGAGACTAGACCTAGATATAAAAACTGCATGGTCCACATTGACAACTGACTGCAAACCAACCTTCTCCAACTCAATGCCAGTAAGACCGAGGTCATCTTCTTTGGGAAGGCACATGAATTTTGGTCAAATGAATCGTGGCATAAGAGATATTGGCCCCTGTCCATCTCTTAAATCCATGGTGTGGAAACTTGAAGTAAAGATAGATAATCAGCTGTCGATAAACTATCACTTTAACCATATAATGAGTACCTACTAAGGACTAATACAGAGCTTGCGTAAGATCTTCCAAAGGGTTTCAATTGAATCTAGGAAAGTGCTTGTCCAGGGTCTAATCATACGTCATCTCGACTAAGGGAATGCCCTGTTGGCTGTTGGCTTCTATTAATGAAGATCTTTATTCTAGACTTCAAGTTATGCAGAACACTTCAGCCAGGCTGGTGTTACATTACATTTACAAAATAGTCCCTGACCAATCCAATTTGGAAATATATGAAAGGTGCTGTGAGTCACGCAGCAATGAAACGGGTACTCCTGAGCTGGTACAATGACCTGTGCGGGGAGATAACAGCGTGTCAAGGGAGTGGATGCAAGTAGGGTCTTGACGGTGACGGCGCTTACGTCCTGATGATGATCCCATGTCATGTAGATATGCTTTGCCTTCATCCTGTGTTAAGTTAGCATGAGCTTATTAGAAGTTTAAACGCCATTTTACCTTTCTGCTGCATCTGCACACGGCACATATTGTTATTAGAGCTTTGAGCCTAGTAGAATATTTCGCTTCACACGAGAATAATATGTTTTGCTATTGTGTCAGCTTTGCTTGGTAGGCTATGTCTGAACAGTGAGTGCAGAGGCCTTCAAGGTTATTTCAACACAGTGGTTGTTGTGAGGTTTGATCTAGACATAACACATATGCAGCTGCGGCCAGCTCTGGCTTTAAGCGCGTTTAATATTGCACTGCGCAGAGCATGCAAACACACTTGATGATTCTTCGCATGCAGAGAGCTGGTGGAAGATGATGTGATCCCTTTCAACTAAGATCAGAGGTATGGGGCCGCCCTTCTAAAACCCAAAGAGATCTTCTTTAGACATCATATAATTTACTAGCAAGGGAGGGTAAGACTTAGGTGCCATTTAGCCTTCTTCCCTTTAGCATTTTAACATACTTTCTCCCTATGTATTTTATGGACTAGTAACTATGCTGATAACTTTGTTTCTTATAATATGTTTGCTTGTATTAGCTACGATACTGTGCTTGAGAACACTGCATTAGAAATAAACATTAAAAACTTGCACGTGTCTTCATTCACTCCTCGTTCTGGATTGATATGTTGGTATAACGAAAGAGTGTTCATGTGTTCCACGTTAGCTGAGGTGTTCTAAGTCCATGTTCTGGGTTGTCTAAATCATTGGGGATATAGAAGAATCAATGAGACACTGATTGCTAGTCTGGTAGGGGATTATGGGTACTAAGGTGAGTTTTGGCACACCCTAATTCACTGAGTATCCAAGTCCCTATGCACAGTTCAGTGTGAGAGCAGGATCCCTGCGACATGGCGCCCAACCGTTGGTGGTCTTATTACATTACACTTGAGTAATGCTTCTATCAGTCCTTAACCCCCTTCGCTATTGTTTCCGGAAGACAGTGGTGTCGGACAAACCTACCTATAGTTACATAGGTCTTTTCAAGCTTGAATCTTTTCTAACGGTTTCTTTTTCAATTACTACCCAGTGGTGCTACGTAGTTTTTATTGAACCTCTTTCTTACTGTCTCCCTATGGCTAATGCTTTTGATATTCCACAGCATAGTCGAATTGCGGTTCGCAATCATTTGCAGAATTATGATGTCCCTGAGGATGGCATGGCTGTGATCATGGTGGTGAGTGCGGAAGTAGCTTACCCTTACCGTCTACGCCCGTCCGCGCCTGGACCGCGCCCAGCGCCAGACCCCCTGCCCCCCGCAAAACACTTTCCTCCCGCATAACATACGACGCCGCTTCCCTCTCAGCCCTTAACCCCGGCCGCACACCACAATGCTACCAAGCTGCCCCAGGACACACCCATGGATCCTTCACCTGCCACTCTTGCAAGTTCGTCTGCATCAGGACCCACTCCAAATCCACTAACTCGAAACAGAGCTCCGACACCAACCACCTAAAGTGCGTCCTGCTCAACACCCGCTCGGTTCACAGACACTCCATTGAACTCTGGAACCTACTCGACACTACATCACCGGACGTCGCCTTCCTTACAGAAACCTGGATGAACGCCTCATCAGCGCCCGACATCGCTATAGCCATCCCGGACACCTACAAGATCATCCGAAAAGATCACACCAACCAAACAGGAGGAGGCATCGCCATCGCCATAAAAACACCATCAGCATCACGACCAGTTCCGGCGATAACCTCACTACCGCCGAACATCTTCACTTCCAGATCCACACCGACCCCAAAACCACACTCAGAGGCACCCGCATCTACAGACCACCAGGACCCCGCACACAATTCTGCGAAGACATCACTGACTTCATCAGCCCACATGCCCTCCCCTCCGAGAACTACATTCTACTGGGAGACCTCAACTTCCACCTGGAAAAGAACAACGACAGCAACACCACCACCCTTCTGGACAACCTCGCCAATCTTGGACTCAAACAACTTGTAGACACCCCTACCCACTTTGCCGGACACACGCTCGACCCTATCTTCACCTCCAGCAGGCACATCTCCTTCGATCACACCACAGCTCTCCATTGGACAGACCACAGCTGCGTTCACTTCAACTACAAAAAGACCACGGCCCACAACCCCCCACAACCTATTCCTCGAAGAAACTGGAACAAAATCACCACCGACCAGCTCTTCACATCGCTTCACCAAAACCCTCCCGCCAAATCATCGGACCCAAACCAAGCAGCCACCAGCCTCACACAATGGATCACCCACAGCGCCGAACAACTAGCACCCTTGAAAAACCATCTAATCAAGCAAGGTAGCAAAAAAGCCCCCTGGTTCAACGATGACCTAAAAAAATCCAAGAAGTACTGTCGCACTCTAGAGAAAGCCTGGAGAAAAAAACCCAACCACTGACAACATGACCACCTTCAAGAACGCCACCCGCAAACACCACCAACTGATCCGTTCCACCAAGAAATCAGCATTCTAGGATCGACTTGACAACAATGCCCAAAACAGCAAGGAACTATTCAACATCGTCAAAGAATTTACCAACCCCACCGCCGGCACCAACGACATCACTCCCTCCCAAGACCTCTGCGACTCTCTATTCTCATTCCTCCACAACAAAATCACCGACATACATAACAGCTTTGAAAACCAGTCCGAAGACCAGTCCACTCCACCCACCTCCGAACCAAAACCGCACTCCAACAACCTTTGCGCCTGGAACCCAATCACCACCGAAGACACCATCCGCCTGATGAACTCCATCCACTCAGGATCGCCAACCGACCCATGTCCTCACCACATTTTCAACAAGGCAGACTCCATCATCGCACCCCATCTTCGCGATGTCATCAACTGTTCCTTCAACTCCGCTACCTTCCCGGAAAGCTGGAAACATGCCGAACTCAGCGCCCTTCTGAAGAAACCCACAGCAGACCCCACTGAGCTTAAGAATTACCTCCCCATCCCACTCCTCCCATTCCCTGCCAAAGTCATTGAAAAAGCCGCCTTCCTTGAATCCAACAAATCCCTCGACCCCTCACAGTCCGGCTTCCGAGCCAAACACAGCACCGAAACCGCCCTCATCGCAGCAACAGACGACATTCGAACACTACTGGACAACGGAGAAACAGCTGCCCTCATCCTACTTGACCTCTCCGCAGCCTTCGACACAGTCTGTCATAGCACTCTCATACAACGCCTCAGCAACGTCGGAATATAAGGAAAAGCTTGGATTGGATCATCTCGTTCCTCGCCGGAAGAACCCAGAGAGTCCGACTCCCCCCTTATAGATCAGAGGCCACCAAAGTCATCTGCGGCGTACCACAAGGATCATCACTCAGTCCCACCCTCTTCAACGTATACATGAGCCCCCTCGCATCCATCGCGCGCCAACACAACCTCAACATCATCTCCTATGCTGATGACACCCAGCTGATCTTCTCCCTCACCAAAGACCCAAACACCGCCAAAACCAACCTACACGAAGGAATGAAAGAAGTAGCCGAGTGGATAAAGAACAGCCGTTTAAAACTAAACTCGGACAAAACAGAAGTCCTCATATTAGGGTCATCCCCCTCTGCCTGGGATGACTCTTGGTGGCCACCGGCCCTGGGAACCGCACCCATACCTACGGATCACGCACGTAACCTGGGCTTCATCCTGGACTCCTCCCTCTCGATGACCAGACAAGCCAACGCCGTCTCATCATCATGCTTCAACATCCTACGCATGCTCAAAAAAATCTTCCGTTGGATCCCCACCGAAACAAGAAAGACCGTCACCCACGCACTGGTCAGCAGCCGACTGGATTACAGAAACACACTCTACGCCGGAACCACAGCCAAACTATAGAAAAAACTCCAACGCATCCAAAACGCCTCAGCCAGACTCATATTGGACATCCCCCGGCAAGCCCACATTTCCGACCACCGGAAAGACCTCCATTGGCTCCCCGTCAACAAGAGAATAACCTTTCGTCTCCTCACCCACGCACACAAAGCCCTCTACGACCTAGGACCCGAATGCCTCAACACACGATTGTCCTTCTACACCCCCTCCCGCCAACTACGATCGTCCAATCAAGCCCTCGCCGCAATTCCGCGCATCCATAGATCCACCATGGGGGGAAGATCCTTCTCCTACTTAACGGCCAAGACCTGGAATTCTCTCCCCACCTACCTCCGCCTTACACAGAACCACCTCTCCTTCAGAAAGCAACTAAAAACTTGGATATTCAATAAGTAAAGCACCCCTCCCTCTCTCTCAAGCGCCTTGAGACCCTCTGGGTGAGTAGTGCGCTATACAAATTTCTGAACTTGAACTTATACACATTTTTTTACTCGTGGGTGACCTTCCCGGCTGTGAATGCAAATACTAATGTGTTCGACACGTACACTCCGTCTGCCATGCCACAGGAATATGTTCCCTATAGGACACAGAAGTTCCTATTAATGCCTGGCAGCACCGAGTTTGGTTTAATGGTGCCCTACCACACTCTTTGTTAACTCCGAGGTTAGGTCCTTTGTCCATTCCAGGTGCAACTTGGCCTGTTTTGGCTGGATTTACACCGCATCCTAGACATGGAGCGGTTCCCGTTGCAGATTTATGGCTGTTACATAGAGTCGCAATTAGAATGTTGGTCGTTAGTGCAGTACATTACCTGCAATCTCCCGGGCGGTGCCCCGGGTGTTGCGGCGCTTCCTGTTGGACAGGGCGGAATGAAGCTCAGTCCTGTGATGGTGAACGCAGTAATGGGCAATCACCTCCAGAATAAGGATGATTTTCCTTTCTGGCTTGCCGAGAAGTTTGACCAGCTGGAAGCAGTATTTCCTAACATGACTCGTGGTGAAAATTCTGACAATTAGCATGCCAAAAGACTTGGTCCGTCAATGACTGTCCTTTCAACAGTCCTTAAGCGTGTTCAAGATGAGCACGGACCCGAGGCAGCGGTTGAATTGGGTATGCGCCTATGCGGCACTTTTGACGTAGTTTCCGATCTCTTACTTGCGAATGTCAAGGGAGATGCTGTGAACTTTCAGGTGCCTAACGCTTTGCAGGCTGTACCCGATGTTGACAAACCCAGACAGTTAGCAAGAATTATTGTGGTGGCTCATAAGACCGTAGGCCGTAATAGTTTGGGACTCAAGCCTTTCTCAACAAAAGAGAAAAAACAACCCCAAAGGCAGAAGTCAGAAAATGACAAACAGCCCATGGCTAAGAAGCAAAATTGGCCGAAAAAACAACAAAACCTGGGTAAACAACAACAGCAGAAACAGGAGTCTCGTCCTGCATCTCCAGTGCCTGCACTTACAGAACGTATTTATGACTTGCGCGATCGCGCGACAATAAAATCATCTGATCGTTTTCAGGTTTCTGAATAACGCTCTCCTCGTTCTTTTCAGGAATCATCGGCCTCATCGACCGGTGGTGAAGGAGGCGGCAGAGGTCGGGGTGGCCAGCAGGGACGTGACCAGCCCCGCCCGAAAGACGGTAAAGGCAAGCAGGATGATTCAACACCAAAAAGACCCCAGTTTCAGAAAAAGAAAGTTGCCGCTTTAACAGCGAGATATGCCACAGATAGTGAGAACCAGCTTCGGAATCAGACATGGGCTCGGACCTTGCTGGACAGCGTGGCGGAAATTACCATAGTGCGAGAGGCCCTGCGTCCACTACTGAAGGTGACCGCGACTGACCGATATGTTGTTGTGGAGACAGCTGACACTAGAGTATCTCCCCCTGATAGACTTTATGAAATAGTCCTTTTAATTGAAGGTGACATACAACTTACCATAAAAGGGGTATTTTGGGAAAATCTTACGGCTACCTATGACATTTTGTTAGCGGAGGCTGACTGGCACGCACCTTTTGTGCTCGCAGCTCCGAGAGGAGAGGAGGTGATCCTCCCTATTTTCGCGCACACTGTCTCGAAGGAGCATGCGCTGAATTTTGCAGAAGAGTGGGCTAAAACCCTTACGTGGCTCTATACCATACACACTGTGGTTGGGATACATTTTCCCCACACCACGAGATTCCTTTACGGTCTATGCCACAGCCTCAACCTCAATATCCCATCAGACGCGAAGCTAAAGCTTCCGCTGCACAAATCCTTGAACAATTGGAATATCAAGGTTTAATTGAAACTTGTGTGTCACCGATAATTAACCCTCTTTGTACTGTGACCAAGCCAGACGGCTCGTTCCGTTTGGTATTGGATTATCGGCATCTTAACTCGCATTGTCGTACCTGTTCAGTATAGAATACCCACGGCTCTGCTTTAGTGGATGGTCTTGTGCGGGAACAGTTTAAAACCACACTTGGCAATTCCAATGTTTTTTTTGCCCACAATTTAGATGGTCTAAGTTCCCAATGGACCAGTTTTACAAGTGGCGGCAAACAGAGCCAATACAAACATTTACCGATGGGCTGTAAGAATAGTTAAGGTGTGTTTTCTGACAGCATTGTCTCTCACGAGTGGACACGGATGCATGTTCGTATGTGGATGACATCTATCTCACAGACGACGAGCTTTGGGTGCATCTGTGTCGCGTTGACCGCATAATTTGTAACTTTGCGGACTTCGGTTAAAAATTTAACTTCGCAAAGTCTCACATTACACAGTGTTGTTCCTGGGGTACGAGCTCAACAATGAAGGTCGAGGATTGGCTCCTCACTTCTTGTAGAAATGCGCACAACTGCGCGCTCCTACAACTCTGAAAGGAACGTGCGCTGTAACAAGGAAAACGCATGTTGGTTGTTACCCCGTACCCTACATTGGAGGCAGATATGAAAGCCAGTGTACCAAATTCTAAAGCTTTGCACCCACGGTGGATACAATGGGCAGCATCATTGACATCTCCAGATGTCACGTTTATTTTTGATGCCTCCTTTAAGTCGCAGGAGTTTTTGCAATATGAATTCGTTCATCCTGCACCTTTGGCTATGCTGCCTTTGGAGGATTTCCATTGCATCATATACACTGATGGTTCAGCGCAAGTTGCGCATGGGTCGAAGCACGCATATGTTTCAGCTTGCACCATTGTAGTAGGTGCCATGGTGAATGATGAGTTCCAGTCTAGAGTCGTGCCACGCAGACTCTAGGGGACTGCACCGCACAATTGGCAGAGCTTTGTGCTCTGATGCTTGCATTGTAGTACGCTGATCCTAGTGTGACAACTCTTATTGTGAGTGATTCTTACTAGTGTGTCCAGTCTTACAATGAAAACCTGTTCTTTTGGGTTCAGAATGATTTTCGTGATTCCAAGGGTAGCACACTAAAACATAAAATGATCTGGATCTGGGTGGCTGAGCTTAAAGAGCAGTTGCCACTCGTGTTTGTAATTCATACTCTAGGTCATCAGCGCGTAGAAGTCCACGCTGGCGGCAATTCGTTGGCAGATGAGGCAGCGAAATCAGCAGTATGGTCATATTTGGTTGCAGCAGTTACACGGTCCAAAAGTAAGATTGATGATGATATCTTGGCAGCTGTTGCTGAGACTGAGAAGGGATGTAAATATCCTAAGGGATTCCCTTCGAAGTATGCATACCACTTAAGTCCTGATAAATTTCCTTATGTGAAAATACCTGACGTTGGTGAGAGGTTGATTCCCAATGCGGATCGCAGGCACACGTTGCTCACAGCGGCCCATGAAGGAGTTGCGTCTGCGCATGCGGGCGTTTCGGCTATTGTGGCTCAGTTACAACAGCGTTTCTGGTGGCGGGGACTGTAAAACAAACGCGTGATTGTGTCCTTCAATGTGACAATTGCCAGCAGATTAAGCCTTTAACTGCTGCGCGTCCGCCCCAGACACAGTTGTACATTTATAATAAACCACTTGGTTGTGTTTACTTAGATCACTGCAGTCCTTTTTCTTCTGATACTGCGCATAAGTACATCTTAGTAGCAGTTGATTCATGCACATGCTTTGTGTGGGTGTGGCCTCACCGCAGCGCTGATTCACAAACTGTCATAAGAGACTTGCATGTCTTTGTAGGGATTTTTGCCTGTGGTACCTTCCATTCGGATCAGGGTCCGGCTTTCGCCTCTAAGGCGTATAAGGATGCCATGACTTCGTTGGGGGTCCAAGTCAAGTTTTCGTCTCCATACAGACCCGAGGGTAATAGTGTTGTGGAACAAATGAACCGAGATTTAAAGCAGTCTTTGAAAGCTCGAGTTATAGGCGCTGGCAGGAACTGGCTGGCCCACCTCAATAGCGTGCAGCGTGCTCTTAATAATCTCCCTAGAATGTCTCTGGGTGGGCAGACCCCATACAAGATGCTCTTTGGTATCAAGATGTTCGTACCAGACCTTGACGGTCTAGACTCGGCGGCTGTTGCTGCCTCCTTTGACGTAGATGAACATTGCAATGTTTTACAGAATCTACAAGAGACGATAGACAGTCTTGCAAAGGAACATTTGCCCCCCACCTCGGATGATGCGTTGCAGATCCCGGTAGTTGGCTGGCTACCCCAAGTTGGAGAACTGGTTCGGGAGAAGATCGAAAACAAGAAAGAATTTGGTCCCTCTTAAGAGATCCAGTTCCAGTGCTTGATGTGAAGGGCACAAGAACAGTCATTTTGCCACCACTTCCAGGTCGTAAGGAAAACCGGTATATCTCCATTGACAATGTCAAGATACACAGAACGGCTGATTCTTCTTAGTATGACACCGGCAGTCTCATGTCCTTCGATTTTGAGAAATTCTGTTTTTGCCCCGGCTTCTAATCCAGTGCCTGAGATTGCCCTCGAGATGCCTGCAATTTCTAGTCCTTTATTGAGTACACTGCCTGGTAATCAACTTGATGAAACTGACTACACTTACCCAACTGACTTACCGATGCCTGATTTACAAACTCGCTTGGCCACAGAATCCAGATTTTCATTTGACACTGTTTCATACACATCAAGAAAGCCTTCAAGGATTACTGTTTATGTAAGACTGTTTAAAAAACAACTACCGAGCTCCCCTCCATCACAGGGTGGTTACATAGGCTGTGGTATGTGCTGGGGATGGAAAAGATGTCGCTCACTTTAGCGGGGGATATAGAGCAGTTTGACGATCTTTGGCAGCCGTTTCAGTCCCTCTTGGTTACTGAATTTAGAGAAATCTCTTGTCCCAAATACCTCCGCCTCTTACGCCTTATGACATCTGAGGGGACAGCCTCCTGAGTGGACCTTAGATGTGGTCGGAGTCAGAGAGAATGGCACAGCAGTACAGAATGGGGTAGATCTAAGCAGTGGACGGGGGGTGGGTGGGGAAGGGAGTTTGAGGGAGTTGGGGGTCCGGGAGGGAAGGGGTTCATGGGGGGCTCAATCTCCGTTAGCAACACTGCTTCTATCTATGTATCTTTGCTGGTCGGTTCCTATTTGATATGTCATTTGGAGAGACTTGGGCCGCTAAGGACTCCTCGGACCCTTGTGGTCTTGCACCTTCTACGCAATGTATATTCTGATTCCTTGTGTTGCCTCAATAAAAACGATTTAAACATAAAAAACATTTTTTAATTCCCCCTTGGACCTATATTTGGATGGTGCTTTTTTCAATTTACCTTTTTATGTCAATTGGTTTTGTGTTTTATTTTTTCTGTCTCGTCAATGGACACTATGTCGAGGAGAGAACATGCATTCGACATATCAATGGAACATTGGCACCCCATTCCTCATCACACAGATTGAAGAGAGACTTGGCTTTTGTTAACATTACTGCTTGGCCTGTCCTAGATGGGATTGTTTGGGATGCTGTTAAATTTCAAATCCATGCCCCACTGAGGTTATAAATGTCCCTAATGTGCTTAGAGTTAACATGGGGGATGTAGTTAAACAAAATATATGTTCTCATGATTGGGATGTTCAGGCCGTAGAAGCGTTGTTTTCTGATTTGAAATATTATGCCTTTGATTCTGAAGATTTGTATTTAGAATCTGCTAATTACGGTGATTTATATTGTTACTAACATTATGGCAATCACTACCTGCATACAACTAATACTAGGAGGAACACTGTAAATTATACACAATGGGAGCATTGTCCAGCTCCTATACAAGGCAGTTCTGCTTCCTTTTTGAAAAGGTTCACTTATTTTACTGATTTTAATCAGTTAAATCCTAATGCATTTTATTTGAAAATGACCGAAAAGTCCACATCCAAAGTTAGACTTACCGATATTAAGTTATTGTACTCGAAGTCCTTTCTAGACCAGTTAGCTGTTGGAGGATACGAGTTGTGGAAGGAAACAGTTGACCTTAAATCTGTTTGGGGTTCTAAAAGTTGGCAGGTGCAGGGCACTGAAGCTTTGCACCGTGCATGTCTCATCCCAAATCATATGTTGTTTTTGAATTCTACTATTTCACAGACAACATGCTATGGATTGGCTACCTCAAAAAATTAAATGCTCCTTCTTTCCCTGATTTAGAAGAATATTCAGGTTGGGGTAATACTACAAAATTCTCGATTTCTTTTAACATATCCGGTTTGGATCCAAATGGCTGGTTGCTCTGGCACAGAAGTGCTGACTCGTGCCAGCATCGTTTTCTGGGTTTGGCTTAAGGCTTTACACAGGTCAGGGTGGATCCCCGTTTTGAAAGTGACCATTCTGTGACTACCTATTCTGTAGGCAAATTATGTTAGAATTGGCTCAAACATTCAACCTTGGCGTCAGTTAAACAGCATTTATCTAAACTGACTGACAATGTTGATCTGAATGATTTCATAAAAGGCACGGCTACAGGTAGATCTAAAAGGTGGATATATGCTGTTTATACTGAATTCTGGAAAACTTCCCAGATTGAGGCGGCAACCCGCCTTAGGGCTATAGATCAAGCTAATTTAGAAAAAGTGCTAGCAGTTGTAGATAATAGCATTAACACGCTTTCTTCCTGCATTTACACATTGGATAATATTGTGTCATCTGTTGTTGATATTGTGCAAGATGAAGTGTCTGTATTATACCATGGTCAAAATCAATTGCGTTCTATTATGCTGTTTGAGTGGACCCTGCAGACTCTTAAGGCAGGAAAAGTGCCATGGCATTACATGAATACCTCTTCCCTGTTTGCCCCGTTTAATTTGACTGACAAGCGGCGTTTACTTTCAATGAAGGATGCCTCTTTTTCCATGTTACACATTGAGCGGTTGGAGTCTTTACCGTTTTCTGTGGCAGAGGCCACTACTGCAATGTGGCTTATCCATGGATTGATAACTCTCCCGTTTCCTCTGTTTGAGTTCAAGAGTTGTATGAAGTACTTTGCCATTGGTAGATACGAGCCTCTTGAAAGTGCTTATCTCCATGAAGCCTGGTCGCTTCCTTTTACATATAGATGCCTTAGGGAGGGCAAGGAAGTTTATTTGAAACACCGGATCACTCATTACCGTG
Source organism: Lissotriton helveticus (assembly GCF_964261635.1). NCBI lineage: Eukaryota > Metazoa > Chordata > Amphibia > Caudata > Salamandridae > Lissotriton > Lissotriton helveticus. Next base: position 1,464,086,876 of record NC_136065.1, on the reverse strand, counting down.
TAGACATATCCAATTACAGGGCTCCTGTAATCAGAACGAGCCAAATTTAGCCTGTGTTTTGAAAGGTACCCCTGTGCCTGCTATCGTTCCCACATTCACATTACTGGCAAATGGGAGTTATTTACTATTAAACAATGAGGATTGATGTGGGTTAATAAAAGGAATAGCTTATGTCATTACCGTCAATGAGCGTGTGGTTTGTTTTAAGAATGTAAAGTATCCACCCCCGCATGGGAAACTGGATGTTTCCATCTGGCCCAAGATTCCGACCTTGAAAGCAGAGTTCAATAAGATGACTTGCATAAGAGCTCTATTGTCTCAAAAAGAAGTTGCCCTCACATCTGCTCGTGAAACATTTGTCCTTCACGTGGCTAACACCCGCACAGAGGTGCATGCTTTATTAAATACTGACTTGCCCTTGCATTTTGGTGAATTAATTCACACAATCTTTACTGCATCCTGCACAACTGGGCTGGCGCACTTTTTTGAAGTGGTTAGCAGCGGCCTTGTGACTTTATTTCAAAGTATATTTGGGGTCTTTCCTGCTTTCTTTCATTCAATCTTTTCCAGCCTATTTGGTGGATTCCCCATACTAATGGCTCTGGCTGCAGGCGTTCTTTTGCTGTTTTGTTTAATTCAAAATGGATGCACGTCCTGTGTTTCGAGACGAACTGTCACGTCTGGTGATCTTTCGCAACAGAATGCTTGAGTACTAAGGAGCGCTGCCTCTTGCAACCTTAAGTGGAGCTTATGGATTATCGTTTCGGTTTTCCTACTTCACATGTGTCCAGCCTGTTTTTCATTGCCTGAGTTGCTATTTCGACTGGGCCCTGAATTTGTGTCTCTGCAATACAGTGTCTCTCGATGTAGATTATAACCAGCTCATGAGCCCCTTAGTTGCTCATGAATTGCTTTGTTCTTTGTTCTAATGGAGGGATTATGGCCTTTGCAGCAATGCATAGAATACTGGGTCGTTGGAATGTATTCGCAGCGGCGCAAGATTTCTTGGCACACAGCTTCATTGAGAACCCACCGAGTTGTCCTCTGATGGTGCTAGAGGCTCCGGTAATTGAAGAGCATGTATGTTCTTTCCCGCTATTTAATTGGATGGCTGATCTATTTTCCGATGAGAACAGTGACTTCCTATTGGAAGCTGTTGCAGCATATTTTGCATATTCAATGTTAGGCTGAGGTGTGTCATAATCATTTATTTGACATTGAACATTTTTTTATTATTATTCTTTTCTAGCATATGAAACCTTTCTCTGCCCCAGGCCTATTGACTTTGCTACAGCCAATGACTACATTTTCTTGATTATGAGATTTTGTTTTTGGGTGAAAAAAAATGTTTTAAAGTTTTTTTTCACTTGGGCAAATTTGAGCTGACTGTCGTTCTTGAACTCTGCAGTCCAAAAAATGTGCCCCTTATCTTATCCGTCCTCGGATCAAGGGAGGGTGTCATATAGATATGCTTTGCCTTCATTCTGTGTTAAGTTAGCATGAGCTTATTAGAAGTTTAAACGCCATTTTACCTTTCTGCTGCTTCTGCACACGGCACATATTGTTATTAGAGCTTTGAGCCTATTAGAATATTTTGCTTCGCACGAGAATAATATGTTTTGCTATTGTATCAGCTTTGCTTGGTAAGCTATTTCTGAACAGTGACTAGGTTATTTCAACACAGTGGTTGTTGTGAGGTCTGATCTGTGCACGTTCTAGAAATAACACATATGCAGCTGCGGCCAACTCTGGCTTTAGGCACGTTTAATATTGCACTGCGCAGAGCATGCAAACACACTTGATGATTCTTCGCATGCGGAGAGCTGGTGGAAGATGATGTGATCCCTTTCCACTAAGATAAGAGGAATGGGGCCGCCCTTCTAAAACCCAAAGAGACCATCTTTAGATATAATATAATATACTAGCAAGGGAGGGTAAGACTTAGGTGCCATTTGGCCTTCTTCCCTTTAGCATTTTAACATGCTTTCTCCCTTTTTATTTTATGGACTAGTAACTATGCTGATAACTTTGTTTCTTATAATATGTTTGCTTGTATTAGCTAAGATACTGCGCTTGAGAACACTGCATTAGAAATAAACATTTCAAACTTGCACGTGTCTTCATTTACTCCTCGTTCTGGATTGATATGTTGGAAAAACGAAAGAGTGTTCATGATGCCACGTTACCTGAGGTGTTCCAAGTCCATGTTCTGGGTGGTCTAAATCATTGGGGATATGGAAGAACCAATGAGACACTGATTGCCAGTTTGGTAGGGGATTTTGGGTACTAGGGTGAGTTTTGGCACACCCTAATTCACTGAGTATCCACGTTTTTATGCACAGTTCTGTGTGAGAGCAGGATCCCTGCGACACCCAATATTGTTTATGGGGATCGAAACGTTGTCAAACTTATATGCACCATAAACGCAATTGAATTAATTATTGATGTGTAACGGTGTCTCTAGATATTGTTTGCTTGTTGCATTTCTTTATGCAAGTTACACACATTTTTGTCCTGCATGAGCCTTTTTCAGAATTTGTGTCTTTGTTATCTATGTTGCGTTGGACGAAGGATTGTGTACCACTTTAATCTTGTGTTTTATGTGATTTGATACATTATTACATTTAGGGGTCGATTCCGAGTTGGGAAAAAACGCTCCGAATAGCTGTAGGGAGCGTTTTTCCCATCCGAATCGTACCCTGCAACGTCCCCCGTACGTACGACGAGGTACGATTCGTACCAGGAGCTGGACTCCGTACAAATCGTACAGAGACCGTACCAATCAAATCCCCGCACAAATCTCCCTCAGAACCCGCTGTACGCAACATCCGTACAGTTCGTTGCTGTTTTTTCCGATCCAGAAAGTACGATTCGTCTCGGGTACACACCTTACGATGCATTTTCTACGGGAGCCTAAAACATCCGGAGAAGCAGATTTTGCCTCAAAATAGGTATGGAACGACCCTGCCCCGGGTATGGTGCGTACACCCCATGATCGTAGGGGTACGGTGTGTACCTCTGCGATCATGGGGTGTACACACCGTAGCCCGTGATCATGGGGTGTACGCACCGTACCCCATGTTCGCTGGATGTATGGTGCATACACCTGCGATCGCGGGGTGTACGGACCGTACGGTGTGTATGTGATTGTGTGCTTTTCCGATGGTGCGTACACCTGCGATCGCGGGTTGTACGGACCGTACGGTGTGTATGTGATTGTGTGCTTTTCCATACGAATCGCCCTTACCTGACCTGTGAACCGTACAAATGGCGTCCTCATACCCCGGTGCGGGTCGTACTCGTCGGGTCCAACGGCATGTTTACGATTCGTACGGAGAGGGCTCCGGATATGAATCGTACGGACGTTTCTTTCCCAGTATCGGAATCGACCCCTTTATGTCAGGCTGGACAGCTTTAATGTAGCACTGATTTTAGGCCTATATGCATTGTTTTCTGTGCAAATCTCCCCTGTCAGGGACTATTTTGTAATTGTAACTTACTACTAATCAAGGTCCCTGACCATTACAATTGTGTTCCCTTGTTAATTAAACACGCCAGGCTGGAGTTAAACCTTCCATCTTGGCATCCATGGTATCCATCTACACCTAGTCTGAAAACTATTCACTGGCTTTCGATCAGCAAACAAATCTGTGTTAAGGTTATCAGTTTGGTACATAAAACCATATATGGAAATGGTCCACACTACTGTGCCAAAAAACTTAACTGATACATACCTAAGAGGGAACTCTGGTCAAGCACCTAACTGTTTCTTACTTCCTTCAGATCCTTTTCTAATTTGGCTCCTGCCTTTTGGAACAAACTCCCATTTCAGCTCTGCATGACCACCGCCCATAAACAATTTCGTACATGGCTAAAATCCTGGCTTTTTTTATCACCTTTCTCCTTTTGTTCAACAGCCTCCTGCCTTCATTGGAGTTCTCTCAGTGCTCTGAGACCTCCGGGTGATATGTGCTGTCAATAAATCCTTCTTACTTAACTTGATCTTCATGTATTTTATGTTTATAACAATTGTTAACCACATTTTTATTGTTGCTCTTTTTAATCATGTGTGTCCTGGGTGTTTTATGTATTATTATTGTTATGATTTCATTCTGTAATGTTTTACAATATTGATGATGAAACTGTATGTCAATAAAATATAGTGTACGGCAGGGAGTACTTTATTCCTCATAATACATAGTCATGCCATTCACCTTTCCCACAAAACACTTAAATGCTTGGTGCACAGCTTTTTCATAAGAAAGAGAGACCATGTCATGAATAATGTAATATCTGACATCATCAGCAGTGCATTGCGGGTGCGCAAGTTATAGTTAGCACAACTAACTATAATGGAGGAATTTCTATGGTTTTGTACGAGTGAAATGTCCAGCTAACTATAACACTCATGGAACCTATGGTTTTTTCAGTGAATTTCAAAGGTTTTTTAAATGCTAATTCCTAACTATAACGTCTCTGAGACTTATGTTTTTTTTTTGTGCATTTCAAAGCTTTTTTAAATGCTAATCTCTAACAATATTGTCTCTGAAACCTATGGTTTTTTCAGTGAATTTCAAAGGTTTTTTTAAATGCTAATTTTTAAGTGCAATTGTAATTATACCTATTTTTTTGTACTAAATTTCAATCATTTTTTAACTGTTTATTTATAAATATTTTATACAACATTATATATTTTTCAGAAAATTGCAAAAAAAGAAAATTTAAAATAAATTTAAAACTGAAATATTTTTAATTTTTTTGTATTTTCATATATTTATATAATTTTCTTTTTCAAAATTTTTTGGGGAGTTACACACCCAAAGCATACCTACTGTAGCAAGTCTGCGTATTCGGGTTGCCATTTTGGGAAAGTCATGAAGGATCCGCGTACGTTGAACGACGAATGCGTGTTTTTTTTCAGTTACGTCATATACGTACAATGTTTTGTGGTATGCGCGACCAGTATGCGACCAGTCCATGACTCCTGCACATTTGCGACACATACGTATTACAGGACGCAACCCTTGCATGGCGGTGGGCCCCACATGACATCATATACGTGCTGGGGCGCGCTGGGTGCACGACTCCTGTGAAATTTTTTATGTTCTAAAATGATATGTATGTGTCTTTAATGTACATATTAGGGAAAAAGATTATCTAAGATATTCATAAAAATAATATATTTCTACTCGTAATAATTTTTTTAAATACATTTTTGCAAAGTTGCGTCGGGTGCGCGCTTCTCGAGCACATGGTGCGCGCATCCCTTGTGACCTCAAAAAAAAAAAGATTTGATTGGTTCATAATATTTCCCACTGTAACTATTGAAGGACCCACCTATTTTAATTATACTGTTTGGAGCAGTTGCTGAGAGACATCTCTTCTTCTTCCAAAGCTGGTTTTGGAATTATTTTGGTGTTTTTTAAAAATTGCATTGGAGAAATGGCATCTGGTTCACAAACTCCTCATCATTCTTCAGATGAAGATATCTTGGAGGAAGATCTACCCAAGCAGAGGTCTGAATCAGTGGTATGGAAACTTTTCAGCTTTCCTTCCGGAGAAAAAAAAGTAAACGCAAGAAAAGTCACATGCTTGCTGTGTGACAGGGTCCCGTCACGAGGCAGTGACAAGATATACTCCTGTGGAACAACGAATATGTATAAACATCTGCGGAACAGTCACCTGAAGAATCTGGCATGAGAAGAAATGAGGTGTGCAGCATAAAATCCACCACCAGGCATTGCTAGCACCTCCGGAGGGTCCACTTCAGCACCACCAGTAGACATCCGCCCAGAATTTGCTTTTCTGCAGCAGCACTGCACTAAGTGCAAAACCATCATCTGTTATGGTGAACAGTCAGTGGATGCTATTTGTGCAGCTCAACAGAACCACAAATGCAATTTTTTTTTATTTTTTTGTTTTTGGAATGGTGTTGAATTCCAAAAGCTAACTGTTTACTTAGTTCCTTTTTTGTAAAAACACCAAAAAAAGTACAAAATTGTTAAAAAACTACCAAAAAAAATAGAAAACAAAAAACAGAAGAAAAAAAAAGTTCAGAACTACCCTTATCTGGTTTTAAAAAAAGAACTATAATTGCATGGTAATATCTAAAAGTTTGGTTGAATGTATGTGTAGAGCATGATTGACTTTAAGAATGCATTAGTACTGTATGTTGAATTTATAGGGGCAGATCTATGAGGAAGTGCTTCAGCGTGACACTGCAAGCCCTTTAGCTGCACCGCGCTTTGGCAATTCTGAAGCACAGGGATGTGACATATTTACATGAATATGTCGCAATTATGTGCTCCCTCTGCACTAGCACACAAACTGCAGCCATGCAGTGATGCAGGCACCCTTGCACCATGGTGCAAGGATATCTGTGTCGTGGGGAGATTGTTTTTTTGGACAAAGAGGCTATTTCTTGCATAAAATCAATCACTAAAGGCATTTTCCTCCCTCAATGTGTGATGTGGAATGCAGCATGCATTGAAAGAGGAAAAAACAAGGAGAAATTAAAACATTTCTCCTTGTTGTGCCTCACCTCTAGGGTGGCGCACCATTCACACGTATCTACAGATTTACACTTTCTCGTAAGTCTAGAGATGTGTTATTCCATGGGTGTTGTGTGGGAACAGACACAGCAACACCCATTTATTATTTATTTATTTAGAGCATTTGTATAGCGCAGCTGTCACCTTACAGGTATCCTGGCGCTGAGATATCTCCTGAGATGGAATGCACTGGGAGGCAGCAATAGAGTGGCCAGAAGTTTAACATTTAGGAAACAGCCAAGTTTTGACCCGTTTCCTAAAAGGGAGAAGTTCCTTTGTTTGGCGGATGTCCAGGGGCATGCTATTCCAAAGTTTGGCAGCTGCCTCCGGTCCTGACCTTTTAAATCTCGGTACTTTTACAAGCAGGCCGTTGTGGATCGAAGGGCTCTGGTTGGAATGTACCAGTCAAACATGGTTTGCAGAGAGCTGGGCCCAACTCCCTGCAGGGCTTTAAAAACGAGACAGAGGGATTTAAAGGCCACTCGCTGTTTCAATGGGAGCCAGTGAAGCTCGGCCATTGCCGCAGTGGCCGAAGATCTCCTAGGCCAACCAAGGGCCAGTTTGGCAGCGGCAGATTGAACTCTTTGGAGTCTGTCTAACAGCATGGAAGGAGCCTCGAGTAGCAGCGCATTGCAATAGTCAAGGCGACTAAGAATGGGACACCTGACTATTAAAGCCCGGGGCTGTAAGGGAAGAAGTGGCAAGATCTTACGAAGGGAGCGAATGAGGGCCGAGCAGGTGGACACTGTTTTCGCAACCTGGGCTTCCATGCTGAGTTTGTTATCCATCATAACACCCAGAATAAGAACAGTGGTGACCGGCTGTGGCTTTTCCAGGGATTCAGGGGGCCAAAACTCCACCGGGAACGGGCGGGGGATCCGACTTCCGGCACAGAACAGAACCTCGGTTTTGGAGGCGTTGAACTGTAGAGAGTTGTTGTGTAGCCAGCCAGCCGTGTCTCGTAGACAGTCATGAAAAGATTCCAAAGGGATCGATTCCTCGCCCTCCCAAGAGAGGATGAGTTGAGTGTCATCAGCGTAGTTGATTGCCTTTAGCCTGTGGGATTTTATCAACGTAATCAGTGGTTTAAGGTAAATGTTAAATAAAATCGGGCTGATGGGCGAGCCTTGAGGCACCCCGTAGAACACCGGGGAGAAGGCAGATTGAAACGAGGGAAGGGACACAGCCTGCTTCCTGTCCCGCAGGAAGGAGCGAAACCAGTGCAGGGCAATGCCGCCCACCCCGGCCTCCATTAGTCTCTCCAATAGAATCCCGTGATTAACCGTATCGAATGCGGCAGACAGGTCCAGCAGGATCAGAGCTACTGCCTGGCCCCTGTCTGCGCGCATTCGAAGGTCCTCCATGGCATTGAGTAGGGCTGTTTCGGTGCCACTCGGCTGGACGGAAACCAAATTGGATTTCATCCAGGAAATGATTCTGCTCCAGATGTTTGGAGAGGCATGAGCTCACCCAGCGCTCGGCAATTTTTGCCGGGAATGGTAGCAGGGAAATGGGCCGATAATTCTGTAGACACTCAGGATTTAAGGAGGGTTTTTTCAACAATGGCGTGATAAGAGCTTGCTTCCAGGGAGCAGGGACTAAGCCACTGCGCAGAGATTGTTTGCCGATCTTGCAGAGAGTGGGGAAGAGTTCCTCTCCGGGGGCCTTCCAGATTTTAAGAGGAATGGGGTCCAGAGGAGATCCCGATGAAATTCCGTGAGCCAGTCTGTCGAAGTCCGGGTGGGTGAGGCTGTTCAGAATCTGAAAAATACTTTTGGAACTGTTGGCGGCTGTACATATTGTGGAGCAGAAGTAAACAGATTTAGATGGAATGCCCCTTCAATGCAAAGTGCTGCATTTGAATGGGTCATATTTTCAAGGAAAGGAAAAGCCATGCAGGGCTTTAGAGTGAGAGAACCAGGTCAGCAGAGCTGCTTCAGAGTGAGAGAACCATGTCAGCAGAGCTGCTTTAGAGCCAAGCGACCAGGTCAGCAGAGCTGCTCTAGAGCCAGAGAACCAGGTCAGTAGAACTGCTTTCGAGCCATAGAACCGGGCAAGCAGAGCTGCTTTAGAGTCAGAGAGCCAGATCAGCAGAACTTTTATAGAGCCAGAGAACCAGGTCAGGAGAGCTGCTGTAGAGCCTAAGAACTAGGTCAGCAGAGCTGCTCTAGAGCCGGAGAACCAGGTCAGCAGTGCTGCTGTAGAGCCAGAGAAACCAGGTCTGCAGAGCTGCTTTAGAGCCAGAGAACCAGGTCAGTAGAGCTGCTCTAGCTGACACTGACTGACTGACACTGACTGACTGACTGACTCTGACTGATTGACACTGACTGACACTGATTGTCTGACACTGACTAACACTGATTGACTGACACTGACTGTCTGACTGACACTGACTGACACTGATTGACTGACACTGACTAACTGACTGACACTGACTGACTGACATTGTCTGACACTGACTGACTGACTCTGACTGACTACTCTCTACTACTCACTCTCTACTACTCTCTACTACTCAATCTCTACTACTCACTTCCTACTACTCACTCTATACTACTCACTCACTTCTTCTCTACTACACTCTACTACTCACTCTCTACTACTATTCTCTACTACTATCTCTCTACTACTCACTCTCAACTATTCACTCTCTACTACTCACTCTCTACTACTCACTCTCTACTATTCAGTTGCTAATGCTCCCTCACTACTACTCTCTACTACTCACTCTCTACTACTCACTCTCTACTACTCTACTACTCACTCTACTACTCGCTACTACTCTTTACCACTCACTCTCTACTACTCCACTACTCACTCTCTACTACTCACTTTCAACTACTCACTCTCTACTACCCTACTACTCGCTACTACTCCCTCTCTACTTCTCTACTACTCACTACTACTCACTCTCTACTACCGCTCTCTACTACTATCTCTCTACTACTCACTCCCTACTACTCTCTACTATTCACTCTTCACTTACTACTACTCTCTACGACTCACTCTCTGCTACTCACTCTCTACTACTCTCTACTACTCTCTACTACTACTCTCTACTGCTCACTCTCTACTACTCACTTTACTACTCTCTACTACTCACTCTCTACTACTCTCTCTCTACTACTCACTCTCTACTATTCACTCTCTACTACTCACTTTCTACTACTCACTCTCTACTACTCACTCTCTACTACTCTCTACTACTCACTCTCCACTACTCGCTCCCTACTACTCGCTCTCTACTACTCTCTACTACTCACTCTCTACTACTCACTCTCTACTACTCTACTACTCTCTACTACTCTCTCTACTACTCTCTCTCTACTACTTACTCTCTACTACTCTCTACTACTCACTCTCTACTTCTCACTCTCTACTACTCGCTCTCTACTACTCTCTACTACTCACTCTACTATTAACTCTCGACTACTCACTCTCTACTACACACTCTCTACTACTTGCTCTCTACTGCTCACGCTCTACTACTCACTCTACTACTCACTCTCTACTACTCTATACTACACTCTCTACTACTCACGCTCTACTACTCTCTACTACTCACTCTACTACTCACTCTTCACTACTCTATACTACTCTCTCTACTACTCACTCATTACTACTCTCTCTCTACTACTCACTCTCTACTCCTCACTCTCTACTACTCACTCTCTACTACTCACTCTACTACTCACTCTCTATTACTCACTCTCTACTACCCTACTACTCGCTACTACTCCCTCTCTAGTTCTCTGCTACTCTCTACTACTCACTCTCTACTACTGTCTCTCTACTACTCACTCCCTACTACTCTCTACTATTCACTCTCTACTACTCACTCTTTACTACTCTCTCTCTACTACTCACTTGCTACTACTCACTACTACTCTCTACTACTCACTCTCTGCTACTCACTCTTTACTACTCTCTACTACTACTCTCTACTACTCACTCTCTACTACTCACTTTACTACTCTCTACTACTCACTCTCTACTACTCTCTCTACTACTCACTCTCTACTATTCACTCTCTACTACTCACTTTCTACTACTCACTCTCTACTACTCGCTCTCTACTACTCTCTACTACTCACGCTCCACTACTCACTCTCTACTACTCACTCTCTACTACTCACTCTCTACTACTTTACTACTCTCTCTACTACTTACTCTCTACTACTCACTCTCTACTACTCTACTACTCTCTACTACTCTCTCTACTACTCACTCTCTACTACTCTCTACTACTCACTCTACTACTCTCTACTACTCACTCTCTACCACTCTCTACTACTCCCTCTCTACTTCTCACTCTCTACTACTCACTCTCTACTACTCTCTACTACTCACTCCACTATTAACTCTCTACTGCTTTATTACTCTCGACTACTCTCTCTACTACTAACTCTCTACTACTCTCTCTACTATTCACTCCCTTCTACTCTCTACTACTCACTCTCTACTACACACTCTCGACTACTTGCTCTCTACTGCTCACGCTCTACTACTCTCTACTACTCACTCTCTACTACTCTCTACTACTCTCTCTACTACTCACGCTCTACTACTCTCTAAAACTCACTCTACTACTCACTCTCTACTACTCTCTACTACTCTCTCTACTACTCACTCATTACTACTCTCTCTCTCTACTACTCACTCTCTACTACTCTCTCTCTTCTCCTCACTCTCTACTACTCACACTCTACTACTCACTCTCTACTAGTCTCTACTACTCACTCTCTACTACTCTCTACTACTCAATCTCTACTACTCACTTTCTACTACTCACTCTATACTACTCACTCCCTTCTTCTCTACTACACTCTACTACTCACTCTCTACTACTACTCTCTACTACTATCTCTCTACTACTCACTCTCAACTATTCACTCTCTACTACTCTCTCTCTACTACTCACTCTCTACTATTCCGTTGCTAATGCTCACTCACTACTACTCTCTACTACTCACTCTCTACTACTCACTCTCTACTACTCTACTACTCACTCTACTACTCGCTACTACTCTTTACCACTCACTCTCTACTACTCCACTACTCACTCTCTACTACTCACTTTCAACTACTCACTCTCTACTACCCTACTACTCGCTACTACTCCCTCTCTACTTCTCTACTACTCACTACTACTCACTCTCTACCACCGCTCTCTACTACTATCTCTCTACTACTCACTCCCTACTACTCTCTACTATTCACTCTTCACTTACTACTACTCTCTACGACTCACTCTCTGCTACTCACTCTCTACTACTCTCTACTACTACTCTCTACTGCTCACTCTCTACTACTCACTTTACTACTCTCTACTACTCACTCTCTACTACTCTCTCTCTACTACGCACTCTCTACTATTCACTCTCTACTACTCACTTTCTACTACTCACTCTCTACTACTCACTCTCTACTACTCTCTACTACTCACTCTCCACTACTCACTCCCTACTACTCGCTCTCTACTACTCTCTACTACTCACTCTCTGCTACTCACTCTCTACTACTCTACTACTCTCTACTACTCTCTCTACTACTCTCTCTCTACTACTTACTCTCTACTACTCTCTACTACTCACTCTCTACTTTTCACTCTCTACTACTCGCTCTCTACTACTCACTCTACTATTAACTCTCGACTACTCTTCTATTCTCTACTACTCTCTGTACTACTAACTCTGTACTTCTCTCTCTACTACTCACTCTCTACTACTCTCTACTACTCACTCTCTACTACACACTCTCTACTACTTGGTCTCTACTGCTCACGCTCTACTACTCACTCTACTACTCACTCTCTACTACTCTATACTACACTCTCTACTACTCACGCTCTACTACTCTCTACTACTCACTCTACTACTCACTCTCTACTACTCTATACTACTCTCTCTACTACTCACTCATTACTACTCTCTCTCTACTACTCACTCTCTACTCCTCACTCTCTACTACTCACTCTCTACTACTCACTCTACTACTCACTCTCTACTACTCACTCTCTACTACCCTACTACTTGCTACTACTCCCTCTCTAGTTCTCTACTACTCTCTACTACTCACTCTCTACTACTGTCTCTCTACTACTCACTCCCTACTACTCTCTACTATTCACTCTCTACTACTCACTCTTTACTACTCTCTCTCTACTACTCACTTGCTACTACTCCCTACTACTCTCTACTACTCACTCTCTGCTACTCACTCTTTACTACTCTCTACTACTACTCTCTACTACTCACTCTCTACTACTCACTTTACTACTCTCTACTACTCACTCTCTACTACTCTCCCTACTACTCACTCTCTACTATTCATTCTCTACTACTCACTTTCTACTACTCACTCTCTACTACTCGCTCTCTACTACTCTCTACTACTCACGCTCCACTACTCACTCTCTACTACGCTCTACTACTCACTCTCTACTACTCACTCTCTACTACTTTACTACTCTCTCTACTACTTACTCTCTACTACTCACTCTCTACTACTCTACTACTCTCTACTACTCTCTCTACTACTCACTCTCTACTACTCTCTACTACTCACTCTACTACTCTCTACTACTCACTCTCTACTACTCTCTACTACTCTCTCTACTACTCACGCTCTACTACTCTCTACTACTCACTCTACTACTCACTCTCTACTACTCTCTACTACTCTCTCTACTACTCACTCATTAGTACTCTCTCTCTCTACTACTCACTCTCTACTACTCTCTCTCTACTCCTCACTCTCTACTACTCACACTCTACTACTCACTCTCTACTACTCTCTACTACTCACTCTCTACTACTCTCTACTACTCACTCTACTACTCACTCTCTATTACTCTGTACTACTCTCTCTCTGATATTCACTCTCTACTTCTCACTCTCTACTACTCTCTACAACTCACTCTACTTGGAATACCTTTGGCGCCGGTTGACGAATCTTCGCAAAATTTCAAAACTAGTGGGGCACTCCGGTCCACTCCTATTCTGAAAAGCTCGGGGTGATTTGTGAAGCGGGGGAGAAAAAAGAACTGCTGAACAGAATTACACTAAATTTGGCAAAGAGGTAGTCCTTGGTTCAGACTCGTGCCTTTTGCTTAAATAGTGTAAATCTATCTATCTATGGCCGAGGTGGATCTGCGCAGCCTGAGCGCACTCTAAGCGCACCGTGCCGATCGCGCCCTGAATGCTAATTGGCTGTCAAGTGGTTGTCAACATTCAAAACCAGGAAGTGTTGGCAGCCATGTTGTGCCTCGGTAGAAGCAAGGATCTAGAAATTAGTGGAACAAGTATAAAGGGGGGCAGGTTAGAAATATTTTGACCCCCTAGACCTGCTTAGGGGGTCCCACAAGGACCCCTAGGGCCCCAAAAAAAAAAAAAAAAAAATTTAAACGGAGAAATGTGCGCTCGCTGCATGGATCCGCTGTAAAAAAATAAAAACGAAGCGTTGGCTCCTGTGCTTGTTTAAAAATTAGCTACCTGGGAGGGCCAAATCCCGGGGTCTAAAATATTACATTTGATGGGGGTTCAGAGGGGCCATGTAGCCCGGGGACCACCATTCCTCAGTGCTACAAAATAAATGGGTGAGGGAGCTCAAAGGTCTGTCTAAGCCACGGGGATTACCACTCTCCAGGTATTTTTATATTTTGGGAGGGGGGGCCACGTGGTCCCCATTCTGGAGCAGTCGAAAGCCTTGGGGAACACCATCCCCCAGAAGCAGCTACTGCTGTGTCTTGGGGTTATATTGCCCTATTTACTAGGTCAAGCTAAGATTCATTAACACATGTTAGCAGCCGATTTGCTAACGGCTCGCCTCGTATCTCCAATGAGTTGCAATGTAGGCGTTCCCAGTGGCAAGGTAGGTATTCCTATGGAAATATAACATGGAAGAGGGAGGTATGACAATAGCGTTGTATTTACAAGGCGGACCTGGATTTGAGGACTGATAGCAAAACTCTTCGTAATTGCGATTTATGTCGGATCCTAACATCTGTTCTGAAGCAGAATTAAGCATGTTTAATATGTGAGGTGGATTGATATGTTAAGTCCACAGTCTTATATTAACAAGCTTTTCTCTTGCGAACATGAATTATCGCTGTATTTCTCACAATATTGGGGGCATATTTACAAGGACAGCATTAAAATTAAAGTTCCGTTAAAGCGGCCATAATTGGCTTAATAATAGGCTTTTGAGAATCCGTGAGACTTCCAATAGAAGCCCAGGTTTACACCAGAACATTTTAACGCTTGTAAATATGCCCATTACAGACTTCTAATTTTACCGTAAAAAAAATATCACCTACTATTAATTTGTATTCTTCCTTGGGATCCCATCCCATGGGTGTATTCAATGTTGGGGACTGTGGGTGGAGGGCCAATGTCCCTACGATGCCAGTCAGCTCCCTGCATTCTTCAGAAGCCACCATTACTTTCCCACACGGGGACCTGCTAATATGCAGCTCCCCGTGGGGAAAAGCATTCTGCTTTGCATTTTAAAAGAGAGAGTAGGTTTTCGTGTTTTCTCTTTCAAAGTGCAAACCAAGTTTGTTATGGCAGGGCGGGAGCCTCGGCTCTCACCCTGCCATAGCAAACAGCAGTGTTGAAAAAAACTTCCGGTAAGACAACAAAGGTTATTGAAGTCCATTATCACCGTTTTAGCTGTAATTTGCTGCATCTAAAGCCGTAATAATTTTAACGCCGTCCTTGTAAATATGCCCCTAAGTTTTGGAATGTTGACAAACCTGTCTCTCATTTAAATAGGCACGAAGTATTTAGTGAAGTGCACACTGTGAATTGTGAAGCAACAGTGTCTGATTGTGATCGATAAAGAATTTGCCCATTGTTGAGTAGAGATTAGGCAAATTGTACATGGGGTTTTGTAACGTCAGTGGCTATTCCTCGAGCCCTCTCTTGAGGTTAATTCAGAGAGTTGTGTACTTCTTTTGCTCATAATGTACATAGTGTTCTATCCTCTCAGTTTGCTTTCCCCTCTGCCATGTAGAGGATCCTGGGTATATATAACGGCTTCTGTATAGCCAGTATCTTTCAACCGTACCCCCAAACTGCTTACTGACTGTTACCATAGTAACAGTTCATGGAACACTTAACTGAGCACACAGGTCACAAGTTCACCACACAATGTTGCTAATCCAAGGAGCAAATGTGCTGGACTTTTTTAAATTTTCCATAGGAACTGTTAATTGTAGCTACAGACTCTGGTAAAGAGCTGGTAAAGAGTTAGCCTCAGTAGTATACTTCTAGTTATAAACATCATTTCTACTTTTGATTTCTAAATCTTCTCTAAGCATCTGATTATCACACTAAATAATAGTGAAATGTTGTCAGAAAAGAAGACGTATACACTCAGTTTCCTTTTTAAATGAACTTTTATTAAAACAAAAATAAATAAATAGAATCGTAACTTTAACATAACAGTATAATGAACAAAATGTGAGACGGACTCCAATAGTAGGAGTGTAGGTAACCTGCAAAATAAAAATAAAAATAAGTCTTTAAAATTAGATCGGTGATTGAATGAGGTGAGAGATGACATCTTTACGAAAGGCAAAATCGTTTTTTCTCACATGCACACTCACGGTAGTGCACCCTACCCCTCCCACAGAATCACCCTCAACATGAGTCTATAGGGCAGCGCTGCTTGAAAGCTTAGGCCTATCTTATGGTATAGATGGTATTTAAAATAAGACAGAGATGTGACTAAATAAGGTGAAAGATCACAAATTAACATAACACTTGGCAATATTGCTTATTCGCACGTGTGCAGTGTGCCTGATGCATCACACCCCTTTGTTAGGCCCGTGCTGAAGAGGTGTCTGTAGGTAAGTGCCCAATTCCTCATCTCTATAGTATGTTCCAGCAGGTCTTTAAAATGATTCAGAGTTGAGACAGAACGAGGTGACAGATCACGTCATTATGCAGGACAATATCGTTTGTTTGCACCATATTTAATGGGAGGCCTTGTGCACCTGGGCCGCTCTGCTTACCTTTTGCAAAGGCAGCATTTAGCAGAGGTCACAACTTGAATTCTGCTTTGGATTTATACCGCAGACAGTATTAAATTCAGCCTTGATTTATTTATCTGCAGAGTGGACAGCAACGTTCATAACTTGAAAAGAGAAAGAGAAACAATGTGAGAAAGAGGAAGAGAGAGAAAGAGAAAAAAATAACATTGAAAGTATGAGAGAGGGAAAATAATAGATGGAGCAGGAGAGGTAGTGTTGATACGTGAGAAAATCTTTGTAGCTCACCTTTTTGCCTCCGTTGTGTGTCCAAGTATGTGCCGGTTCATAGTGCACCCTCAAATAAAGTGATCTGAAAGATAGTATAGAGATAGTAATAGCAGAGTACATACAACTGCACACGTATATTTTTGCGTTATGCCTTTGGACACTCAGGATATAGTATTACATCAACTTCCACTGCAGGGAGGTGTGCGCTCTTTTTCTCGTAGATACCCATGACTAACTTCGCCCTTTCACACACCTTCCCTCCCGCATTAAAAATACAACTATTTGTACAGTTCCAACTTGCTTAATTGGCTTCGATTTATAAAGAATTAGTAGAGTAGCAATGTTTTCCATCCGGTTATAGAAAACAAGTTGTGCGCAGTGATACACGTGGTTTCAATCATCACGAGCGACGGACTTATGAGCAACTATAAAAAGGAAAAAAATACAAATGCAATAAGATACGGTATATAGGACTGCGTATGCCTAAATCGCTGCATCGCCTTTTTGTGTCCAGTCTGCTGCACCCCATCTACTCTCTCCGCTGCACACCCAGGCCTCACTGCTCACCTTTTTGTGGACAGTGTACGTTCTACATCATGCAGTTCGGCCCACTAAGAAGTCCCACATTTGGTGCTGAGTCTTGATATCGCTATGGCAAAGGACATGCTCTTGCACCCATCATCATCGCAGGTTCCTCATCCGCTCAGTCCTTGCGGTACCACTAACTCAGTGACCAAAGAGGCCACGCACGTGGTGGTGGGCCCATCTGTTCGGTAGTTCGGGCGTACATGAGGCGTCTGAACCACCAGGACAGGCCATCACAGAGCTTGCGATGGGAGCAACTCTGAAATTGCGTAGAGCATGAGCGCTCCATCTTTTTTTATTAGTAGGATCACATGTGTTGTGACGTCTGTACTGGATGAGTGTGGTGTGGGTGTATACTAGCAAAGAGGGAGAGTGTGTGTGTGTGTGCCATTCTGACAACTAGACCTGGAACTAAGAAATAACTACAATTGAAATCTGGGCCACGTATCGTTGTTGTGTTTTCCTGTAAGTGGAGTGGGCTGGACTGAAGTATGCCAGTGCTGTGTGAGGATGTGAATGATGACTCCGGAGCTATGGGCGTGTTTCCGTCGTGAGCTATATGAGAAATCAACTTTTTCAGGTGTCCGTGTGGTAGTGCTGCCCTCACCCGGGTCTTAAACACAAATGTGTCATTTTGTCTGTAAAATCCCACAACATGGCCAACATGGAAGGTACGGGGTATTACTGACCCTATATTCATCCATAGTTGCACACATAAAAGATGGTGGACATGACACATTTCTGCGGATATGAATGTTTGTTGTACATTCAGTGGAGTGTTGTAGCTGAAGTAATACAGGGCTATGAAAGCTTTAGGTTGCAGTTTTTGGCACATGAAGGGCAGCTAATATATATACAGATGTGGTCATTCGGGTATACTGTTGACGTAATCTACGCGTGCCTGAAAATGTACTCTAAATACAGTTCTCATGTAAATTGCTGACATAGTTTTGGGACGACTTCGCGCTATATAAATATGCTAAAAAAAAATCAAAAAACATCGAGCAATAGCACACACTTATAAATGTACTATACACTTTGATTGCAGTGTTGTAATGATCCAGTTTGTATGTTCGTATTTGTAGAATGAGAGAGATAAAGTTATATATTCGAAGTTTTTGTTACTGGCAGAGGTAAGATGGTTGCATACGCTGTTTACAGCACAATATAATGTGGTAGGGCGCAGGAGCAGCCTTTTACAAACATAATAAATACACAGACACAGATAAATAGTTGAAGTGGGTACGGGCGCATGTGCTTGACTCCATTTTATTACGTTGCTGTTGATAACAAGTAGAATAGTAATCATGATGTCATACACAGATATTCAATCGTAAATGGTTTATGACTTCTGCTGTACAAACGTAGGAGCACTATATGTTAAATAATACACATAAGCTTATATTGCAAAGGGTTTATGAGTTGTGGTGCACTAAGGTAGGGTTGGTTTGTGTGGAGCCTGAAATGATGCGCAGTCCAGGCAGACTGCACTGGTAAGAATGTGTTTTGACTACTGAATTTTGCCTTAATAAGGCCACGTGGCGATTATTTATGGTGCACTGAGTTAGTGGTACGTCTCGTGGTGCTCAGCGTGTGCGCACTCTGCGATGATGCGTGGTTTGAGCTGTGCACTGGAAGCATTGTCTGTTGCCTACTGGACTGCATCATCTGTAATCACAATTGAAATAAAAGATGAAATATGGAATACATTGTCTAAATATGTATGTTTCAGGGACTTTATAGTTCAAATTGTGACCTGTGCTGTCCGCAGTGTAGACTGCAATTGAGTGTGCATTTGCACTTGCAGTGTGAATTTTATTATTCAACTAAATCTATAACTGATATTAAAGAAGTTCTTGAAGGAACTATACTAAAGGGATATTGTATAGGTTTGATAGATGTTATACTTAGTTTGGTATTGTACTGCAAATAATGAATCAACAATCTATTTAATTGTGAGCTCTGATGACCACAGTCTAGGCAGGAGGCAGCGGTTAGCAAAAGCCCACGGCCACGTGGGGTTGTGTAGAGCTGCACAGTATTGGTAATTTAGTGTGTGTGCAGCCAGCAATGATAAGTGGTGCACTGAGTTAGTGGCACCTGAAACAACAATGTTCTATGGAGCCTGCGATGATGCGTGGTCTGGGTAGGTCATACTGATAGCAATGTTTTTTGTCTTAAAAATTCTGCTTTAGTAAGGCCATGTAGCGGTGATTTTTGGTGCACAGTTAGTGGTACCTTTGGCGCTTAGCGTGTATGTACCCTGTGATGATGTGGGGTCGGGGGGAGGCACAGTAATTGGAGAAATGTCTTTTGTTGATTGCATTCTGCATGGATTCCATATAAAAGTGACGGTATGCCTCACTGTTCACTATTTGCAATGATTTATGGTGCTCTGAGTTAGTAGTATCTTTGGTGCTGAGCTTGTACGTAACCTGCAATAATGCGTGGTCCAGGGGGGTCGCATTCAGACCAATGTCTTTTGTGTGTTGAATTCTGCCTGAATACGGCCACGTGGTGATGAATTATGGTGCACTGAGTTAGTAGTATCTTTGGCACTGATCGTGTACGTAACCTGCGATGATGCGTGGTCCGGGCAGGAGGCACTGCGAGCAATGATTTTTGCCTAGTGAATTCTGCCTTAATAAGGCCATGGGTAGATCACTTGTGATGCAGTGAGTAAGTGGTATCTAAAGAACTCAGCGTGTGCGCACTCTGCGATGATTCGTGGTTTGGCTGGGTCACACAGTTACAATGTCTCTTTCTTACTGGAATGCGTTATGTGCAATCGCCATTCCACGTGAAAAGTGAGCCGTCACAATGTAGATCGAAGTCAGTACTCAGTACAGACATTGAGGAATGTTTTTTGTTTCATCCTTTAACAAAATCTGAGGACAATTTTCTCTGCCTTAAATAAATCAAGGCTAAATTCAATGCTGTCCATAGTATAGATACAAAGCTGAATTCAAGTTGTGAACCCTGCTGTCCTCACTGTTGAACGAAGGCTGTAGTCAGCACAGACATCAAGACATTCTTTTTGTCGTATCCTTTAACAAACTCTGAGGACATAGAGTACAATTATCTCTGCCTTAAATACATCAAGGCTGAATTTCATGCTGTCTGTAGTGTAGGCTGAATTCAAGTTGTGAACCCTGCTGTCCGCACTGTAGATCGAAGGCAGTAGTCAGCATAGATATCAAAAAATGATTTTTGTCGCTTATTTTAACACAATCTGAACACATACAGTACAATTGTCTCTGCATTAAATAAATCAAGGCTGAATTCCCTTCTGTCCGTAGTGTAGTTGCAAAGCTGAATTCAAGTTGTGAACCCTGCTGTCCGCAGTGTAGATCAAAGGCAGTAGTCGACACAGACATCGAGGAATGCTCTTATTTTAACAAACTCCGAAGACATATACTACAATTGTCTCAGCCTTAAAGAAAGCAAGGCTGAATTTAATGCTGTCCGTAGTGTAGATCCAAAGCTAAATTCAAGTTGTGAACCCTGCTGTCCGCACTGTAGATAGTTTGAGAAACAGGGGACCCCTACGCAAATAGGTTTGCTATAGGTAGGGAAATAACAGTTTTGAAAAAGACTTATAGCAAACAGATAATTAAATGCCAAAACCTCTCACTCATATATTGACATATATAGCTACAACAATCACACAATTCTCTATGTATATAATAGCAGAGAGATATATAGTTTGATATACAAAAAATCTTTTTATTTCATATCATTGATTACCTAATTCTTTTAGTTGTCCTATATAGACTTTATAAATAGATGTTTATAATACAAAATTGTATATTACATTTTCTAGAGGTATACACATAGAAAGAAAAACATGAAAACATAAACATATATCACGAAAAACCAAAGAGACAAATCGGTCGATAGTCTATAATGGTAGGCAAAAGCGGAGAGTTTTGACACTACGCGCGTTTCGGCATTCTGCCTTCATCAGGTGACCGTCATTCGCGTGTATACTGTACAGGACAACAAACTACAAGAATACAAAACATAAATATATTTATATTAGAGATTTAAAGAGTTGTAGCATAATAGTATTTACAATTTTACATGTAGAGAGAATCTAGGTCATTATTTACATACAAATATATTTACATTTATTTACATACAGCAGCTCATAATATGAATAGGGATTACCCTTATCTTGACTCCAGGCAACACAGTGTTTATATAGCATATACATATAGTTGAACATTGTTCTAATGTATAACTTCGATCTAAAGTCTTCAAAACCATTCAACTGGATAAGTGTAACTCATGTTGTAAAAAGAGTGGCCAGCCAGTCACAAGAGACCATAGTCATATATATCTTACATACACTTGTCTTTCTTATATGGGAGTCTCAAAATTCCAGATAGCTAACCCTACAATTTTAGATTAATGCAACAGATAACCCAGATATAGCATTTCATACAAATGGCTCGGTTACGACCGGCCCACATTTCACGTTTTTCAATGTTACAAATAATTTAATTCCATCCTTATATAGGTCGGTCTAGATTTGTGTTTTTTTCACGTTTATAGACGTTGTAATTAGCTGAAGCCTATCTTTATATACAACGATCTAGATTATGTATTTAGGCACAATTCATCTCGGACCATTGTAAGGGATAGCTCATAGGTATAACTCTCTGCAAAGGCCTAGGGTGAGTCAGTCAGTACATAGAGATAGAAAGCCTATACTCGGTGTTCTCATTTGATAATATTTTGAGACGGGGCCCAAGCATTAAGCACATTTACATAGATATATATTTCATAGTCACCAACCTTATGTAGCATTGGTATGTTGATAGAGGTAAATTGTTTTAGAGGCCCACATCTATTTTCCTCAATCGAATTAGCGCCGATAGTGCACTAGTTTTCTAAATGGAATAGAAAACACCAACACAAGCTTATTAATGTATTTTAGGTGGGGAATTATTCTACTTCCAGTTTGCGCCCCAAACTTCCAACCAAGTATATTATTTTAATTTTATTTCCGCAATGTATATTTCATATTCTCTCTAACCAACGAGAAGGTTGACCCCTTAGTCATTATTCTACTCAGATGTCCAAGTTATATAAAAACTTTACCTACATGATTACCGTTTCCAGAGATGCTTTAAAATAGGTTCATATGGTAATCAGACCCAGTCTGTGGTCAAGATGCTTGCTCGGAATAGGTTCAAATGCTCTAATCCAACACCTATAGGTGGTATCGATGTCTATATCAAGAGGAAAATATAGATAGATATAGGTCATATATCCATGACTAAAACCTGCAACGTGTATTTTACATTTCCTTATCTCATCAAGTTTGGATGGAAGGTATTACCTTTAATCAAACATGTAGGTGAGCTGAAACGCCATATTTGGGGGCCGGCACATATGTTTTCGATATCTTCTTTTCTGGTAAAAATGAATAACAAACGAATGTATATATCTCTAGAATATCGAAGATATCCAAAAAAGGCTCGGTCTAGGCTAAATATACCCTCACATTTATCTGGATAGAATATTACCTTATAACGGGCGAACAAGTGGCAGTTTCTATTTTTTCATTTTTGTTGTAAACGACGGACGTCGCGTATCTTTCAATAGGCAAAAAAACCTTTCTGGAAGAAATAGAGATGCAAACGCGATAGTTAGGAGCCGGCTCGATATCGGTCAGAGAGCTTCTACATAAAATAACAGTGTGGCTCTCGTGGTGTTTTCCTTCAAAGGGCTTACCTTGATTATACAGAGTAGAATTCTCGCGCCGGACCTCCCCTCCGATGTGCTGATAGATGCAGAAAAGTGGACGTTCTAAGCCGGCGTTTTATATCCACAAACCGCCCGCCAACAGGAGGAGTAATTACTTTCACCTGTCAACTAGCCAGAGACTTCCTGGCGCGTTTTCCAAGACGTAATACTTCTGAGACAAAATGTCATAGACAAAGATAACGGACTAGTGCAGAGTAGTCTGCGACCAAAACGGAGTTCAGTCGATATAGAGGTCGGACTATATTTACACCTTTTACCTAGATTTTAAAAGGAAAAGTTTGCACGCGTGGGTAGTATTTAATATAATTAGTAGAGGTTGCACTCTCCCGCTAAATATCGCATGGCCATATATACATTAGCATAGTGACCTGCTCGTATAATTTCTACCGAATGTACTGGGTGTAATAGGTATCATTCAGATATACATATGGTAATGTATATAAAAGATTAATCCATATATATCTTTCGAGGTTCAAGAAATAACATAAAAGAATAATGTATATCAATAAAAAGAATTGATATAAAAGCGAACAGAATGTTTAACAGATATCATAGATGGAGATGGAAACTTAGGTGATAATCTACATGTTACCACTGTACGATTGCAGATAACCAGACAAAGGTATATGGGGTACTTTATATAGATAGGGGATATCCAGGTGTAATTTCTGTACATATCTCATATAATTAACTGCTCCACAGACCTTACAGAATCGCTTGTTCCCATGGAATGTCCTGATTGAGACCACGTGTAGAGGTATTCAGAGAAAAAATCCAGAACACCTCCCGTTTTTTACGAATTTTGTCCGGGCAGAGACCCTCACGTGTCTCAATGTGTTCCAGGATAATCCAACGTATGTCTTCTGGTTTGTGATTTTGTTCAACAAAATGACTCACCATAGGTGCATTCAGTTTCTGAGTCCTAATGGCAGATTTGTGTTCTGTGAGCCTCGTATATAAGGACCTAGAGGACTCACCAACATAACCCAAATCGCAGGGACAGAGGAGTAAATACACAATGTTTTTTGTTTTGCAGTTGGTCATACCTGCTATTCGGATTTTGACTCCATTATGTTCCATTTCCTTTGTTTCAATCGCCTGAGGACATACTTTGCATATTCCACATTTATAGTTCCCAATAACTGGATCTAAACTGGTTAAACTTCTTTGAGTTGGTTTTACCAGTGGGGACATGCGTGACCTGACCACTATGTCTTTGAGATTTTTATTTTTGCGATATGCAAAAAGTGGTTTTGGCAGATTTTCTTTGGTCGTCTTATTCGCATTCAAAATGTGCCAATTAGAGTATATTATTTGGCGTACTTGGTTGTTGAGACAGGAATGTCTTGAAACAAACACCAAGTTCGACATTTCCTTTGATTGTGTACCTTGCAGTAAATGTTGGCGATCGTAGAAACGGGCCCTTTTGTAGGATTCACGTACTAATCGATGGGGATAACCCCGCTCCTCAAATTTTGTTCTCATCGTGATTGCTCGTTCATCAAAGTCTTTTAGTTTCGTACAGTTTCTTCTCAGCCTTAAAAATTGGCTGAAAGGAATGCTGTTTTTTTGGTTAGATGGATGAAAGCTTTCATAGTGAAGGATTGTATTACGAGCTGTACGTTTAACAAAAAGGTCCATGTATAGCTGGCCCTGGTCATGCTTTATCGTAATATCAAGAAATTCTATTGCAGTGTTGTTAATATGTGCGGTGAATTTCATATTTGGATCACAGGCATTTAGCCAAAGAACAAATTCAGCCAGGGTATCCTCTGTGTCATCCCAAATGAAGACAATGTCGTCGATATAGCGCGACCAATAAAAAACCGATTCGAAAAACGGGGCCATTTCATTAAAGATGTTCGTTTTCTCAAAAAAGGCAACATAGATATTTGCGATGGTCGGTGCACAGGCCGCGCCCATGCTCACCCCCTTGGTTTGTTTATAGAGGGTGCCTCTAAATTCGAATACATTGTCATATAGGACAACTTTAAGACAGTCCAGGATGAATTCCATATTGCAATCAATGTTGTACGTTTCAATGAACCATTGCGTAGCATCAATTGCACCTAGACAGGGGATGTTAGAGTATAGACTCTCAACATCGAGAGTTACCATCCATTGTCTATGGGAATTGAAAGCTGTTCCTTCCAATTGATTAATGATTTGTCGGGTATCTTGTACATATCCCGGTATTTTTGAGATATGTGGGCGCAAAATGGCATCAAGATACTTCGATATAGGTTCTGTTATGCTACCAATGGTAGTGACGATGGGTCTAAAAGGGGGATCAAATTCATTTTTATGTACCTTGGGAGTACCATACAGACTCGCCATTCTGGGATTGTCTATATTAAGATATTCGTATTCCTTCCTACAGATATCTCCATGTTGCAGAGCTTTAGATGTCAATTTATGGATTTTGTTTCTGATTTTAGGGGTGGGATCTCTCAGTATTTTACAGTAAAAATTATTGTCACTGAGCATTATTTCAATTTTTTCGATATATTTTTGTGTATCGAGAATTGCAATCCCTCCTCCCTTATCGCAACTCTTTATGGTGATTTCAGATTGATTTTTTAACTGTTGCAACGCAATATACTCCTCTTTGTTGATATTATAGGGAGTATTAGGTATGTATTTGGTTGCTATCTGTAGTTTGTTCATAATCACTTGTTCAAAGGTCCGTATTTCCGGGGCCACTTGGTCTAGCGTGGGTGTAAAAACTGATTTAGGGGCTAGGCCTGATCTGTTGTCATCAGTTGCTATGTGTTCTTTGTCTGAGAAATAATTTCTAAGACGGATTTTACGAAAAAAACACATTACATCATTATACAATTCAAATTTATTTAGTCCGGAATGAGGGACAAAAGATAGCCCTTTTGATAAAATTGCAATAGTTGCTGTATCTGTCTCAAATTTGCTCAGATTAAATATTGGAATGGTTTTCACTCTCTCCAGTATCGAGAACTCCGCGTCTCCAGATAGCGGTTGGAGTTCTGAGGTTGATGGTCCTGATATTGTGGTTGGAATTGCCCTCTCTGTTGGAAATTGGTTTGGTATTGATGATAGGACCGGGGCTGGGATCGATAGTTCGGTCGCCAGTTCCCTCTGTTCTGTGGGCGCCTCCCTAAAAAAGGACGATAGCCTTGGTTTGATCTTTGTATAAATCTCTGACCTCGATTTTGATAAGGAGACATACTAGAGTTGCTATCAGAGTCTGATGTATTCGAGAAAGTAGTGACCTTTTTATATCTAGCGTCAGAGTGTGGGTAGCCCATATCCTGTCCAGATTCATCTGTGTGTTCATAAAAGTTATCTCTTAGATAGGGGTATACATTTTCTCGACTGAAATAACGAATGTCTTTTTGGAGTTTGTCCATTTTTCGTTTTAATAGATATTCGCTGTAGGAGTTTAATTCAGACTCTACCTCTTCTAGTTTCTTTTTGATGTCTATAATCACCGTAGATGATTTGATTTGATTTTCTAGATCTCGAATCTCTTGAATAAGTTCGGCCAGCACTTCCTTAGCTGTTTCCACTATCAACATCATAAGGTCCCTCGAACACCGATTGGCGATGAGGGACCATCGTTCTAGAAACTGTTTGACTTGGATGAAGAGACCTGGGATGTTTTTAATTTGTAAGCCTAGAGGTATAACCCCGGCCTTAAGATAATCCAGGATGAATTTGCCATGAAGTTCTATTCTAATGGACTTTTTTTTGAGGGCTAAAAGTTTAACAAGATCTTCATTTTTATCAGTATTAATTGGATTTATATTGTCAAAGTTGACAGAAGATCCTACCATAGAGGCAAAATCCTCGTCACTGAAACCAAATGATTTTAGCGTGGCCATATCTAAGTGACAGATTTATCTCTTTATATTGAAAAAATTGAGGAGCTGCGTGAATTAATATATCAGAAAGCTAATGTCAGTGGTCCGATATGAGCTGCGAAACACCATCCAGAGTTTGTAATAGAGAATAATAGATCTTTTCACTCTAGGTATCGTCAAACATAAGCACTGTGAGTATATAACGGGTAATCTGTACAAGCTACTGTATGAACAATTGCTAACAAAATAGAGAATTAAAATTTAAATAGCTCCCCTCATGGACAGGCCATGAGAATACACAGTTTGAGAAACAGGGGACCCCTACGCAAATAGGTTTGCTATAGGTAGGGAAATAACAGTTTTGAAAAAGACTTATAGCAAACAGATAATTAAATGCCAAAACCTCTCACTCATATATTGACATATATAGCTACAACAATCACACAATTCTCTATGTATATAATAGCAGAGAGATATATAGTTTGATATACAAAAAATCTTTTTATTTCATATCATTGATTACCTAATTCTTTTAGTTGTCCTATATAGACTTTATAAATAGATGTTTATAATACAAAATTGTATATTACATTTTCTAGAGGTATACACATAGAAAGAAAAACATGAAAACATAAACATATATCACGAAAAACCAAAGAGACAAATCGGTCGATAGTCTATAATGGTAGGCAAAAGCGGAGAGTTTTGACACTACGCGCGTTTCGGCATTCTGCCTTCATCAGGTGACCGTCATTCGCGTGTATACTGTACAGGACAACAAACTACAAGAATACAAAACATAAATATATTTATATTAGAGATTTAAAGAGTTGTAGCATAATAGTATTTACAATTTTACATGTAGAGAGAATCTAGGTCATTATTTACATACAAATATATTTACATTTATTTACATACAGCAGCTCATAATATGAATAGGGATTACCCTTATCTTGACTCCAGGCAACACAGTGTTTATATAGCATATACATATAGTTGAACATTGTTCTAATGTATAACTTCGATCTAAAGTCTTCAAAACCATTCAACTGGATAAGTGTAACTCATGTTGTAAAAAGAGTGGCCAGCCAGTCACAAGAGACCATAGTCATATATATCTTACATACACTTGTCTTTCTTATATGGGAGTCTCAAAATTCCAGATAGCTAACCCTACAATTTTAGATTAATGCAACAGATAACCCAGATATAGCATTTCATACAAATGGCTCGGTTACGACCGGCCCACATTTCACGTTTTTCAATGTTACAAATAATTTAATTCCATCCTTATATAGGTCGGTCTAGATTTGTGTTTTTTTCACGTTTATAGACGTTGTAATTAGCTGAAGCCTATCTTTATATACAACGATCTAGATTATGTATTTAGGCACAATTCATCTCGGACCATTGTAAGGGATAGCTCATAGGTATAACTCTCTGCAAAGGCCTAGGGTGAGTCAGTCAGTACATAGAGATAGAAAGCCTATACTCGGTGTTCTCATTTGATAATATTTTGAGACGGGGCCCAAGCATTAAGCACATTTACATAGATATATATTTCATAGTCACCAACCTTATGTAGCATTGGTATGTTGATAGAGGTAAATTGTTTTAGAGGCCCACATCTATTTTCCTCAATCGAATTAGCGCCGATAGTGCACTAGTTTTCTAAATGGAATAGAAAACACCAACACAAGCTTATTAATGTATTTTAGGTGGGGAATTATTCTACTTCCAGTTTGCGCCCCAAACTTCCAACCAAGTATATTATTTTAATTTTATTTCCGCAATGTATATTTCATATTCTCTCTAACCAACGAGAAGGTTGACCCCTTAGTCATTATTCTACTCAGATGTCCAAGTTATATAAAAACTTTACCTACATGATTACCGTTTCCAGAGATGCTTTAAAATAGGTTCATATGGTAATCAGACCCAGTCTGTGGTCAAGATGCTTGCTCGGAATAGGTTCAAATGCTCTAATCCAACACCTATAGGTGGTATCGATGTCTATATCAAGAGGAAAATATAGATAGATATAGGTCATATATCCATGACTAAAACCTGCAACGTGTATTTTACATTTCCTTATCTCATCAAGTTTGGATGGAAGGTATTACCTTTAATCAAACATGTAGGTGAGCTGAAACGCCATATTTGGGGGCCGGCACATATGTTTTCGATATCTTCTTTTCTGGTAAAAATGAATAACAAACGAATGTATATATCTCTAGAATATCGAAGATATCCAAAAAAGGCTCGGTCTAGGCTAAATATACCCTCACATTTATCTGGATAGAATATTACCTTATAACGGGCGAACAAGTGGCAGTTTCTATTTTTTCATTTTTGTTGTAAACGACGGACGTCGCGTATCTTTCAATAGGCAAAAAAACCTTTCTGGAAGAAATAGAGATGCAAACGCGATAGTTAGGAGCCGGCTCGATATCGGTCAGAGAGCTTCTACATAAAATAACAGTGTGGCTCTCGTGGTGTTTTCCTTCAAAGGGCTTACCTTGATTATACAGAGTAGAATTCTCGCGCCGGACCTCCCCTCCGATGTGCTGATAGATGCAGAAAAGTGGACGTTCTAAGCCGGCGTTTTATATCCACAAACCGCCCGCCAACAGGAGGAGTAATTACTTTCACCTGTCAACTAGCCAGAGACTTCCTGGCGCGTTTTCCAAGACGTAATACTTCTGAGACAAAATGTCATAGACAAAGATAACGGACTAGTGCAGAGTAGTCTGCGACCAAAACGGAGTTCAGTCGATATAGAGGTCGGACTATATTTACACCTTTTACCTAGATTTTAAAAGGAAAAGTTTGCACGCGTGGGTAGTATTTAATATAATTAGTAGAGGTTGCACTCTCCCGCTAAATATCGCATGGCCATATATACATTAGCATAGTGACCTGCTCGTATAATTTCTACCGAATGTACTGGGTGTAATAGGTATCATTCAGATATACATATGGTAATGTATATAAAAGATTAATCCATATATATCTTTCGAGGTTCAAGAAATAACATAAAAGAATAATGTATATCAATAAAAAGAATTGATATAAAAGCGAACAGAATGTTTAACAGATATCATAGATGGAGATGGAAACTTAGGTGATAATCTACATGTTACCACTGTACGATTGCAGATAACCAGACAAAGGTATATGGGGTACTTTATATAGATAGGGGATATCCAGGTGTAATTTCTGTACATATCTCATATAATTAACTGCTCCACAGACCTTACAGAATCGCTTGTTCCCATGGAATGTCCTGATTGAGACCACGTGTAGAGGTATTCAGAGAAAAAATCCAGAACACCTCCCGTTTTTTACGAATTTTGTCCGGGCAGAGACCCTCACGTGTCTCAATGTGTTCCAGGATAATCCAACGTATGTCTTCTGGTTTGTGATTTTGTTCAACAAAATGACTCACCATAGGTGCATTCAGTTTCTGAGTCCTAATGGCAGATTTGTGTTCTGTGAGCCTCGTATATAAGGACCTAGAGGACTCACCAACATAACCCAAATCGCAGGGACAGAGGAGTAAATACACAATGTTTTTTGTTTTGCAGTTGGTCATACCTGCTATTCGGATTTTGACTCCATTATGTTCCATTTCCTTTGTTTCAATCGCCTGAGGACATACTTTGCATATTCCACATTTATAGTTCCCAATAACTGGATCTAAACTGGTTAAACTTCTTTGAGTTGGTTTTACCAGTGGGGACATGCGTGACCTGACCACTATGTCTTTGAGATTTTTATTTTTGCGATATGCAAAAAGTGGTTTTGGCAGATTTTCTTTGGTCGTCTTATTCGCATTCAAAATGTGCCAATTAGAGTATATTATTTGGCGTACTTGGTTGTTGAGACAGGAATGTCTTGAAACAAACACCAAGTTCGACATTTCCTTTGATTGTGTACCTTGCAGTAAATGTTGGCGATCGTAGAAACGGGCCCTTTTGTAGGATTCACGTACTAATCGATGGGGATAACCCCGCTCCTCAAATTTTGTTCTCATCGTGATTGCTCGTTCATCAAAGTCTTTTAGTTTCGTACAGTTTCTTCTCAGCCTTAAAAATTGGCTGAAAGGAATGCTGTTTTTTTGGTTAGATGGATGAAAGCTTTCATAGTGAAGGATTGTATTACGAGCTGTACGTTTAACAAAAAGGTCCATGTATAGCTGGCCCTGGTCATGCTTTATCGTAATATCAAGAAATTCTATTGCAGTGTTGTTAATATGTGCGGTGAATTTCATATTTGGATCACAGGCATTTAGCCAAAGAACAAATTCAGCCAGGGTATCCTCTGTGTCATCCCAAATGAAGACAATGTCGTCGATATAGCGCGACCAATAAAAAACCGATTCGAAAAACGGGGCCATTTCATTAAAGATGTTCGTTTTCTCAAAAAAGGCAACATAGATATTTGCGATGGTCGGTGCACAGGCCGCGCCCATGCTCACCCCCTTGGTTTGTTTATAGAGGGTGCCTCTAAATTCGAATACATTGTCATATAGGACAACTTTAAGACAGTCCAGGATGAATTCCATATTGCAATCAATGTTGTACGTTTCAATGAACCATTGCGTAGCATCAATTGCACCTAGACAGGGGATGTTAGAGTATAGACTCTCAACATCGAGAGTTACCATCCATTGTCTATGGGAATTGAAAGCTGTTCCTTCCAATTGATTAATGATTTGTCGGGTATCTTGTACATATCCCGGTATTTTTGAGATATGTGGGCGCAAAATGGCATCAAGATACTTCGATATAGGTTCTGTTATGCTACCAATGGTAGTGACGATGGGTCTAAAAGGGGGATCAAATTCATTTTTATGTACCTTGGGAGTACCATACAGACTCGCCATTCTGGGATTGTCTATATTAAGATATTCGTATTCCTTCCTACAGATATCTCCATGTTGCAGAGCTTTAGATGTCAATTTATGGATTTTGTTTCTGATTTTAGGGGTGGGATCTCTCAGTATTTTACAGTAAAAATTATTGTCACTGAGCATTATTTCAATTTTTTCGATATATTTTTGTGTATCGAGAATTGCAATCCCTCCTCCCTTATCGCAACTCTTTATGGTGATTTCAGATTGATTTTTTAACTGTTGCAACGCAATATACTCCTCTTTGTTGATATTATAGGGAGTATTAGGTATGTATTTGGTTGCTATCTGTAGTTTGTTCATAATCACTGTAGATCGAAGGCAGTAGTCAGCACAGATATCGATGAAGAATTTTTGTCACTTATTTTACAAAATCTGAAGACTTAGAGTACAATTGTCTCTGCTTTACATACATCAAAGCTAACTTCAATGCTGTCCGTAGTGTAAATCCAAAGCTGAATTCAAGTTGTGAACCCTGCTGTCCACAGTGTAGATAGAAGGCGGTGCTGTGGCGCTGAGTTCGCAATGTGCCTGTATCGAGGAGGCACGTGGTCATGGCGGCAGCCACGTGGCAGAGTGAGGACCTTCGCTGTGGCAGAGTGTTTTCTCTTTGCACAAGTGAACCACGCCCAATGCGTAGTCTAATTATTTATAATCTTACGCCGGAGTTGCGAACGTTGGACCAGTCCACTCCACTTCTGCTTCAAGGGGGGGGACAACACAGCTACAGGACCGAGATATTGCTCAGTGTCTGAGATAATATGGCTGCATCCACTGTGCAGTACACTACACGTATCAATAGTATATCTACACACGGAACAGTTTTTGGTTTATATAGTGAGTTGTGTATAGCATTTCACCGGTAGTCTTGGCATTGTGTAAAGTATTGTTGATGTGCGTGTTTCTTCCCTTATACATAGTTAGTTGCAACATCTCTGAACATTGAGCTAGTGTGCTATTGAGGGGATATATTATTTTGGGAAGGTCCATTGTCCTGTTTTGCACTGCTTCTGAGGTAGTAGATGGGGAGGGGTTAGGAGGGGTGGCTGTAGTGGTGGTGGCGCTAGGTGTTGTGATTTTGTTGGGTGTTGGAAGTGCATAATTAGTACCTCTATTACATATTCGTCTTTAAATATGGGTGTGAGTTGGATGAAATTCATGCAGTACATAGTCGACATCCTTACACTAGTTAAATGTTGATATTAATTTGTTAGTGGTAAATGGAACTATCGCCTCTTTTTTTAGGCAGCATTGTAGATTTGGTTTGTTGTTGAAAGTATGGGGAAGTGGTGTTTTTTTTGTCTTTTTTCTACTGGAACGCCTAGTAGGAATATTATTAACAGATATTCTTAATGAACATTACAATTAGGAATTATTATTTAAAAAACCTTTGAAATCCACTGAAAAAAACATAGGTTTCAGGCAGGTTATAGCTAGGAATTATCATTTAAAAAACTTTAGAAATTCACTGAAAAAAACATAAGTTTCAGGGGTGTTATAGTTCGCTGGACATTTCACTCATACAAAACCATTGAAATTCCTCCGTTATAGTTAGTTGTACTAACTGTAACTCTCGCACCCGCAATTCACTGGTTATGATGTCACACATTATATCATTCATGACATGGTCAGTGACATCACTGATGACATCACTGATGACATCCCAAATTACATCACTGATGACATCACTGATGACATCAGGCACGTTATAGTTAGAAATTAGCATTTAAAAAACCTTTAAAATTCACTGAAAAAACCATACGTTTCAGGCACGTTATAGTTAGAAGTTAACATTTTCAAAAACCTTAGAAATTCACTGAAAAACCTAATGTTTCAGGGGTGTTATAGTTAGTTGAACATTTCACTTGTACTAAACCATAGAAATTCCTCTGTTATAGTTAGTTCTGCTAACTATAACTTGAGCCCCCGCGATGCACTGCTGATGATGTCACAAATTACATCACTCATGACATGGTCAGTGACATCACTCATGACATCACTGATGACATCTTAAATTACATCACTGATGACATCATTCATGTGATAAATTGATGCATCTTCTCACACCCTAATATAACCTCTGATACACTCTAAATTACAGACTGCCATTCTCAAAACCATAGACACCCCATCAGCAATAACTACATACACACTCACTGATTCTTAGGTTTACACACACATCCACTCACTCACCTGTACAGTCACTCATACTTATGGTCACTCAGTACAGGACTATCATATGCACTCATACACCTATATAAACACTCGCACACCACCACTCATCCAGAGAGGTACTCACACACCTAGTCAGTCATGAAAATAATTAATCACACTGCAATTTATTCACCTATATCGTTATACACACACCAGCTCAATCACTCATACAAATACTAGCACATTCTTACGCTTTCATAAAATCACTGATATAAGCACACACTCATCCATACATCCACTCTCAGAATCACACACTCTCACTTATAGCCATTTATATACTCCAACACATATATACTGCCTTTCACATATGTAGTTACACATGTACCACTGAGCAATACATTCACTCACTAACACATCCATACAATCACTCACCCACCCATACAGTCCATCACAGATGCACTCTTGAAACCATGCACCCAGTGAATCATCCACTCACACATCTATGCACAGAGTCACACACACCCCACCCACTTAAAACACTCAGGCACCCATACAGATACTCAGACAACCAATCAATAACACATATAAACACTCATGTAGTTATTCACAAACCTAGGTAGTCGGTTACACACCGACAGACAGAAGGATACAGACATTCACACAGTTTAGTCACTAACCTAAGCATTAGTAAAATAAGTTTAACCACTCACTTATAGAGTCAGTCACGCACCTACTAAATCATCCGTTCAGACACTTATACACCCACTCATTCTTCAATACGCCTTTTCCTATATATATTAAACATATTTAAACTTTACAGAAAAACACAGTCACTGGATGATGTCATCAGTGATGTCATTTGAGATGTCATCAGTGATGTCACTGACCATGTCATGAGTGATGTAATATGTGACATCATCAGCACTGCATTGCGGGGGCACTAGTTATAGTTAGCGGAACTAACTATACCGGAGGAATTTCTATGGCTTTGTAAGAGTGAAATGTCCAACTAACTATAACACCCCTGAAACCTATGTTTTTTTCAGTGAATATATATATATATATATATATATATATATATATATATATATATATATATATATATATATATTACCTACTGGCGGTCGCCAGTAGGTAGTTATAGTTAGGATTGTTTTCCATAGGAAATCCGCAACATTCTATTGGGAATAACTTTGGCGCCGGTGGGCGAATTTCTCAAAGAAGATGGCCCGCTCCGCTCTGCTCCTTCCCTGAAAGTTTGGGGGGGATTCATCAAGCGGGGGCCGAGATATTTGGGGGGTCCCAAAACGTGTTTTCCACATGTTAATTTCCATAGGGCGGTTGGACTCACTTTTAGCCCGAACGGCTGAATGGATTTCCACCAAATTTGGCAAAATTGTAGGGACTGGTAGCCCGATGTGCCTTTGCTATGTCTGAAGATATGTGCTCCAGTGGATTTTGGGTAATTTAGGTTAAAAAATATATATATATCTATAAGCACGCCCGGGTACGCGCACCGGGGAGCGCAACCGGCGCGTGACGCGAGTACGCGAGCGGAAAGCTGATTGGCTCTCGGGTGTCTGTCAACATTCCAAACAGTCCAGCGCGGCCGCCATCTTGTGTCTCGGTAGGATCGAGACACAAGAGGTGGCAAAACCAAAGGGGGAAATGACCAAAAGGGGGCAGGGTAGACCCCCTTGACCCCCTAGGTTTGATGTGGGGGCCATAAAAGGGCCCCGCGGGGCAAATTGTTTTAAAAAAAATTCTGATTTTCGCCGGGGGAGCGCCTGGTACGCGCACCGGGGAGCGTACCATGGGGACAACCAAGTGAAACAGTAAAATAATAATTTAAAGTGCTTAGAGGTTAGGGTAGCTCTGAATAGAGTTGTTGTGTTGTGTGGGTGATTTAAGTACCAACATGTAGTTACCAAAGCAGAGTCTTAAATTCAATGTACACCGTCTCCTGTAGATATCTTGCATGTTGTTACAGAAGTTATTGTGGTATATGGAATCCATACCATAGTCTGTCAGGAAAGCAGAAACAGATCCTTTAAGGACCCCCTGAGTAGGCCTAGGGGATCATGGGTAGTCTACCCTGCTCCCTTATGATGTTTTCAAGTATTACATTTTACTCTCTTCTGAATCTACACAAAATTGGCGGTGATATGTGCATTAGAGACAGACAGTGAGAGAAAGGAGGCAGGAGATGAAAAAGAGATGTGAAAAACACATTGGAGATAATATAGTGGGAGAAAGGAAGTAACTATGAGCAAACTTACTATGTAACACAAAAAAGTTGCACAGTATACTGTAAGTCTCAGTTTATATTATAATCATTTTGGTAGTATTTCATGAATTACATATAAAAATGAATAATGTCTCGAATAATTTTTAATTATAAAATATACATTTATTGTTGAGATTGTTCATAATGTAATAACACTTCTAACATTACATCATCCGGAATGTCCTCCAAATTTTCATTACATGATTCAATTGCTTCAAGACAGTCAATTAGTTCTTGATCCTCAGATTCATCCATGAAATCCAAGTCTTCGTTAAGAATGTCCTTATCCATAATTTCAAAAGAAATTGTATTGGTCTCCTCTTTACCTTCCATTTTTTTGCTGTAAATTGCATAAAAAATAACTATATCAGTAGAGTTAGGGCACTGTTGGGTTTAAGTTCAGACAGGTACTTCTGAGTTTTTAACAGTGAAGTTATCTTTGGGCAGTATATGGTATCAGGCAGGAAGTAGAAATATAAAAAAGTGCATGTGATGAAGCCGAAGTAAATTCATAATTATACCAGAGAAGCCTAACTCAATCCATAACTATAACAGAGAAGCCTATCTCAATCTATAACTATAACAGAGGGACAGTAAAAAACTATCGGAAAACGTTTTTCCAATTTAAGTTAAAGTGCAGAACATAGTTGCCCTTACAAATTAACAACTTACCTTTCAGAAAGGAGTTGATGTTTTCAGAGGATATCTTTTATAAATGTACCTCAGGTAGTACTAGTCAAAATGGCCGTGTTTCCCTCTCATTTTTAATATATATTCATGTCTATAACCAATGAAATGTCAGCACATAAAAATACAAAATGAAAGTAACATTTTCATTGGTTGCAAATTCTAAAACTTTCATATGTGTTTTAGTCATGTAATTTACCTCAGGATATTTAGACAGGGCTACAGGCCAAATGGCTCAATTGAATTCGACACAATTTGGAAAAATGGTAGGGACTGGTATGTAGTAGGGCCTATTCTATATTTGGTGAAAATCTCGACAGAGGTTTTTAAGTAAATTAACTTTTAAAATGTTTTGGGAGCGCTTACCCATGAGCGCCCCAGTACGCGTACCGGTAGTGCTACGGAAGTCCTTCATCTTGTGTTTCGGAAGAATTGAGACACAAGATGGAGGACAAACAACTTTGGGGATGGGTAAAAGGGGGCACGGTAGACACCACCTGACCCCTTAGGTTTTCTGAGGGGGGCTTAGGAGGCCCATACACATATACATTACATTTTCGCGGTGGGAGCGCCCGGTACGCGCACCGGGGAGCGTACTTTGGTGAAAAATTGAGAAAAAAGTTAGAGTAAAATAATCATTTTGAGCGATCAGAGGTAGGGTAGCCCTGAAAAGAGCTTTTGGGTTCTGTGGCTGATTTAGGTACCTACAAGTAAGTTCCAATGCACAGTCTTAAATTCAGGAGGAATATTCTATTCCCCTCATCTGAGAAGTGCACACCATCTCCTCTGTAGATATCTTGCATGTTGTAACGCAAGTTATTGTTGTATATTGAACCCATTCCATAGTCTCTCATGTAAGCAGAAACAGATTTATTCACATGTTTCCGTGCTTTCTCAAATTGTGGACAAAATTGGTTGGACCACTTCCATTTCTGTCTTTGGCATATATTGGAATATACCAAGGCAGTTTGTGGAAAAAGTGTCATCAATTGCCCAAATGTGTCCTTTAAAACCATTTCCAGACCTACCCCAGTCAAAGTGCCTAGGTCATTTCCACCACAGTGCAAAATTATAAGGTCAGGGTGTGGCAGATGGTGAAAGGTTTTCACCAGTGGTATCAATTGATGACATCTCAATCCTCTTTGGCCAATCCACTTGATGTGCACATTTGGTAAATCAAGGTTGTGAAAATTTCTGAGAGCTGCATACCTTTGAGCCCAGTGGATGTAGCTATGTCCAATAATCCAGACAGAATACATGAGTGATGCCACTGACCATGTCATGAGTGATGTAATATGTGACGTCATCAGCAGAGGGAATTTCATTGGTTTTATGCGAGTAAAATTTCCAGCTAACTATAACTGGTGTCAAACCTATGGTTTTTTTCAGTGAATATATATATATATATATATATATATATATATATATTCACTGAAAAAACCATAGGTTTCAGGAATTATATAGTTAGGAATTAGCTTTTAAAAAACCTTTTTAGTGGTGTTATAGTTAGCTGGACATTTTACTCATACAAAACCATAAAATTAAATGTTTTAAGTGTTAACACTTTATTCCAATCAAGATGACTTCAGGTGTGCCATACTTTTGTCATAAGTAAGACTGTTAGCTCTCTAGTTGTTCTTTAGAACACTCTGGGACATTCTGTCATTGGGCTATAGTTGGGCTACATCTGGCTGATATTTGGGCTACCTTTGTTTTTTTTTGTCTCTGGTGGCCATCTTTGGGCTACATTGGGCTACATTGGGCTACATTTGGGCTCTAACATATATATAGCCCAATGTAGCCCAATATATATTTTTTCAAAGTTAATTTTCGTTATAACCACTGGAGCACATATCTTGAGACATAGCAAAGGCACATCGGGCTACCAGTCCCTACAATTTTGCCAAGTTTGGTGGAAAACCATTCAGCCGTTCGGGCTAAAAGTGAGTCCAACCGCCCTATTAAAATTAACATGGGGAAAACACGTTTTGGGACCCCCCTTTTATCTCGGCCCCCGCTTGACGAATCCCCCCCAAACTTTCAGGGAAGGACCGGAGCGCCGCGCGGCAAAGTTAAGGAAAATTTCAGGAAGATTCTTCAACCGGCGCCAAAGTTATTCCCAATAGAATGTTGCAATTTCCCTATGGAAAACAATCCTAACTATATATACCTACTGGCTGTCGCCAGTAGGTAATATATATATATATATATATATATATATATATATATATATATATATATATATATATATATATATATATATATATATATATATATAAATATATATATATATATATATATTGCTCCTTCTGTGAAAGTTTTGGGGGGATTCGTCAAGTGGGGGCTGAGATAAAAGGGGGGTCCCAAAATGTGTTTTTCCCATGTTATTTTCCATAGGACGTTTAGACACGGCTACAGCTCCAACGGCTGAATGGATTTATAAGAAATTTGGTAGAAAGGTAGAGTGTGGGTCGCAGATCACGCTTTTGTTTAAATGGTGTAAATCCGTTCAGTAGTTGCTGAGAAAATGAAAGTTTAAATCAGTTATATATCTGTAAGCGCGCACGGGTGCGCGCACCTATGCAGGTGTGCGCGAGCGGCATTGTGATTTGCTGTTTAACGTCTGTCAACATTCGATTCGGAGGAAATCAGGAAGTGTTGTCCGCCATTTTGTTAGTGCGAGTGAATATATATTACAGAACAAAGGGTTAGAACATGGAAAGGGGAGAAGGTAGAGATTGTCTGGCCGGGTAGGTTTTCTCAGGGGGTGCAGTTGAGAGGGATTGGCCTAACGGCTAAGGCGCTCGACCTCGGACCTGGGGATCTGGGTTTGAGTCTTGGTAACGATGCCAAAAACCCCCTGTGATTCTGGGCAA
Organism: Lissotriton helveticus; assembly: GCF_964261635.1. NCBI lineage: Eukaryota > Metazoa > Chordata > Amphibia > Caudata > Salamandridae > Lissotriton > Lissotriton helveticus. The sequence continues at coordinate 1,464,046,946 of NC_136065.1, read as the reverse complement.
ATCACTTAATCTCCCCGTGCCTAAAAATGAAAGTGTGTCCTCATGTAACGTAACTGTTGCTATGTAAAGCGCTCTGATAACTGATTCGGTTCGGTTCTAGTTCGTGCTATATAAAACTCTGCAAAAAAAAAAAAAAAGAAAAGAAAATTTTTTTTGTTAAAAAAGTTGCGGGGTGCGCGCACTCGGTCGCGTACCACTATTTACAAGACTGTGAAAAACTATAGTGGAGAGAATGCAAAGGGAGCAGGGTGGAGACTGTTTGATTTCGTAGGTTTCTTGAGCGGTTTATTAAGGATGCCGAAAGTCTAAAAGTAGCTTTTTTTTGCAAAAAAGCTACGTGGTGCGCGCACCCGGTCGCGCACGGCGAACAAAAAACATAAAGAAAGATGGAGATAAATTACAAGTTTGAGTGTTTAGATCTAAGGTGGCTCTTAAAAGAGCCCTTGTGTTAATTGAGTTTTTTCTGCACTTATAAGTAAGTTCCGATGCAGAGTCTCATGTTACAGAGGAAAATTCTATTTCCCTCATCCGTGAAATGAACACCATCTCTCCGATAGATGCCTTCCATGTTGAAATGCAGGTTGTTGTTGTATATAGAACCCATGTTATATTCTCTGAGGAAAGCAGAAACAGATTTATTTACATGTTTCCTTGCTTTCTCAATTTGTGGACAACGTTGATTGGACCAATTCCATTTTTGTCTTTGGCATATATTTGAATACACCAAGAGAGTTCGAGGAAAAAGTGACATCAATTGACGAAAGGTGTCTTTTAGAAGCATTTCCAGACCTACCCCTGTTAATGTGCCTAGATCATTCCCACCACAGTGCACAATTATCAGGTTAGGTTCAGGGAGATGCATAAAAGTTGTCACCAATGGTATCAATTGGTTACATCTTAATCCTCTTTGGCCAATCCACGTAATTTGCACATTTGGTAAGTCAAGGTTAGAAATTCGTCTGTTTGCAGCATATTTTTCACTCCAGTGAATATAACTGTGTCCTACAAGCCAAACCTTCATTTTCAAGGCAGATGCAGTAGTACTCCGATGGGTTCTTGAAGTGGAGTGGCAAGTAGATGGTGAAAGTCACGATAAAAAAGTGTATGAGGTGTCGTGTTGATGAAAAACTGAAAATGATTGGTTGATTGTTATACCTCAAGATTAAAGACTACGTTGTATGTTACTGTTTTTTTAAACCGAAATGTTCAATTGGTTGTGGAAAAAAAGAAATGTAAAAAAACAGTGGATAGGCAGGTGTGTTTGCAGGGAATTGCGCCTTATTGCTTTGATTTAGAACGTTGAGATATGAACTTTTGACCTGTGCCTTCAGCGAGGTGCAGAATGAGCTGTTACCATGGTAACAGCCAGAGAAGGCAGAGGGTGAAGGGTGACCTATATGTGACTTTGAAAATATTGAAAGGATAACCAACTGAAATGTTAATTTGATTATGAAATTGTGCGGGAACAAATATGATTGGTTGGAGAGACATATATGAGTCTGTATTGACAGGAAATCTATGCCATTATTCTTTGGTTGCAGTGATAGAAGTATTATTAAGAGCTCCGTCAAACGGCTATCGTTTTGCTACTATCATTGTTCTGCATCTTATAAAGCATTGGTAAAGGTGAGTGTATAACTGTTTGTTTTATGATGTACCGTTAAATGTGGTTTGATCACTATATTTGATTATTTGACTTACAGTGTCTAAGCAACCACATTTTTGACTTTGTTACGGTTTTATATGTTTTCAACTACTGTTTTTTTTAAATTTGATTAAGGTTAGTGGACTTCAGTCATGTTTTTATGCTATCCACTACTGGTAGGTCTATGAATTAAATGTCAGTTAGAGACAGATCTGCGATGAAATTTTGGGGGGGGGGGGGACGAAAAAAAAGGATTTTTTCTAGGGGGACATGAACGTGTAATCTGTAGCTGGAGGGGCTCTTAGAATGGGTAAAACAAGTGCAGGGCCTAATTAACATTCAAATGGTTCTTTATAGAGATGTGAAACGTTCAGGTGCGGCTCTGTGTGTATCTGGGATGTATGTTATCTTGGGCTTCCACAGCAGATGTGAGTGAGGGGTGGAGGGGGTGAAGTTGTGTGCAGTTAATAGGGGTTGTGCGCCGTTTTTTCACTTTCTTTGAAGTGTGAATTATAGTTTTGAATGTATTTGTGGTATACTGAATAAACGGAATATAAAATGTAATAAAATAGACAGAAATTAATTGAGATTTGGGAGCGTTTGTACATAATTTGTAAAGTTGGTTACAGATCAAAAAAAAAGAATTAGCAGAGACACAGATAATGCAGGTAGAGAGAGAAATGGTAGATTATATGTGATATCGTCGACAAAAAGTGGGAATGCTTTAGGTATTTTAAACTTTAAGTTTGAGGAAAAAATTACAGTGTGGTTTGTGGCCGAGGGATGCACTGGTGGGGGTGGGGTGAGAAGGAGAGGTGTCCCAGTACAATCAAATGAAAAATTGTGACCATGAGGTTGTACACAGGTTCGTGGAGTATATGCCTTCATAAATTGATGTAGAAGACCGAATATATATAGAGGTTTCTGTGTTCCGCCGTTTGACTGTATTTTCATCTTACTCCTGCTTTCCGTATCAGTTGCTTTGTGTTATCTTAGTGTGTGTATGTGTGTGTGTGTGTGCGTTCAGTCTGGGCTGAGGAAGTTTGTTCTGCAGGCAGACACAGATAGTCGCATCAGAGTACTTGGCAGGTTTCGAAAATATTATTTATATAATTGAGATGGTTTTTGGAAGCGTTAGTCAGTGTATGTCGAGTTTTAGAATTACCGCTCGGTGGGCACCACAGAGCTGAGGGTTTGTTGTGTTTCACTTCTTAGTCCCTTTGGTGTTTCACTTTGTTGTCTGATGGCTGGCAAAGAAGTGTTTGTTATAGTGGAGATGAAAGGGTGATAAGTACTGAAATACGACATAGCGTGTGCTCTGTGGAAGCGGGGGAGCAGTGATTAACAGTCTGAGTGAACCACAACTGCGGCGGTGCTTCGTTACAGTAATACATTATTTTTTTGCCAGAGGTACGATTGATGCTATGGTTCACAGCCCGCAAAGAAAGGCTTGACTGACCGTCGCAGGCCAGCGGGTTGAACTATGAATAATTCAGGTTGACAAAAGAAAACATGAATTGAGTACAGCTGAGATTACGTCAAACACATGAATACAGTTTTAGTATACATTATTTCAGTTGTGAATATGGGTTAAAAGAGGGAACGTATATATTTGAAATATTTATTCACTGATGCAGTGCTTTGAAGCGAAGTTTTTTATCTAATACAAGTAAAGATATTATAATGAAAGTAGTGGGCATAGTTACTAGTCCATACAACACAAATGATGGAAATGTAGTATGAAGCAAAATGAATAACGTTTAAAAAAGATATTGTACAGCCCCGCAATCAAATATATTAAATTATATTGCAGGCAAGAAGGTGTCTTTTGATTTTAAGTTCAGTAATCATATATGAAAATGCTAGTGGTTAAACATCACCTCATTAACAAGTAGTTTTCTGCATACGAAGCACTAACAAGCTTGTTGTATGGTATTGTGAAAGGAAATGAAAAACGCGCCAAAAGCGAGAAGTTGGCTGGAGGTGCATGTATGTTATCTGCCGGTACGTTTGAAAATTAGTACTCAGAACAACTACTGTATTGAGATAATTTTTTGAAAGGTTTCAGTACTCGATGTGACATACAGGTTGATAAGCATGGGTAATATCAGTGTAATCATATACTTTTCAGTTATGAATCAAAAATCTTTCAATAGGCATAAAACAAAAACAGTACATATGTGTGTAAGGCGGAAATTGGAGTAGAAAGGGAAAATGGTGATAAACGATATAAAAAGTCATTGTAACTATACACATTTATCAGGGCACATTTAACCATATTTTATGCATCCTTGCTTCGAGAATATTTCAAATCAGATAAGATAACATAAGCTAGTGATTTGTTGAAATTAAAGCATCATGAAATGTTTTGAACAAAATTGAGTACGTGTGGAAAAAAAATTAACTCCACATAAAATAAAAAAATCTCACCAGCAGGAAATTGAAATGTCCAATGTTAGTAAAGCCAATAGGTCTGTTTATATAAAAAATAAAAATAAAAAAATAATAAGAAAAATAGGGAGGGAGAAAACAGTCAAGACGTCAATGGCTTGCATAACAGTCATCCTTCCATTGAGTAGGCAAAGTAAGTAGCAACCGCTTCTAAAAGGAAGTCATTGTCATCGTCCGAAAACAAGTCAGCGATCCAATTGAAAAGAGGAAATGAACATACATGTTCTTTAATTACCGGAGCCTCTAGTACCATCAGAGGACAATTCGGTGAATTTTCAATGTAGCTGTGTGCCAAGAATTCTTGTGCCGCTGCGAATATATTCCAATGACCCAGAACTCCATCTATCGCTGCAAAGGCCATAATCCCTCCGTCGGAACAAAGCTGTTCGTGATCAATTAATGGATTTATGAGATGATTGTAATTCACTTCAGGAGATACCGAGTTGCAGAGACATAAGTCCAGGGCCCACATGAAATCACAGCTCAGGCAATGAAATACAGGTTGCACACAGGTGAAATAGGAAAATCGAAATGATAATCCATATGATGCACTCAAAGTCGCGAGTGGTAGGATGCCATAGTACTCAAGCATCTTGTGGCGAAACAGTTCTAAGTGCTCCAGCTCATTTGCGAAGACAGGACGGACCTCCATTTTGTAATAAAGAAAAGAGGAATACAAAAGTAACAGCTGCTGGTAGTAGATGAGGAAGTTCAGAAACATAGATCAGAGAGTATGGAGTGAAGAGTTGCAGAATGCCTTCAAATAATTTGGTGCAAAAAAATCACCAAACCATTAGTTAGTAGTTGCAAAAAAAATAGCCCAGCTGGGAAGTGGAGGAGCGTTAAAGATTATGAGAGTCACCTCAGAAAATTGTAAAGGAAGGTCACTATTTAATAAGGTATGCAGTTTTCTGCGAGTGTTAGCTAAATGAATGAGATTTCTTTGTGAACAGATGCTCGGGTAGCTTGATTTTGTGACAATAAGGCTGTTGTTCAAGTCTGGGGATGGAACTTTCAGTTCAAGGCCGGATTTCGCGGCCAGATGGAAACATCAAGGTTCTCATGCGGGGGTGGATAAACTACATTTTTACAGAGAGATATATGCAGAGTGACTATTATAGAGTAAGGCTTGTCGTTTAAAAACTCAAAGTAATTCACATTGCTTGAAAATAAATAATCACTGCTGAGTATTAAGGTAAAATTCGGAATTATAGGAGTTACCGGTGTACCTTTTAAAACACATGCAACATTACAGCGCTTCCTGTTAAATAAGTCATGCAATTGGTAGTGCCTGGATGTGATCGATTATGTGCGGTATTGATATTTTTGACACTGTGTACTTATGAGTAGTGGAGAAGTGACGCAATGAGATGATGTTAGGTGAGTGTAGTGTAGTAACGGAACGGAAAACCTTTAAAGAGAGTTACATTTAGTGTGGAATACTTTTTAATTTTTAAGAAACTTAGGTATGACAATATTGTTGTAGTGTCAGCGGGACTGTAAGTTGAAGTTTGATAAACATTATTGAGAGGAGTAAATTAAGGTTTATTTAACTTGTGCAGCTATTAATCTGTGTGAAAGGCAATAGTCCACAGTCTTGTAAATAGGGGTGCGCGATCGAGTGCGCGCACCCCGCAACTTTTTTCACAAAAAAAATGGTCTTTTCGCGTTCAGGGTCTATACTGCACCCCCTGAGGAAACCTACCCGGTTAGATAATCTGTACCTTCTCCCCTTTCCATGTTCTAACCCTTTGTTCAGTAGAATATATTCACTCGCACTAACAAAATGGCGGTCAACACTTCCTGATTTCCTCCGATTCGAATGTTGACAGACGTTAAATAGCAAATGACAATTCCGCAAACTGTACATTTTTGCAATTTTGAAAAATAGGCAAAATGATAAAACTTAAAGACCTGAAACTATATTCAAGTCTCCTCTCCGTTTGCACCATTACATTTTATTTACAAACCACGTAGTCGTCAGTCTTGTAAATAGGGGTGCGCGATCGAGTGCGCGCACCCTGTAACTTTTTTCAAAGAAACAAATTTTGTTTTCGCGTTTAGGGTGTATACTGCACCTCCTGAGAAAAACTACCCGGTTAGATAATCTGTACCTTCTCCCCTTTCCATGTTCTAACCCTTTGTTCTGTAGAATATATTCACTTGCACTAACAAAATGGCGGTCAACACTTCCTCATTTACTCCGATTCGAATGTTGGTAGACGTTAAGCAGCAAATCACAATTCCGCAAACTGTAAATTTTTGCGATTTTGAAAAAAAGGCAAAATTACAAAACTTAAAGTCCTGAAACTATCTTCATGTCTCCTCTCCCTTTGCACCATTAAATTTTATTTACAAACCACGTTTCCTTTTCATCACACACGATTGTTTCTCGGTTTTCCACATTCAATGCGTAGACACTTTTCCCTTTTCAGTCACTTATGCGGCTGTGCGTGAGCGGCATTGTGATTTGCTGATTAACGTCTGTAAAGATTCGATTCGGAGGAAATCAGGAAGTGTTGACCGCCATTTTGTTAAAAAACACGCTGCACATAATGTACATGTATTTAGGAAACAAATATACTAAGTAAGATTGTGTAGCAGTGCATATCATAAATATTGCATGTAGTATCCTGGCAATGTGTGGTAGATTATACTGTAAATGATGATTGATTTAAAAAAATTGTGGGTGAAAAATTTGGTAATTAAATGTGTTTCACAAAGAAATATTAAACGTAGGCTTTAGGATATATATCGGATAGAAAATTAGGGAATGTATCTGTTACGCATGAAATTTGGCAGAATGGGTGTATGTTGTCTAATAAATATGTCTGTAATATGTTAACTAAAATTTAGTTGTTTATTTTTTTTTAAGAGTGTTTGGTGCTGAAAAGCAACAACCTGAAGTGAACGTGAGAGTATACAACGACCAAATTCTTTTTTACAGGTGAGTTGAAATTTTTTAAATGACAATTTATTTTTGTGCAGATTACCATAATAAGCAAGATTTTTAAGAATATTTGCACTGCTTCTCTTTTGCAGGAGGATTTTATTTTCTATTTTAAACATGTCTGTACCTGCTTGCAGTACATATGTATTTTGAAATACGGTTCCATTGTTTGTTGGTACTATCTTTTTATGGGCCGGGTTCATATGTTATTTTCTATGTAGTTTGTGTTCATCTATTCTTTGATTGTAAGAGTTTGCTGTTTACGTGGATTAATTTTTGCTAAGTCATCATTATCTCTCTAACTTATGCTGTACCATTTGTGTACAGTCATTTTTCTTGATTTATAGAGGTCTATTATGATATGGCTGTTGGCGTGATGGCCATTTCTGATGCATTTCTGTGACTGTACTATCTATTTGCACTCTATTATATGCATTTGCACAGGTGTATTATGATGTGGTCAGTCGGAGGCTGTGGAGGGACTTACGGTGGGGCAGGGAGGGAGGGAGGGCGAGGTGTAGGGCGGAGAGATCTAAAATCTGGGATATAGATAATTTCAGGTAAGTATAAAATTCAATTAATAAAACGAATTTTGTAGTGTACACAGCATCGTATTTTGCAATGCAGTGCACACTACAAAATTCATTTCAATAATTAAATTATGTATTTACTAGAAATTATCTATATCCAGGTTTTTAGGTCCCTCCACCCTACACCTCATCATTGTCTCCCTGCCCCAACATAATTCCCTCCACGAGTCGCGGATGAATGTGGTTTCATATGGTTATGATTAAATGTTTTACGTTAGATGAAATTTACATGTTGAGTATGCTGTTTAAAGGTAACAGCAACAGCCTTTGTGGGAAGTAGCAATCTGTTTAGTGAATGTTTTAATTGGTATATTGTGAGTCACTCCTTCAGTTTGCATACAGTGTGAATCATAGTTTGTAGTGGTGAACTCTGAAAATAGATCCCTACAAATACATTAGAAAGTGTATAAATAGTTCTACAGCACACAAATCCTGAAAACAAATTTCACACTGAAATGTGTTTTTACAGCACAATTTCAATTAGAAAAATTAAAAGGAATAGTGTTAATGTGTAGGATCAAAGTGTCAATTTCTTTCTAAAATAAAGAGGAAGGTGCTATCTTAATCTATGTAGTTAATGTCTTAAAAAGTATGAAAATGTATATAGTTTAAAGATTAGTCAAGGTAATTTTTGGTCATCTAATCATAAGAAAGATATAATTTAGTCTTTATATTTTCTTAAAAGGACACAGAAGATAGAAAGGAAGTAGTAAAATGGAACAATCTTCAGAAAATATAAATGTCCATTTTGAAATGGCAACTGAACTTATTGAAGGATTATTACAGGAAATATTTGAAGACGAAAATGGAACAGAAAATGAGGACTTTTGGGACTGCAGTTTTGATAGTTCATACTTAGAAATGGTGGAAGGGGAAGAAGAAGAGAATTTGCAAGAAGAAAATAATATTAATGAAGTATCTGATGAAATGATGCTACATGTGCTTCTGGAATATGAATTATTAAATCAATAAAATTATTTTTGTTTAAAAAAAAAAACTTGAAAACATGATTGTTGTACTATTCATCGGTATTCTCTTTTTTGAGAATGATAGTAAAAGTTTTGATGAGGTGTGTAACAGATTAAAGTAAAAAAAAATTAAAAGCATTAGGAACACCTACAATGCTTGAAAATTAGTATAGTACTTATATGCCTGAAAAATTACATTCATAAAATACATGTATAATGATAACACAGGTATGGAGTGTCATAAATTTAGAAACAATATTCACTATAGGATTTCCTACTCTGACCAGAGACTGTTTCTTTGTCTTTATTGTAGTTATAAAATCAAGCAGTGGTTATTATTTGTAATTTATATGGTAGTAGGGGTCTATAATATTTTTTTACTTTTTTCCGAACAGATTGTCATTTATATCACAAACATCAATCACTATGCCGACCATAAATGAAAAAAGAAAGCTGTATAAAAAGACATACCATTTGAAGAGGAAAGAAGCACAAGATTTATCTAATCAACAAAGGACGGAGAAAAACAAGAGTGCTCTTGGTAAGAGCAGCAAGGATTTTTTGAAAAAATTGTGTCAACGGAAAACTCAATTGGATAATGTTGAAAAGGAAAAACAGTTTTCAGTATCTACAAGGAGAAATGGAAGAAAAAAGAAAATTGTGTCTGAAATCAGTGGTGAGGAAAGTATGTACAGTAAAAGACGTACTAATCAGTTTGCGGAAATAAGGAAACGTATGTTTCATAAGAGAGTAGTTTTGAATTTATTGAAAAAGGAAAAAGTTTCTAAAAGACAATCTGCTTTTTATAAGAAGAAAAAATATATAGAGGAAGTTTGGATGATGCGTTCGAGACCCAAAAAAAATTGTTTATTTTAGTGCTTAAAAGAATAAATACACTAAATAAGGCAATCAGAGTTTTAAAAGCTAAGAGTAAATGGAAGAGACACATAAATAGAACTAATTTTTGTAAAATCTTTTCTGGTAAATGGATGCATACTTCAAATTCTGAGCCATTTTTTAATGAAGAGAGTTACTTTCAAAGTAACGACTTGTTGCATGCAGTTGACACCAGTGGTCGAGCGTATGAAGTGAAGGATGGCTGTCCTATTGAGAAAGAGAAAATTGAGGTCAGAAATCCAGAAGGGGAATTAGGTGGAGAAGTTTTACAGGGACGTGTTCATGCTCCTGTTTATAGTTAAAATTGTAGCAGTATTTGCAGTGTACGACAGGATTCAATTGATTTCTTTCGCAATTTCTTATGTAAGTACACCAAGGAAAGTCTAAAAAAAAAAATTGTAATGTTGCAAGAATTAGATCGTTGCAGAGTGAGAGAAAAAATAGGTTTGCAAGGCCATTCTCTGGCTTGTCTTTCTAAAAAAATATGCCAGAGTGTTTTTCATCACTTCAGGATGTTAGCAGTGCATCATACCAAAATGAGAAAATTAGTTAGAAAGATGTATTATGCAAAAAGTCCAGCACTTAAACTTAAAGAGTTAAATAGTGCTCTTTTGCATGGATGTGCATTAGATGTGAAGAATATTTGTGCAGAAATTGAGGTAAGTTATTTTGCTCGAGATGAAGAGAATGTAGAAACTGATATAGTTATAGAAGGAAATGTGTTAGAAAATGTTGCACATTTTAATACTGAAGAATTTGAACAGGAAATAACAAAGTTTGAGGTGATTGCAGGTGAAAAACCAAATTTAACTTGTGTGTGTTGTCGACGCATTCATTACAAAAGTCAAACTAGGTTAGTTGATTTATATTTAAAAAGTGAAGATGAAGATAATACTCAGTGGAGAGAGTTTCCGACTTATTTGCTGGTAGAAAACTATTTTGATTTGGGTTTTGAGCAACGTATTTGTAAATATTGTTATAATAAATTAAATGAAAATAGAATGCCTGCTAGAGCTGTATATAATAATCTTGAGTTGATAAATATTCCATCGGAACTGAAGGATTTAAATACTTATGAGACTATTCTGATTCAATGTGTACATCCTTTTCAGGCTATTGTTCGTATGGAGCCTAAGACTGGGAAATTAAATCCTACAGATTTACAAAGAGGATTAAAGGGTAGAGTTGTATATTTGCCACTTGATTTAAAAAAAAATATGGAGACAATTGGTATTGAAAATGTAGAAGAGGAACCTCTAGTTATTCTAGTTAATGGTGTACCTACAAAGAGTAAGAAAATCTGGCAAGATTTAGTGGATGTTAGGAAAGTGAAAAAGGCAACGTTGTATTTAGTCAAAAATAATAAATACTATAAAAATATGTATGTAGAAGAAGAGGATGTAAGTGAAGAAGAGGATAATTATTTGTCTTTTGGACAAATTGAAAAAGTCGACTTGTCCAGAACGGAAGAAATTTATGAACATTACAGTGTTCATCCACTGTATTCGAAAGAAGCAATGGGGAATGCTATTGAGTTATTTCAGATGAAAAAAGCAGAAGGAAGTCCTATTACTGTATGGGAAAAAAGTTTGGAAAGTCGTTGTTTCCCACAGTTATTCCCAACAGGTGAAGGTGCGCGATATGATGATCGACCTATGCAGATTCCTGCATCTGAGTATCAGACAACAAGATTATATGCAGAAGATCCTAGATTTCGTCAATGTATTCCATATTTGTTTCACCTTCTGTTTGAGAGTGACTTATCTGGTCTTTCTTATGCAGTAAACCATATCTTAAAAAGTGGAGTGCATCTGCAAAATGTTTCAGCAAAGGAATTTATGGAAAAAGTGCAAGAGAAAGATAGTGTTTTGGATTCTCACCTAATTAATTTAATGGCATGTCAGCGTGGTACTAATGAGTATTTATTTATTTATTTATTTTTAAAATTTATAAAGCGCAACGTATGCCCATGGGCGTCTTGGCGCTGTGACTCATTATGGCCTAGGCTCAGTATATGTTTTAATTTTAACCGTGCAGGAAAGTGAGGGTATTATTGGTTAAAAAGCCACGTCTTTAACCGTTTCCTAAACTGTAGCAGAGTGGGGGAGGATCTGATTTCCAGTGGGAGTGTATTCCAGAGTCTGGCTGCGGCGATGGTAAAAGATCTGTCTCCCCAAGTAACAGTCTTTGTTCTCGGTACAGTGAGGAGGAGAGCATTTACTGACCTTAGTTGTCTAGCGGGGCGGTAGAGTATAAGCTTCTCCTTCAGGAACTTTGGCCCTTGGTGACGAGTGGCTTTGAAGGTGATACACAAAGTTTTAAACTTGATTCTATTCGTCACCGTCAGCCAATGATAGCTCCTGATAGTCTGTTTGATTGGTTGAAATTTAGGGGTACCAGACAGCAGCCTCGCAGCCGCATTCTGGACCATTTGCATTTTAGCCATAACCCGGGCCTGAGCATTCAAGAACAGGCCGTTGCAATAATCTAAGGCGGACAGTACTAGTGAGCTCACCACTGTTTTTCCTCCTTTGTCTGAAAGAAATGGTATAATTTTCCTAAGGAGTTTGAGCTTGAAAAAAGCTGTGGAGGCTACTTGATTGGCGTGTTGGACAAAGTTGAGTTTGTCATCAAAAATCACACCTAGATTTCTGACTTTCTGCACCGGGGATGGCAGTGCCCCTAGCAACGGGGGCCACCATATTGAGGACCAAATCGGGAAAAGTTTTCCAAAAATGATCACCTCAGTTTTTTCTGAGTTCAACCTTAGGCAGTTACAAGCCATCCATTCCTTGATGGCCAGCATGCCTTCTTGAAACCTGGCTGCCACCTCCTCGCCGTCGTCATTGATGGCCAGGACCAGCTGAGTATCGTCTGCATAGGTGGTAAGGCTCATCCGGTAGGTGTTGATGACCTTAGCTAAGTCCGCCACATAAATGTTAAAAAGGGTCGGACTTAGGGATGAGCCTTGTGGCACACCACATGGGAGAGCCAGGTTCGTTGATCGAAAAGGCCCCATTGTTACTGCCTGAGTTCTTCCTGAAAGGAAGGAAGCGAGCAGAGCCCTGGCCACGGCCTGGACGCCCAGCTCCTCGACACGGTCAATCAATATAGAATGATTGACCGTGTCGAAGGCCGCCGATAGATCCAGCATGATTAGGACCGCCGTATTGGTACCGTCGTCATGGAGAATTAAAATACATGCTAAGAAACTTGGGAGCACCAACATGGTTTTTAACTCTAAGCTGTGCAGAGTATGCCTGGGAAGATTTACTTGATTTTCTTCGGGAGGCGAATGTAAATATTGAAAATATAAACTACAAGACACCAGGAGAATTGTGTTCGTTGGATCCGGTTAATGTTTGCAGATATTTTAATCATAGATTTGAAGCTATGATGTCTCTCCGCTTGGTGAAGTTCTGGATTTCTTCTGGAGAAAAGAGTATCAAGCAAGAGGTGCTCCTCATATTCACATGTTACTATGGATCAAGGATGCTCCCAAATTTGGAAAAGACTCCGATGACACTGTACTGTCTTTTATTGAACAATATGCCACTTGTGACATACCTAACAGTACAACTGATAAGGACTTAAGAGGAAAAGTGTTACGGTTTCAAAGACATCGTTGTGGAAAATATTGTCTGCGGAAATTCAAATCAAAGGATAAATTCTATACTAAATGTCGTTTTGGATTTGCACGACCGGTGCTTTCAAAAGGAAGAGTCAACAATTTGATGTCAACTTTGTGACATAATATCAGAAGAAGATCACCCAAAAATACATACAATTTAAGAAGAGGTGAAGAGTCCAAATATATAAATGACTACAACCCTGTCATTTTGACCATGTGGAATGCTAACATGGATATACAATATGTTGCGGATAACTCTATTGCTGTGGCTCGATATGTAACGTCTTACATCATGAAATCTGAAAAGACGGAACTGAAGGAGATGTGGGAAGATAATTCTCATGAAAAGAGCCTAAGCAAGAAATTGTATACGTACAGTTTGAAGATGTTATCTCATCGAGAAATTGGCGCATATGAATGTTGTGATCGATTATCATCAGCAAATCTTTATGCGAAATCTCGAAGTATCCTGTGGGTGAGTTTAGGTCTTGCAGGAACACGAAGCCGTGTTTTGAAAACTGTGCAAGAAATTGAATATTTAGCACAGAAAGAACCAGACAGTACAGACATTCTGAAAACAAATATGTTGGATACATACTATCCAAATAGAAGTACTCTGCTTGAAAACATTTGTCTGTATGAAGTACTTGAAAAATACACTTTTAAAAGGAATATTAGAGAGAATGTTGAAAAAGGTATATACGCTGTGATTGGACAGGAAGGATGTCTGGTGAAACAAAGAAAAGGACACCTGATTAATCACCGAAAACTGAGTTGCGAAAATCCAGACAAAAGAGAATTTTACTATTTAGCTCTTTTGCAACTCTTTAAACCATGGCGTACTGAAGAGGAACTACTTGGAGACTTCGTTAGTTATGAAGATTCCTTTAACGCATCAAAATGTAGTATAGAATGTCCTGTTTTTAGTAATTATCTCAAAATGTTGAACGACGAAATAGAGCAAGAAGCAACAATTGCAGCGGAGATTGCTAGAGAAAGTTCACAAGACACTCAAAGTTCTTCATCGTTGAGTCAGGATCCACTGGGAGAACCAATTATCCGAAATGAAGCAGCCACTGCCATGGATGAGGTGGAAAGAGCAATGCAGCAAGCTCAAGAGGATATAATAAACTTAGAAGAATTGGAGAAGGAATTTAATCTTGAGCAAAGACAGATATATGACGAAGTGACAGAGCACATTGAGCATGGTTTTTGTCATGACAAAAAAGAATGCTCATGTATGTCATTTGAACCTATTCGACTATATGTAAGTGGAGAAGCTGGAACAGGGAAAAGTTTTCTTATAAAAGGAATTACTACATATCTACAGCAAAGAACTCAGTCACCGCTGTCTTGTGTTGTTACTGCTCCAACTGGATTGGCAGCACATAATATTAAAGGTATTACTTTACATCGCTTACTGATGCTGCCAGTTGAACATGAAAATAAATTACAATATCACAAGCTATCTGGAGTCGCTTAATATGAAGTTTCTAGAGTTCTTAAAGAAATAAAACTTCTCATTATTGATGAGGTAAGCATGGTATCTAATTTAATGCTTGCTTTTGTACATTTAAGAATGCAGCAGATACTTAAAACTGACTATGATGTCTTATTTGGAGGGAAACATGTCATAGTTTTTGGAGATCTACTGCAACTAACTCCTGTGAAAGGACAATCTGTATTTGAAACTGTTACACATGAAGACACCAGAAAGTGTCTTGGCAGTATTGGAAATGTTAATATATGGTCACATTTCAAATATACTGAACTGATTCAAAATATGCGACAGGCAAAGGATACTAAATATGGAAATATTCTTAAAGATATAAGGATTGGAAAACTAACTGAAGATGTGAAAGAAACTCTACGAACTCGATTACTTTGTAAGTTGTTTCCCAATGAAGATAATGTACCTGAGAAAATATATAGTAAAGAGGTAAAAGATAAGTCAGTCATATGCTTGATGCCAACTCTAAAAGAATGCTCAGTTTTCAATGAGAAAATGTTGAAGGGAAATGCTTTCACTGGCTGGATCCAAGATGGCGGATTGACACCGCCAGGAGTGGAAGCGCTGAGACCGGGTCCAGGTTTGAAGCAATAGCCGCGCTATGACCCGACACAGTATACAGCGCTGACCTGCGAGCTGCTAGTATACAATTAAATCTACAGTACGGAGCGATCAGCGGAGCAACTTGGACTCTCGAGGGCTTACCTCGATTAAATGAGTGACACGGTAATATTGATGGAGACGGAGACGGAGGCTGATGTGGAAAATGAGGCAGATCAGGAGCTGTTTCCATAGTTTATTCTTCTCCGCTGGTGTTAAAAGAGCTGAGACACCGCAACTGCCGCGAGTAATTGCAAGGACTTGGCGAGGTTGGGAAAGCCTGTTAGAGTGGATCAGGCTGGGATCGGCATCCGCATCAGCAGCGATCCGCTGGCCAGGTCTGCGTTCCTCCATAGCACCGGCAGCAGCCCAGCCGGAGAGAGTGAGCGTCTGCAGGATGGCGCCGAAACCTCCCGCACGGACAACGCGCAACACAACAGCCAGCGGGAGAGCAGGAGCCTCGGCAGTTTCACTGTCGGTGACCGCGATTAGCGAGATGCTGGCAAGCAAGAAATCCACCTTGGATACGGCTCAGAGCTCGGCTCAGAGCACCGAGCAGGAGATACAGCTTGGAGTAAGCAGAGGGACAGGACCAGCAGTGGCGGCAGCGGCAGCGGCAACGGAGAACGTTGAGACGCTGCTAAAAAATAATAAAGGTAATGCAGTCGAGAAGGGTCCAATGGGAGGCAATGCTGCAAATGTAGAGGAAGGGGAGCAGAATAACTTAAAGGACCCTGTGAAACAATCTCAAAATGACGCTATTACAGTTATCACAGCTCCCACAGCCCAGGCTAATATTGAGGTACGGGCCTTAGACACAGCTCTATTGGGAAACGGAGTTGCAGTAGCGGCGGCAGCGGAGAACACTGCTGATCTAAATCCTACCATTAGCACTACCATTATTAACAATATTAGTAGCACTTTTGTCCATCATATCGACCCTCAAGCACTTCAGTCTCCAATACTGAATTCATCCAGTACTGACACCAACGCTAAAACCTCCTCTAGCGTCACTAGTGCTATTAATGTTACTAGTTTCTCCCTCGATAAAGGCTGTGTTGTGGAGGTGACAGAAACTGAAAGAATTGCAAGTGATGCTAACGCAGACATAGGCGAAACAGATGAAGAATATGTGGATGTCAATGAACAGGGGAGTAACACGCCCTTATGTTTGATCAAAGACAAAAATAAAACTGTACCTAAAAAGCCGAAGGGGAAAAGTAAGAATAAGATGGTTAAAATGACGGGCAAAACAAAGACAAACGCCTTGAAGGCTATCGCTGAAAACAGCCCTATCAGACAATGGGTGCAGGCTAAGGGTGGTGTGAAAACCATGGCTCTGCGACTATCTGGTAATAGCCCCAATGATGTAATCACGGTACCCACCGGCAAAACAAAAGCTGATGTTCCACTCAGCCCTACTCAACCTATTCTCACTGAGAAATTAAAGGTTACTGTAGCTAGCACTGGAGTTAGTACGATGGATCAGTTACAACCTCACTCTTCTGCATCCACCCTGATATTTACCGGAGACAATCCTGCTTCAGCTTCTGTGTTAATCGACTGTAGCAATACCAGCAATACCAGCAGTAACAGTGGGGATAGTGGCAATAACGGTAGTGACAGCATAATTGATGATATGTGTGATATGCCCAAGGCTACAACTCCGGAGGTGTTAAGGACGCCATTAAGTGAATCTATACAAGTAACGCACTTGGGTGTCAATACTCCATCCTCATCAACTGGGGCAACTGAGTGGATACCGCAGGGGGAAGTGAATGCTTCTTTTCGGACAATCTTGCATCTCCTAAATGAGCAGAAACAAGAGGCCAAAACTCACTATCAGCAAATGAGAGAAGACAACAACAGAACTCAAATTTCTTTACAAGAGATGGCATGTAAATTGGGAGCAGCATCGCAGGACATAGAAGAATTGCAGCAGAGAGTGGCTGTTATAGAAGAGAAATCGCAAAGTTCTGAGGCAGGATTGAATAGGCATGATTCACAAATAGCCCAGATGCAGGCCAAACTGGAAGATTTGGAGAATAGGAATAGAAGGCAGAACCTTCGTGTCTTTGGTATTGCGGAAGGAGCAGAGGGGGCAGATCCGAGGGCATACATTACCCATTTGTTTCAAAAGGCTTTTCCTGATCTCTCAGACTGGGACTGGGACTCACAGATCCAGCGTGCACATCGATTACCCTTATTCCAGAGAGATAAGAGCGGGAAATTTCCAAGACCTATTCTGATTTACATTGGCAACTATCTGCTTCGACAAGCCATCTCCCTAAAAGCACGCCCTAATACCCCAGTTACTACTGAGTCAGTCACCTTCTTTGTGAGATCAGATTTAAGTAAACTGTCGCTAGAGAAGAGATGGAAGCTAAAACAATTTATAGATCCGATCAAAGAACTCGGATTTCAAGCTTATCTGCAAGAACCTGCAAAGCTAAAAGTGATTAAAAATGGCCGTTCATATTTTTTTTTGGATGTAGATGAGGTCGAAAAAGCAATTACCTCTTGGAAAAATGGGTAATGATTGAGCTCAGGACTAATGTTAAGTAAATACTGGTGTAATAGGGATGTTATGTTTCTTTCTTTTTGGTCTCATTGGCCTTAGTAGATATACTGAAGTCAATATCTTTTCAGTCTCTCGCCACTCACAAAATTTTCACAGGGTATTAATTGATTGCTTATATGACAATGAAGAGGTTAAAATTGAGACAATGAGAAAATGCGTAGTACTGTGTCGTATGGATTAACTATAAATACCTGGACTCGGTCAGAGTTTCCACCCACCTACTGCCAGGTGAACGGCAGTCGACAGGGAGGGGGGATCCACAGGTAAACACGGGGTGGGGGGAGGCAGTATCAGAGTGTGGGGTGGGTTAAGGGAAGAAATGGTTTGGGGTAAAAATTGCATCAAAGGACACAAAAATGACAAAAATGACAAAGAAAAAATTAAGACGTTTTACAAGGCAGTGATTGTGATTATTTTTGGTTACATAGGTAAGGAAATATATAATTTAGAATGCATTTAATAAAGTGCTTAACCTGGAATGTTTCAGGACTAAACAACAAAATTAAGCGCCGTCTTGTATATGAGGAACTTAGGATGTATAGTCCGCAAATAGCAGTTCTAACTGAAACACATATTGCCTATAAAGACAAACAACTGATCAAGCAATTAGGATTTGATCCAATAGTTTGCACTGAATTTCATGCTTCAATTAGGGGAGTAGCGATCTTAAAACATAAAGGACTGAAATGTGAAATAATTAAGACTCTAACCGATAAAGCTGGCAGATGGGCGATAGCGCAGATAAAGATAGGAAACTTCAAACTTACAATATGTGGAGTTTATGCTTCTAATCAAGATGAGTCTATAATCTTTGACCAAATTAATATGGAACTTCTGGGATGGGGGGGAGAGATTATTGTGCTAGGAGATTTTAACTGCATAATGAACTATAAATTGGATATCACAAGAAAAAATGTGTTTCAAAGGATGAGGAAAACTAGAGCTGCAATTGTGGACTTGGCAGCAATTCATCTTTTAAAAGATGTATGGAGATCTTTAAATCCCGATATAGCTGGATACACTTTTTATTCTGCTGCACATAAGGTATGCTCACGCATTGATATGATATGGGCCTCTGGCTTGATTCTTGATAAATGCAAATGTTCAATGGATATATATCCAAGGGTGACGTCTGATCATAACCCGATTTCTATAACATTTACATTTACAACTGAGGAAAAAACTACTCGCTCCTTCTCTTTTCCTCGTTACTTATTTTCTGACGCCATGTTTATAAATCAGCTCAAAGAGCATATAAAAGAATTCATTGATATTAACAGACAATCGAGCTTACCATGGATAGTCTGGGATTCATGTAAAGCTAGCGTACGGGGCTTTACCCAACAATACATATGGCGACAAAACAAAGAACTTCGAACTATAAATCAACAAAGGTTAAACGAAATCAGGGATATCGAACTCCAGATATCTGATGCTATCTGCAACAATGTTTTAAACTTAGAAGATCTAAACCTCAAACTAATTGAGCTTAAAACAGCAATTAAAAACCTTTTGAGGGACAAAAGCATTAACAAACTTAAAAAATATCATTTAGAACAGTATGAAAACGGAGATAAAAGTGGGAAATTACTGGCTTACAAAGTTGCGGAAGATCGCTCCATTAATATGGTTAAAGAAATTAAAGGGGACAATAATCAATTATTCTGTGATCCAAAATCGATTCTACAACAGTTTGCTTCCTTCTATCAAACTCTTTATACACCGGAAGATGCTATCTTAGATGACTGTATTAATAATTATATTGATGTTAATAAAGTCAATAACTTAGATCCAGATCAATCGGCTCAATTAGAGGCCGAGATCACCCCTTTAGAAATTAGGGGCGCAATTAAATCTCTTGCAATGGGTAAAGCTGTTGGGGAAGATCTTATTCCTATGGAACTGTATAAATATTGCACTGAAGAAGTATTACCACTATTTGCTGATGTGATTAGTGCTATTGGTAAAGGGCAACAAGCACCCAGATCATGGAATCTAACTCAAATTATTTTCTTCTTGAAAAAAGGTAAAGCACCACAAGAGAGGGGATCTTACAGGCCTATCTCTCTTATTAACAGCGATGCAAAAATCTTTGCCAAAATACTGGCTACTAGATTAGCTCCATATATGTCCCAACTTGTCTCTCCCCAACAACATGGTTTCATCCCTAAGCGTGACACCACAGCACATATTAACATGGCTATATCAGCTTTCGATGCAGCACGGATTAAACACACCCCACTCGGTATGATTTTACTAGACGCTGAAAAAGCATTTGACCGGGTGGGGTGGGGTTTTCTGTGGGCCGCACTACAGGCATTTGGTATTAAAGGAAAACATCTACGATGGATTCAATCTTTATATGATAATCCTATGGGTAAGATTTCATATATGGGAAAATGCTCTTCTTTGTTTTCCATTAAAAGAGGGACAAGGCAAGGGTGCCCTTTATCACCATTACTTTTTGCTCTTGCAATAGAGCCTTTTTTAATTGCTTTACAACGTCAAACACTAATCTGCCCTTTCTTTAATGGATTAGACAAATTAGATATAACTGTATATGCTGACGATATCGCAGTTTTTTCCCCAGATGTCGCTAAAACTATGAAAGGTATTTTAATAGAAGCTGGCATCTATGGCTCAGTTTCTGGTTACAAACTTAATACCACCAAAACTCAAATCGTCATGAATTACCAATCTACAACTCCTGTCCCTGGAATCAGCAATATAGCCACCTACTTAGGTGTTAAAATATGCTCAGATATTGACTCCATCATAGGACTAAATTACGAACCTTTATTAAAAGAAACTGCCATGCAACTTAAGAAATGGCATAAACTTCCTATTAATATGATTGGCCGAATAAATTTAATAAAAATGAAAATTCTGCCTAAATTCTTGTATCTGTTTCGAACAATCCCTTTGCGGGTCAATAATTCTTTCTTCACTAGACTAGAAGGTATCATTGGCGGTTTTGTATGGGGATATAAAAAAGTCCGGCGTGCTGTATCACTGCTTAAACTTCCCTTTAGTCAAGGAGGACTGCTTTTTCCGGACTTTAAATTTTACTACTGGTCAGCATTTTTGACTCGGATTTGCAGTTTGGCAGTTCTGGATAAATGTTTATACTTTCACAAGTTTCTACTAGGATTAGATGTCAATATGTTTTTGTATAGGATGAATGACCCCAACTATTTTAAAAGGGTTAAATTTAAGACCATAAGGGACACTGTGAGTATCTGGCGATCTATTATGGCTAAATGCAATACATCTCTCTTACACAGTCAAACACCTTTATGGGGCAATCCCGGCTTTCCTACTATTTTTCATGACACAGCCTGTCAAATGTTTTTAAACTCTGGTATTAGACTTCTGGGGGATTTATATGATCATCTTGGCTTTATGGCATTTGATAAAATGAAACTTTGCTACAATCTACCAGAAATAGCTAGGTTTAAATACTATCAGATCAGAGATTACTTAGTGAAAAAAATAGAACTCACTACAATCTCAGAATCTGAGATATGGGACTGTATCTATAGGGATGCTGACAAATCTATTATAAGTCTGGGTTATAAGCTCTTTTCTGATCTCAAGACTGATGATGCTATTATTTTAACAGAGAAATGGAATAGGAAACTGGCAATGAGTATTCCTACAGATTTAATTGTCACATCATTTAAAAGCCTAAATACATCAGTTCAATCTTCCAGCTTAAAATTGCAGATGTTTAAAACAATCTGTCAATTATATTATACGCCTGAAAGGATACTTAAGTGGGCAACGAACAACATTCATTCAGATAAAACGAAATGCCCTAAATGCGACTTGAGTGGTGCGGACATTGTCCACATGTTTTTTACTTGCCCTCACCTCAAGGAATACTGGGAAGGAATAACTAAGGCTATCACTGAGAGGTTGGAGCAATCTTTCTTATTTTCAAATATTGATGTATGCGTAGGCATCAATGGGGGTGAAAGGTTTAAAGATCTGCTGAATATCCTAATTACTTGTGGAAGGCTAATTGTTGCCAGAGCATGGATTCAAAAGAACCCACCAACAGTTTTAGAATGGTGGAGTCTAGTAAAGGAGATCCATAGTATGGAAGCCGCTATTGCAGATTCTAGGGGAGAGCAGGCCAGACGAAAAATCGACAGAATATGGGGGTTATTCATGTCTTAGCAAATAGCTTTCAAAATACATGCCTATCGACTCTTAATTTTATGTTTCGAACTGTTTAAATTATGCTATATATTTGTCTAAATGCAATTATGGAATTCTGTAATATTTCTGTTCCTTTTTTCTTTCGTGGTAAAATGAATTGTTTATGGCCTATGTGATCCTTTGATGCAAATAAAAATATTTAAAAAAAAAAAAAAAGAGAAAATGTTGAAGTTGGAAAATCAAGAAATTAAGAAACTGGAAGCTAAAGATAAAATAGAGCATGAAGGAAGTACTATTGTTTTGTCTTAAAAATTAAAGTTAAAATTGGATACTCTTCAGAAATCTATATCTAAAACTGCTGGCTTAGAGAAGAATCTGTATGTATGTTTAAATTGTCGGATTATTTTACGGAGAAATTTACTTGTAGAAAGAGGTTTGGTGAATGGAGCAATGGGTAATATTGTTGGTTTTGTAAATTACCCAAATAGAGATGAGATTGAATTTTTACGAATAAAATTTGATGGAATTGAGGAAGTTCAACAATTCAGTCGCTGTTCAAGTCGTTTTTTACTTGTGAAAGACTTGTATGTCCGTCGGAAACAATTTCCAATTTGTTTGGCATATGCAGTGACTATTCACAAATCTCAAGGTTTAAGTGTAGATTGTGCTTTGGTAAATATTGGAAATAGTGTATTCAAAGAGGGTATGGGATATGTTGCTTTATCACGAGTTAGAACTTTGTCTCGACTTTATCTAATTGATTTTGATGAGACAAAGATTAGTGCAGATTTAAAATATGTGAAGGAGTATAATAGGTTAAGAAGAGAATATGCTCCAAGTTTACCTCAATATCCTTTAATTAAAAAGAGTATAGTTGGTCAGAAAAGGAGAAATGAGGAACAATGTACTGAACTAGTAGAGAAACGAAGAAAAAAAGATGAGACTGTCATTGGTAGGAGTAAGAAAAAGGTTAGTACTACAGAGATTGTTGGATTTAAATTTGAAAATAGGTCTGGTGTCAACTGCTATGCAAATGTAGTGGTTAATGTGGTTTTTTTCTAAAAAGTTTACAGCAACAGATTAGAGAAAATCAGGAGCAAACATTTTGTTGTTCTTTAAATTCTGTGTTTGAAAAATGTACCAGTGGTTATAGTGAAGTTGCAAGTGTTTCAGAAGTAAGGAATGTTTTAGACATATGTGCAGGAGTAAATCAATTTTCTCAGAATATTCAGCAAGATTGTCAGGAATTTATTATGTCTATGCTTACAGTTTTGGAAGAAGAAGGTGTAGGTATTGATAGTCTTTTTGGCCTATCTTATAAATGGGAACATATTTGCAATAATTGCTCGTTTACAAGTAGTGCTGACATACACACAGAAAGATTTATATATTTAACATTACCAGATTGTGAAACAGTGTCCTTTAATAAACTAGTTAAAGATGCGTATCAGAACATGGTCTGCTCTCAATGTAACTCAGAAATGTTATCAACCTTATTTATCCACAGATATGGACAGTATGTAATTTTAATGCTTCAACGATGCAGAGCTGATGGAAGTAAATTGTCAACTTCAATAAAAAATGTTGTGGCTTCTCAAATATCTATTTCTAGAAGAACATTTGTAACTGTAGCAATTATTTTTCATGAAGGGCCATCAATATCATCAGGACATTACATAGCTTATTTGAAGTGTCCAACTGGTTGGATGCTCTGCAATGATAGTCAATTAAGTTTTAAGAAACGTTTGCCTTCTGAGTTAAGAAATTCTTATCTGATATTTTTGGAACCAAAATTTCAGTGAAATTACTTGGTCTAGTCAGAGTAATACTGTAAAGATATGAAACTGTGTTGTTTAGAAATATCATGTGATTGAGGGTGTTAAAATCTAGAAATGAAGCTTTTATGTGGCAAAGTGATAGTATCAGGTAAGGTTTCCTTAATGTTTATGGTACAGGACATGTTGGAATTAACTCATACTATTTGGCCACGCGGAAAACAATGAGATATCAAAATGTGGAATTGAGATAAATGTTTTTAGAACATACTTACTCTGAAGTTTGTTGAGAGGTATTAAAAAAAACGAATTAACTCATACTATTTGGCCACGTGGAAAAGTATGAGATATCTAAATGTGGACTTGAGATAAATGTTTCTAGAACATACTTACTCGCAAGTTTGTTGACAGGTACTCAAAAAATAACGAATTAACTCATAGTATTTGGCCATGCGGAAAAAAATGAGATATCAAAATGTTGACTTGAGATAAATGTTTTAAGAACATAGTTGCACAGTTATTTGTTGAGAGGAAATTAAAAGTTACTGGTATACTTTAATTAGTTTGTAATTGTGGAGTATGTGCTGTGCTTACTCAAGAAATTGCGAATTAGAGAAAAACATTTAAGACATGTTTTTTTCTAGGTATTTATAGTATGTATAGAGATCTTGTACGGGTTTTTTAAACACAATCATTTTGATTGTGTTTTTTTTCCCCGCTGTTACATGCTGATTAGTATTGAAATCACTGTTTATAGTGAAAATCAATTTATCTGAGGACAGCAAAAATAAACCATTTAATATGTTGTCTAAGTTATTTTGTTACATTGGATTTAGAAATATGTATTATAACAGATTTCTTTATTGTCTTCCACAGATATTACATTTTTAAGGTAAGTACAACTAATCATATCTGAGAGTGTCGTGTACCTCTCTCTTATCCTTATTTCTTACATCCTCTTCCTTTGTTAGTGGTGTTTGGACATGTTTATTCCCTTTAACTCATGCACATTTTGCATTTTTAAATTTTCTATGCTGTTTCTCTTACATCTTTTCTGTTAATATTCTATTCAGTCTATCTAACTCTTCAGTTTGTTACTTACGTTGTTTTATACTGAGTCACCTTTATTGACCCTTTATCACCTTTGTTTCCTGAATATTAATTTCTTTGTTTTACTGTTCCTTCCAATTTGTTCCCTTACTCTGCTTTCATTAATTATGCTCAATTTCCAAACTTAAATCTATAGTTTAGTTCTCTCATCCTACTTCATTTCTCTTTATCTGTCTCTCTTACACTCCATATCTGTTTCTATTCCATTCATCTTCTGTTACTCATTCTTTTTCACTCTGTTTCTCTTAGTGTTGTTCCTTTATTTTATCTATCTCTTTAAGACATTTCAGTATTCTTAGTCTGTTTATTTTACAGACTGTTTGTTTCGTGTATTATCACTGATTATACTCTCATTTTGTCTCTCACTTTACTTTTCTTTAGACAGTCATTCTTTGAGTGCTATTATTTCTTTCAAATAATTCTGTCTCGGTCTTTTTCTGTCCCTCAGTCTTCTTTTCTTTCACTTTCTGTTTCAATCACTTCTACTTTGTTTTGTTTTATTAAATGACACTATAACCTTATTTTTACTTTTTTTCAACAGATACCATGTTTTTTTTAAAGATTTTAAGTTTTTCTTTATTACTATTTCTTAGGTAAGTATAAAAAATAAAAATACTTTTTCATCACTGTGTCATTTTTTTGAGTATCCTGGTCATACCAGTGTTGTGTTTTATGTGAGCACTTTCATGGAGGATTGGCTCTACGGTCACAAGGAGTCTCTTAAAAATTAATTTAAGAAATCAGCAACATTTCAGTGAGTCAGTTCACTAATGCGGATGTGTCAAAACATTGCAGGTAAATGATATGTGTTAAAGAACTTTGGAGCATATTATCAAGGGGGTTTTATTCTGCTTTTTTGGCTTTAAAAGCCAAGAAAGTGGAGATAAAATTATCTCTCTAGTATATAGGTGATACTAACACCAGTTAGCGACATCTAATAACAGATAATGCGTATCTTGTGATTCGCTTTGTTTGTCTGTGAAATTTATTATTGTTGACATGCAAAGTTAGTATTGCAAGATGTTAGTGACTGGAAACAGTTCCTAACATTGCTATCTCCTTTTACCCACTTTTGAAGATATTTGTGCTATGGTCGAAAATGTCCAAAATCTAATAGCTGCCCCTGAGCAGTTCTTAGTTATGTCATGTAATGGTAGGTAGATAACATGACTAAGGCCAATAGCTCGGTAATGGATGAATATTGCTGACTTCACAACAATATTTATGTATTTGGACCGATTTTTATCACTTAGGACAGTGGTTCGTAAACAATGTTCACCTGTGGTTTCCTTGACCTACGCAGCAGTTTACAGTGGTTCCTCACCATTTTATTTAAAGGTTGGTAGGTGGTATGTACGTTCTGTTACCTTTCTTAAAGTAATTGGGACACATTCTTTCACTCATCCAATCATCCGTTCACTGATCCAGCCATCCGCTCTCTTAACCATCCACCCTTTTACTTCACTGATGTATCCATGCTTTTGTCCATCTACCCCCTTTGACTTACTAATTAATCTTTATAATCACCCTTTCAGTTATCCATTCTTTTACTTTTTCACTTATCATTTTATCTATCCACGCATTTACTTGCCCATCATCTACCCGTTCACTTTTTTATCTATCTATCCTTTCACACATCCATCCACTAAATCACTGATGCATCAGGTGCTCTTTTACTCATGCATCCATCCTTTAACATATCTATCCATTCTTCTAGCCATTTATGCAACCTTCCAGCCATACATCCATCTATTTATCTTTTCTCTCATCTATACTTACACTCATTCATTTATGCATCCATGTTTTCTTTGATTATGTAACTATTCTCTTTTCATTCATCCATTCATTCTTTCAGTAATCGATCCAGCCATTTAGACATTCCAAATTTATTTACTCACTCAGCTTTGTACTTTATGACCTGAGTCTTTCTCTGCAGAGTTGTAGGGAGAAGAGGCCTGTGAAGAACAAACTACAGCAAGGGGTGGGGTGCGGTGGGTGAGAGTTTACAATGCCTCCGTACATAGGCAGACTGAAAAGGTAGAAGTTATCAGTTATACATGATGTCCAGTAACAGGATGTGAGGTTACTGTAAAATGGTGTTGTTTCCATGGCTTTATGCACTGTTAAAAATAAAATGGAGGGGTCTTTTCAAAGGATGTGTTGGATGTAATTCCGAGGGCACTTTAAAACACCTAAGCTACAAATATGCGTCTAGCACAGTGTTGTGCCCGACTGGTGTTATGTTGTATGTCTGATTGCATGCAGATATGTAGAACAGCAACTATCTTTACACAAAGAACAATCAAAGACTATTGGTTTTGACAATGGGTGCTAGTTCCTTTAAGTACAAAAGCAGTAACCATGGCATTGTTGAATATATTAATGAAAATACTGCTGTTTAAAAATCATGAGAGAATGAAAGAACGTTAATCTGTTTTTTTAATTTTCTTTCATAGCCTTCTTTAAAGGAAGTGTTTTCTAATATGGCATGCTGGTGGGTTTTTTTTTTATCTAAGATAATGCCTTCTGTTCGTTGAGGCAGGAAGAGCGCTATCTGCTTTAAAAAACCTTGACTGCCATATTCTCATTCAGTAAGTGCCAATAAGTTCCATAGAGAATTTCAGTGTGCGGGAGGGGTGCTCCTGTAGCAGTGAAATCCAAGGCCGTTCCAGCAGGGGCTGTCAGCCTTCTCACAGGGGAGGAGCGCGCAGCTCTCTGAGTTGGATACAGTTACACATAACAGGGTAGTGACGTCTGTGGAATTTATGGACGGTTGGTCACCCTAGTGTGCGTTGTGCCCTTGGCACTTCATTACGGCGGACTGGGGAGCCACGGTGCACAGTTTGGGAATCACAAGTTTTAGAAGTATCGCCAGATTTTCCGCAGTGTAACTACGGCATCATTCATTTAAATATATATGTGATAGTACCCCTGTAACAGGCAGCGGCAGTTAACATTACCGCGTGAAAACAAGCGTTGTTTTTATGCACTAATGTGTGCTTTGTAATTAGGAGAGGGGGTTGATTTAGTTTTATTTTCCACACCTCCATGTTAACGCTGCCAAATGCTTCATCAAAGCGGGCCGTGGCACTCGTACGATAAAGAAGTTTATTTAAACTGTTTTTCTAACAATAGCCGTGTTTGTGATAGTATTTTCGTCTCCAAACACATTTTGCTTGTGGTTTAACGTACGCCTACTATGCATGTCATTAACTGTTTGTGCGGCACACATGCAAAGTGCTCTTACCGCAGGCGGTGTTATGACGTTGTGACAAAGGTGTTCAGGAACATTTACAAGGATACGGAAGACATTATCGCCGCCTTTAACGGCAGGAAGTTGCCGATATAGGGGCAAAAACGCCGTTCATAATATGCTTTATAAATTGCAGTCGAACGTAATGTTAGATATAAAGACATATAACATAAGTTTCGATTGGAATTTGTAGAACATAGGGGCATATTATCAAGGACGGTCGATACATTTTCGCCGCTTTTATCGACAAGAAATTGCCGATAAAGCCCTATCGAAGCCCATGTGAGATGTGAAAACATCTAACATGGGCTTCGATAGGAATTCCATACAGTATATTATCAAGTCCATTATCGCCGCTTTATCGGAAGTTTCCTGCCGATAAAAGCGGCGATATTGTATCGCCCGTCCTTGATAATATGGCCCATATTATGAAGGCGATTATCGTCGCTTTTAGAGCAGCGTTCTGCCGATAAAAGCGACGATAAATTATCACGTCTTCTTCATAATATGCCCCAAGTATTGCCGCATTCTTTAATAATTGTTCTGAAAATGCGGCGATACTTTAGCTTATGAATAGAGCTCTTTTTGGTAGAATGAGGTAGTTCTGAAAAGAACTTTTTTTTTTTGAGTTTTGTAGTTTTTTTACTTTTTTTTTATTTTTGGACAAGTTTTTTATTCTTTATAATTTGTTAAACTGGAGCCGAATTTTTGAACTGTAAAACAGGAACATAAGAAGTTGTTAAAAAATTAGCTACATTCGAATCTTTCATGGTCATTAATTCTTCTTTCTACAAGATTAAGGCTCTGCTCCCCGTACACAATCATTCCATTACACTTGTTGCATTTCATATGCACTTTCGACAAAAATGGTTTCAACTCCAACTGTGCAGTAGATGGAGATGTAGATCGTCTTCTCGATGAAGTACTGGCCACAGCTGGTGGTAGTTCTGTTGCCAGAGCTCTTGTCGCTGCCTGTGCATATTGCACAGGATGGACTTGGCTCACATGTCTCTTCATGGTGTTAAAACTAAGGTCAATGGACAATCAATATTTGCCCGGCGGTATCGCCTCTTTAACCCACAAAATATTAACCAATGAAGAGGCAGGCGCTGGAGACTGGAAGGCAGGAAACAAGGTTTATTCTCTCCGGAGGAGAACACATCAGTTCAGACAGCCAGTATCGTCACGAGGTGCTCTAACCGCATCTCTGAGGCCTGGCCTCTTATACACAGTTAAATGAATTTTATTGCAGGTAACACAGTCTTGTAATGCTTTGAAGTATGAAAGGACATCCTCTGAATCTCCCCTACAGGCCCGTTCCCACACACATTTACAGTTGAAGTCCCCACCCCGGTCACAACAGGTGATGATTATCGCGCAGCTGGACATTCCGCCGATTCATGGAATGTGGGGGTTTGATCGGATCTCATAGGGTGGGAGCTTTGATCAACTCGGGGGTCCTTTGATGAGGGAAGCTTTCTACTGTACGGGGAGGGGCAATAAACAGTATCAGCAGAGCTAGGTGTCGGCCTGGGAAAGAGGAAGACAAACGGGCACACAGGAAAAAGGGGGGGGGTTGGTATCAAAGGGCCTGGGACCATGAAAAGGAATGAAGGGAGGTGTCGCGCTGGGAACAGGATGGGGTTCTGAGGCAGAGCTGCGTTGAAGGGGGGTTTATGACCCAAGGCATGCGAGTGTGGGGGTTGTCAGCGTGCGGGCTTTGCGAGGGCGAAGGGCTATGCTGGGGGCCAGTGGCGTGCAGAGGGTGGTTCTGATCGAGGCACCTAAAATGGCGGGTGCACACGACAAAAAGTGTGGCATCCGGGGAAAAAGGCAAGATGGCGCAGATAATGTTTACCAAACCGTACTAATTTTCCACAGTCCTCCCTTTAACATATCCAAGACATCTTGCTGGCCTATTTCCTATCCATGTCTACTGTGGCGGTCATAAGTAAAGAAATGGGAACCCAGGTGAAGAAGCTATAAACATTACATTTAAAATATTTCATCTTAGGAGGCGGGTCTATCGATAAACTCGTTTGCAGGAAGGTCATAGTAATGCAATATCGGACAAAACGATTCTGTAGTGTGATCATTGAGTACATTTCATAGATACTTGTGGTCATTCGGAATGTGAACTGATAGGTTATTACATATGTAAGTTCTGTTCATTTTTAGTTGGAGCATGATCAATACAATGGTGGTTGGGAGAGAAATGAGACGTAGTAAAAACGATAATCAGAGGCGCCATTGTTCGAAGGGGAGGTCCTATTGTCATGGACCGTTATTAGTGAGTTCTCAGCATTCTTTGTCGTCTTCTGTTGGCACGGTGGAGCGATGAGTCCAGCTCTCTTCTGAGCTCCGCGTTGCAGGGCATGATCTTTTCCTCGCTTTCCTGGTCAAGAAGGTCCTTTTCGCCCTGTGTCCTTTGGAGTCGATTGTCAAAAAGTTCAGGTGGAAGAAGAGTGTGTGTAAGTAGTCCATAGGGTAGGTCGGAGGAAAAAAGGGGGGGGATGGAGCAGGGCCAAATCGGGAACAGACCAGGGGGACGGAAAATTTCAGGTAGGCAGGCTCATGACCGAATTCAGAGAGCGGGGACTTTTCGGCACACGTTGAACATTGAGCAGGGGCATCAGGTCAGCCCTTTCCTCTCATTTTGTCGGAAACAGTGCCTCGTCCTGCAACTCCTTTCTGTCGCGGTCTCGCCTTGGCCAATGTCGCAGATGTTCCACGATCTGTAGTCAGGCCACGTGCTCCCACATCCGGTCTCTCTTTCCTCCGACAGCAGTACCCTTAAATGAGTTTGAAAAGACAGTCTTTAGAGAATTGGCAAAGGAAGGTAATCACATAAGTCTATTTCTCTCCCAGCTCCACGCAAATGAGAAACATCCGTTACATTGGGGTTCACAACCATCATATAAATAATTGATGATGGGCTCGTTGGATTTCCTATAACTTTCCTTCGTAACTATTTCTTTGGTGCCTGTTGGCGTTACATTCATTGTCGTGGTACGAAATCTGGTGCCGATTCATCGTATTTTGTGTATTACAGTTACGTCAGATCTTCTGACAGAGACCCACCTTCCTAGTACGTGCCTTACAAAGCTATACCGTTCTCCAGGACTTTATATTTTTCAAAAAAAGTGCAACGTGCTATCACCATGGTCTGATGGGTATCTTTCTGAGGGACGAACATAGGCTAAACATTTTTCCATCCTATAAATGCATCCTACCTTTCAGCTAAACATTTTACTTTCAACAGGGTTAATTGCAACGATTTCTTCATTTCGGCCTAATCTTTAACTTCGCAAACATCAGTCTAGTTCCTACATAGCCTCTTACAACCTTATTACTTTATGAAAAAAAAAACGGGGTCTTATGGAAACAACTAGGGACATAGCAAACTGTGGTTAGGGACTATCATCTTGCTTTGTGTCATAAGGGCGTTATTTAGCAGAAGGCCACAGTTCAGTTGGTAAGCGTTCAGTGACATTTCTCGAATTCTAAAACTCCATAGCTTGCTCACCAACAGATCATTTCTAGGAACAACGGCTGGCCCGTGTTAGTTGTAAGTCGACTTGTTTCCTACAACAGGGGGTGAGGGACATATTTAAAACTCTCTTCCGGGGCAGCTGATACAAAACTGAGGGGGTTCTGGGAAGACGGGGATGTTTCGATCACTTTTTACTGTTCGGGGATTGCGACAATTCGGGATGGGAAAGGTCGCATTATCCTGAGGCAATTTTTTTTATAGAAGCCACTGACATGTAGTTCCCTTATTACGGGCCAGATTAGGGAACCTTAGTCGTCTTACCTGTCCTTTCCCGTTTGGCCAATTCTAGGTTTCGTCAATATTTAGCAGAAAGGAGAGGTAGTGACACGGCATCAGGGTGATTATATTTAAGACAAATTTTGTGCAAATACTTGTGGTATTTGGAGCCAATTGGGGGGTGCACTAGGGGTGGCGGTTTGCCAATTTTGGTGCTAGTCGTTCGGAAGAGTGAGAGTGTGGAGGGGAGAGAGAGAGAGAGAGAGAGAGAGAGAGATGTGCAACAATAGGCTAAATAGTACACGTGTGACATGGGGGGTGGCTGTGTATTAAGATAGGCCATTCAGCGCATTACACAACATAAGACATTACGGGTCCGTGTTAGAATTTCGAAAACATGCAGTTTGGGACGGACGAGCATTAGGCAGGGTAGAGGGGGCATGCATTGAGTAAAAGACACCATTGTATCGCACTTCTCGCACTCTTGGTCCGCCGACCAGTCAAGTCAGCGCCTCAGTCGCACAAAAACATGTTCTCATAGTTTCAGACATACGTGACACGTGTCCATTCGCACAGTATGGATTAGGGGTGACCGTGTTTTCAGACATACGTGAC
The DNA here is from genome assembly GCF_964261635.1 of Lissotriton helveticus. NCBI lineage: Eukaryota > Metazoa > Chordata > Amphibia > Caudata > Salamandridae > Lissotriton > Lissotriton helveticus. Next base: position 1,464,014,437 of record NC_136065.1, on the reverse strand, counting down.
ACGTGCCCATTCACGCAACACGGATTAGGGGTGACCGTGTTTTATCATATTATACAACTTATTAGCTCTTTCGTTACAAGAGCAGTTTGTGGGTGTGCTTAGGTGCCATCTGGCAACGTTAGTCCGCTTCGTGTATCAGACATGGAGGGGCTTCAGATCTTCACCATACCTCGGTCGTGATCTCCAGTGTAACCTGTAGGGGGAGGAACAGAGGGGAAGGGAGGGGGACAACATTTGCGCATTTCAAATGCATGGGCACGAAAGTTCTTTACTTACCTCATACTCGTCTTGTCTCCTCGGGATAGAATCCCTGGGGTCTTGGTTTCTGAAGCCAGGGGGGGGGGGGGAAAGGGGCAGTGTGTCCTTATAGGTCGTGTGTAGGGAAACGTTAAAAATCAGGGGCTCTTAGTGCGGGGTATCTAGTTGGTAGGTGTATCTAGCTATCGGGGCCCTTAAATCTTTTCCAATGCTGTGATGGTCTAAGGCATACCAGCTCTTCGGCCAACTCTGTTCCTTAGTACCTTTGAGTGTCGTACCTTCATAACGTTCTATCATTTACACCGCTTCACGTTACCCGTCCTCAGAAGTCGAGGTACTTCTCCATGCGTTAGTTCCAGAGCCAGTCGCATACTTGGAGGCAGAGTATTGTGTCTTAGATTCGATCCTCCCTCTGGAGCTGAGCAACCATCTTCTAATAACCTTAAAAAGAGAACAAAGCAGGGTGCACAAAAAACTCTCCCGCTGACCCCACATTTTTCAAAAAAAGCATGCAATACCCATTTCATAGTTCGGAAAACCTTTATTTGCACAATCGTTCAGCATGTAGATATGACAGTGCAATCGTATTTGGCCGGGCACGGCAATGGCTAAAGTGCGTACAGTAGGGGGGTTATTTTGAAGTATTGGGAATATTAAAAATATTAAAAAGGCTTATTCATTCATTTGCAGGGGACTAAAATGTCTATCGATAGTTGAGGGATCAAGGGGCATTCATTTCATAGTTGGCAGTACAGTTGGACTAGTTGCAATCAAATTTCCTATATGTATACCGTGGGTGTGTGTCGTAAGCGAGGTTATGTATCGGCTACAATAAACATCATAATAAATTGTACATTTGAAAAAACACTTTTCACGGGACCCTTTACATGTTCGTCGAGTGAACCCTCCCTCTTTTTCGTCAAGTGTACAAAGGATCATATACATATTTCAGAACATCGAGTCTTTTTAGCTAAAAAAACCACCACGAGGCGTTCGCAAGTCCTCATTGATTCCGGCGCCATTTTGGGCAGGGCCGGGTTAGTCCGGAAGTAGCATCAGAGACAAAATGTTTCCCATAACCGGCGGTTGGACCAGAGTCCTCTTCGGCAGTTCAAACACTCGTGCTAACAGAAGGGGTGGCTATGTCGTGGTTATTTTCGTTAGCGACCAAGGCAGTCGTTCCTCACCGGGAGCCGGCAGGGGCCGAGGGCTCCTGGGACTTTTGTAGAATCTTCAAGGCTGTGGGGATGCTGTCGGAGGTGGGGGCTCGTGCCCCGGTGGACAAGCGTCTGAGTTATATTTCTGGTCAAAGTTACTCTAGCGGCCTAGACCCGCCTTCCAGGGGGCCCAGACGCCATTTTGAGGCCTGCAGCAGCCGCCCTTCGTCGAGTCTGCAAGAGTGGAGGAGACCTTTTGGAGTGAAAGAAAAGGAACTCTGTGTCGTAGGAGCAGGACATTCGGCTAGGGTGCAGCTGTGGCGCCCCCACCTGGGGGGGTGAGGGAGACTCGTTCGCGCCGTCTCCCTCTCCCGGTGTACCCCACGCTCTCTTTCATGGGCATGCATGATGGTCACTCCACATCCCGTGTTCCTCAAGTCCCATGTCCAGTGCTGCGGAAGTATGGCCACCTGCGGTGCATGTTCGGTGCTGTGTGAGTATTGGCGCAGCCGTTGCATGTTCGGTGCTGCGCAAGTATCGGCACCGTTGCATGTTCGGTGCTGCGCAAGTATCGGCGCCGCCGTTGCATGTTCAGTGCTGCGCAAGTATCGGCACCGTTGCATGTTCGGTGCTGCGCAAGTATCGGCGCCGCCCGGCTGGAGGATTTCGGTGCCGGGCCGGGGGCTGGGAAGCCTCCTACCCGTGGAGGTGGGAGAGGCTCGTCCGCGTCGCCTCTCCCTCCCAGCCCAACCTGGACAAATTTCTGCAGAGGTATTTGTGATGGCCCGACTGGGGCTGGGAAGCCTCCTATTCGTGGAGGTGGGAGAGGCTCGTCCGCGTCGCCTCTCCCTCCCAGCCCAACCTGGACTAATTTTCGCGGAGGTATGTACAAGACATCCCCTCCCCCAGAGTTGTCGCAGCCATTATTCAAGAATGAAGTGGCGCCTGGCGTGTTGCTGCTGCCATTACGGAGGAGAAAAGAAAGAAGTGGCGCCTGGCGTGTTGTCGCCGCCATTACGAAGGAGAAAAGGAAAAAATGTCCCGTCCGTCTCTGGGCCGGGCTTCCGGTGGATGTCGGCCGGACGCCCCTTGCCCTGGCCCCATGAACGGGTTCCTTGGCTCATCGGCTGCAGCCGGATCCAGTTGGCCCCAGTCCCCGGCCATTGGTGGCCGGACCGGGGGAGCATGTGGCGGGACTATCTGCAACTATCACGTGCCACCGCGGCCGGACTGGGAGAGAGAGGGAGGAGGGTCGAGGACCTAGACATCCCCCCCCTTACAACTCTCCAGTGTGGTCAAGGCGATCCCCTGGCTGGGTCCCGCTGACCCCTGTCTATCCTCCGGCTCCACCCTATGTTACGATTTCCTGGCCGACTGTTGGCAGCAGGACCCGCCTTATATGGGTTGCTGCCGGCTGGGCGTAGCCGCAACCCTGCCCCACCTTGGAAGTTTCCAGAGTGGGGGGGGGTGTTCTGCTGACTTTCATTTTCTACAGTTTACCGTTCTTGTTTCTAACGTTTCCTGTTGTTAGGGCATTAATAGGTGTTATTATTACGTATTGTTATTGTTTCTTGCTCGTTATGTTAAATAAAAGTTCATGTTCATCAGTGGCCTACTGATTTCGTTTTCCCATTCCTTTCTTTCCAGGTTGTTTCATGCTAAAGCTTCTGATAACAGAAGTTAAGTAACACGGAAACACAGGCAGAGGGATGACGTAGATTCATGCATCACGTACACACAAACTCAAACGGGGAGACAGTACAAGTATTATATACAAAGACCCAAGACAAACATAAAACAGTTATTGGCCATAATTATCTTTTTCTGTATGCTGCGCATACTTATTGTTCTGAGTTCTTTTTACCTGTTTCTTGTCTTTTTATTCGTTGGCTGCCTTTTTCTGGTGGCTTTGATTGTACGCACTTACGCCTTTGGCCACTGACAAACCGTTGGTGTCAATTGGAGAGCAATGGGGCAGCTTTTAGTTATATGCCTATAAGGATGCGGAAAAGGAGGTAGGAGGTTTTTCAAATATTGGCAATATCCCTAGTCCTCTCGGCGGAGGATACTCGTGTAACCCTTACCTCGAAATACCCTAAACTTTTCCCTACTTGGCTAAACGTAAGAATGCTTGATCACGTGTGTACATTATTCTTTTTGCTTTATTCGGGGTTTGTCGTGGTTAATTTAGAGCTAGACTGGGTTTCCCGTCTTAGCGTTGTTTGATCTATGAGGACTCGGCCTGGCGAAATCTGTGCCATCGGGCATAATCGAACGTGGTGGTTCTATCTGGCCTGTCCATGTCGGTCTGATTCATCTTTGTCTCGCGCCTTTTCCCTTTCTGTCGGCCTGTTATTCCTGTCGGCCCTCTGCTCCTACTCTCGTTCAGTAGAGTCGGACATTGGGCTTTCCAGTGCCCGGCATATTTACAAAAAGCACATTGGTTTTGCCCTAAGTCTGGTCGCCCTGTGCGTAGTGTCGGGGGATTACTTTCGGGTCGTTGTGTCCTGGGGTTGTCCTGTCGATATATTCCTTTACCTACTCTGTCCTCGTCTCTTTTCTTTCGTTGCATTGCTTCTTTGCGCCACATACCGAGACTGTCGAGCATAATAGGCGTTGTCTTATTATTACGAAGGGCTATTTCTAACGTTTCTATTTTATCAGGATCGAAGGATCCTATCAGTGGCCACTGTTTCTCTTGATTTTCTTTGGTATACCTGTGCCACAGTTTACTATAGGCTATGGTAACTAATCCATAGTTTATGAACATGTCTTTATTAGGGGTGCCTTCCAGCGGAGCTAGATGATCCACCTCTAATAAACGGTCCGGGCTGAACCAACTATCGACCAGTGGGGAGAAGACAGACATGACGGCTCGCGAAGAGGACAAAAAGTCAGCACTGCCTATCTTATCACTGCGTGCAAAGACTAGACAGAATATTTCTATTCTACGTTGTTTGCAGGCAGTGAATACCTCATGAACCAATATCAAAACAATAAATAAACGACCAGTGGGAAGAATAAGTAGATCCGCAAAGGTCTGCGTCCTCTACCCTTTCACTATCTGCAAAGGGGAACCTGTTCTTTCCTGTTTGTAGACAGAGAATCTCCAGAAAACAATCCGCGAACAGTAGCTCGGGGTCAAAAAAACAGTTAATCAGTGTGGGAGAGGGAATCTCCCGAAAACAATTCGTGAATAAATAATCAATCAGTGGGGGAGAAAGATAGGCACGCTGGCTGCGTTACTTATCCTTCACTGTTTGCAAAGAGAAAGAGCCTACTGTTTCTCCGTTTGCAGACAGTGAATCTCCAAATAGGTCAACAAAGAGTAATACTAGTATTTTCTGAACAATTAAACAACTATTTCGCAATTCGTCGTGTCTACACGACCTTACCCGGACCGTATGGACAGTTTCTTATCTTCCGAGTCCAGCGCCCGATCGTCCTCCTTTCCTCGTATTCCTCGCGGCACTCCTGATGGTTCCCAGTCAGGACCGTAGATCACTCGAGAGAGGTCTGTTCGGAGCCAGTGAAGTTCGGATGATCGGCTGCCAGACGAGGGTCTATTGGGCAAGAGTTCTCCCGATCGTTGCAGTCGTTCACTCTGTCATCAGGACCTCTCCCACTGGATCCACGAGTCACTGATGGGCCCCACGCTTGGGACGCCAATTGTTAAAACTAAGGTCAATGGACAATCAATATTTCCCCGGCGGTATCGCCTCTTTAACCCACAAAATATTAACCAATGAAGAGGCAGGCGCTGGAGACTGGAAGGCAGGAAACAAGGTTTATTCTCTCCGGAGGAGAACACATCAGTTCAGACAGCCAGTATCGTCACGAGGTGCTCTAACCGCATCTCTGAGGCCTGGCCTCTTATACACAGTTAAATGAATTTTATTGCAGGTAACACAGTCTTGTGATGCTTTGAAGTATGAAAGGACATCCTCTGAATCTCCCCTACAGGCCCGTTCCCACACACATTTACAGTTGAAGTCCCCACCCCGGTCACAACAGGTGATGATTATCGCGCAGCTGGACATTCCGCCGATTCATGGAATGTGGGGGTTTGATCGGATCTCATAGGGTGGGAGCTTTGATCAACTCGGGGGTCCTTTGATGAGGGAAGCTTTCTACTGTACGGGGAGGGGCAATAAACAGTATCGGCAGAGCTAGGTGTCGGCCTGGGAAAGAGGAAGACAAACGGGCACACAGGAAAAAGGGGGGGGGTTGGTATCAAAGGGCCTGGGACCATGAAAAGGAATGAAGGGAGGTGTCGCGCTGGAAACAGGATGGGGTTCTGAGGCAGAGCTGCGTTGAAGGGGGGTTTATGACCCAAGGCATGCGAGTGTGGGGGTTGTCAGCGTGCGGGCTTTGCGAGGGCGAAGGGCTATGCTGGGGGCCAGTGGCGTGCAGAGGGTGGTTCTGATCGAGGCACCTAAAATGGCGGGTGCACACGACAAAAAGTGTGGCATCCGGGGAAAAAGGCAAGATGGCGCAGATAATGTTTACCAAACCGTACTAATTTTCCACAATGGTATGAATCGAAAAGGAATACTTTTTGGAAGGATTACCTCTTGAAAGTACTGCGTCACAAATTGTGCAAGTTACTTTCGGAGCATTTACTTTTTTTGATCTTGAGGATAGGTGAAAAATTGCCAGATGAAATATTCTTTTATTTTTTTTAAAGGTACACGAACATTTTCTTCAGATTCCGAGGATGAATTGCATGCGGCAGCCATTTCAGCAAAGTCTCCGGAAAGATGAAAAAGGTTCTTCTCCCTTCAGCGCCAAATAGATAGTGAGGGAAGTTGGTGGTTTCTGGAAAATTGCAGAATAGAAACTACTATGAACCAATAGGAAGTGTGCTTTTCAAGTCACATGATTTGACATGCGCGTATTAAGACGTATACGTGGTGACGGAATCCGGACACGTACGTCATTTGGAAGTATCGGTCTAATGTAATGAAGTTTTAAAATGTGAAAAGGAGGAAAGGTAGACATTCTCTGATGTTGTATACCTTCATATGGGGTCCCAAGAACAATACCGATAAAGTATACATCCTTTTTTTAATCTTTAAAAATACCGGGGTGCGCGCACGCGGTCACGCACCACAGTACCTTTTCCAACATTTAGTGAGAAGTCTGTAAACGTTAAAAAGAAGGTAAGGTAAAGACTTCGTAAACCTCTAAAGATTTATAAGGAGTCACTAAACAATTCTGACAGTGAAGAAAAGTTTGTAATCCTATGAAAACATTTCTCGAAATACTATGATAAAACTATAGAATACATTGAAAATATAGTTAATAATTCACATTTTAAAAACCTTTGAAATTCACTGAAAAAACCATAGGTTTTATACACGTTATAGTTAGGAAGTAGCATTTGAAAAACCTATGAAATTCACTGAAAAAAACATAGGTTTTATACATGTTATAGTTAGAAAGTAGCCTTTAAAAAACCTATGAAATTCACTGAAAAAACCATAGGTTTTACACACGTTATAGTTAGGAAGTAGCATTTAAAAAACCTATGAAATTCACTGAAAAAACCATAGGTTTCACACCAGTTATAGTTAGCTGGAAGTTTCACTCGCATAAAACCATTGAAATTCCCACGTTATAGTTAGTTGGACTCACTATAACTTGCGCGTGCAATGCACTGCTGATGACGTCACATATTACATTACTCATGACATGGTCAGTGACATCACTCATGACATCACTGATGACACCATCATGGTAACAGAGTGACAGACTCACTGTAATGTAACCCTTGAAACACATTTTCAAAAATAGAAACTAACATTTTCAAAAAAATTGAGATACCTATACCAGTTACAACAACCACTCCAGTAATTCCACCATCTATATACACATCCACTCATTCACCAACAGTTCTATATAGTCACTCATACATATACTCACTCATCATATGTAGTGATACACCTACACATCCTGTTACAGACCGACATTCATCTAAAAGTTACTCACACACATACTCACACATGTAAATAAACTATTGAACATCCATTTATTTGCATATACAGCTATATACACACTACCACCTTACTTCTACGGAAACTTACACATACTTACTCTCTTAAACAATCACTTATAGAAACACATACTTATTTAAACAGGAACTCTTACAATCTCTTACTCTCACATATACTCACTTATATACATCAATATTCACATATACTAGATTAATTCATATGTAGTTATTGATAAACACACTAGTGAGACAGTCATTCACTCATTAACACACACATATACACACTCATCCACCCATACAGTCCTGCACATATGCTGTCTTCAAAACACATACAAACATAGAGTCAGTCATTCATGCATCTATGTGCTAAGTAATACCCCCACCAAACTATACAGACAATCATACTGATACTAAAAAAAATCTAATAACCCATATACATACACATGTAGCTACTCACCAACCCATGCAGCCACTTATACACAAAGTCAAACACTAATACATATATTTAAATATTTAAACATTACTCACTAATATTTATTTTTCAGAAAGACACACATTCACTGGATGGTGTCATCAGTGATGTCATGAGTGATATCACTGACCATGTCATGAGTAATGTAATATGTGACGTCATCAGCAGTGCATTGCACGCGCAAGTTATAGTGAGTCCAACTAACTATAACATGGGAATTTCAATGGTTTTATGCGAGTAAAACTTCCAGCTAACTATAACGTGTGAAACCTATGTTTTTTTCAGTGAATTTCATAGGTTTTTTAAATGCTACTTCCTAACTATAACGTGTGTAAAACCTATGGTTTTTTCAGTGAATATATATATATATATATATATATATATATATATATATATATATATATATATATATATATATATATATATATATATATATATATATATACATATATATATATTTATTTATTTTTCTTTATAAAGACACGTGGCACACATCTTTCAAAAAATCTCACGGAGCTGAAGGAGTTTCCTGGTTGATATACCATACACAAACTTCCAGGGAGCTCCAACCGTGACTGCTTGCAGGCAAAAGTGGATCCTCTATGTGGGGCAAATATCCTTGCATCTCCTGCGGGGGCAAATTCCTTTAATTCACTAGATGATTATAATTCAGTTACTGGGGATACAAAGTGCTGTGTGTCAGAGTTACCCTCTTAGACCAAATAATGCATACCGTATGCATACCTGCATTTCTTGTTGGCAGGAAACCGGGTCTGTCTGAAGGGAAGTCCTTGTATAGTGTGTGGCACGTAACGTGCTCACTTGGGCAGCATTCCAAATTCGGTGTCTCCGGTCTTAGAGAAAAAAAGGGCGTCTAAATTCTAATGGCTAAGAAAATAGTGCACACGGTCCAGGACAAAAGAACGAGGCTGCAAGCGCTTGCCATAATTTGAGCTGTAAATTGTAATGACTATGAGGGGGGTGCACTAAGATCGGGGTGAACAGCACCATAAACAGCAACATGATAAAAAACAATGATTCCTTCAAACGTGGCTGCAACCGCATGTCATAATTTGAACTGTGAATTGTAATGATTTAAATGGCGGTGCACTAGGATCAATGTCAACTGCAACATAGCCATTAATTGAAGTTACAGTTACAAGTGCATACCTTAATACAGGCTATGTAACTCCTGGCGTTTGCTGTGTGCGGTGGCTGTCTCACTCTGATTCCAAAGCGAGGGGCTGCAAACGCTGGGGAAAGTAGTTTCCCATAGTGCTCTCTTCCAATTGGATGGCGTGCTCTGAGACCTTCTGGTGTACCAAAGATATTAGACAACAGAGGCTCTTAGTGGTTACATGATAGTGAAACTCCTTTTGAGCGAGCATTTTGATCACAAGGGCAGATCCCTTACTGTCTCATGACATGGAGCTACCGGGATTTGTAGTTTTTCTGGGGTGGTGGCGTGTAACCTATTAAACAACTCTGGCTTGCCTTTTAACCATAACCATCAAACAGCTGGGGTCCTAAGTAGTTACATAAATGGTGGAAACCTCATTAGACTGTAATATTTATGTAGGGCAGATTACTTATGGTCTCGTGCCTATGGAAGGTATTGACAAGGGAGTAACTATTCTGCATCCTATGGACATAACAACCTACTTGTGCCCCTGGGAGGTTCTGAGAACTTAAATCGCTAAGTCTTTATGAATTTTAAGGGATGTGTCCAATGAGAACCCATCAGGATTAAACAAAAATAAATACAATATGAAACTGATCACGTTTTCTGACACAAGCACATAAGAGCTTCAACAAACATTGATGTGTTACATTCTGATCCCTAGACTAACTTTTACAAACATAGATATATTACATTATAATTCCTGGGTGTGACTCTTTCTTCTGCATAATAAACATGGGTGCATTTTAGCCACTGAAAAGGTTCAATCATATGCCTGCACCTTAACGATACCGCATAGTGTTATATAGAAGTAGAGAGAGTTGTCTATCCCACTTACCTGTATGCTATTTTTGCACCAAATTATTGACACAGAGACCACATTGTAGGTTTCATGATCAGTCCCATGCACACCTTGTGAAAATATACCTAGTGGGTTTACATGATTCTATTAATTCCCACATTTGTGAGGACACGACCCTTTGCTTTGAGATCTATCAACTCCATACTAGACTACTTTTACTCTTTCCGAAAACATCTATTGACATATATCTAGAATCTCTGTATAATGATTTATCATATCATTACATCGGGGCCTATCCCAGTGGACATGGGATTGTGGACTTCCAAATCTGTTCTTCCTCTGTGAAAATATGCCCTATTTCTGACAGCTCATTGAGCCCATGTATGGTCATGCATAGGAAGAATAATTTTTGGCATCTCAAGTGCGCATTTGAAGCGCAATACTCACCCTATTACGATGGTATCATATCAAATTGGGAGCTTACCCCCAATCCTTCCTTCCTCAGGGATGAGACGCTACATTGGCCACCCAGAGATATATGGATTGGCCTGCCCTGGCATTGGGCAGTGGCCTCATCTCATAATAGCACTGTAGGAAAGTGGGTAATTAGTAGGTGGGGGTATTCACCCTCAGCAAGTAATAATACCACAGTCACTAATCGGTCATGTAAAATCCCACTAAATTTATCTTTGCTCAATGCTTGGAATCTTAGCAAATGTGCAGTACAACTTAATTTAGGAGCCAGGTATGTGCAAAGTTTCATTATCACCAAAACAGAAAGTAAGTAAAAGACACAACACAATACAAATGCAACACCAATTTATAAAAACCGAGAATTTTTTTAACTTTCAAGCAACATCAAAATGACATAAATCCAAAGCAGGGAACTAGAGATATGAAGTTTTAATAATCCAATCAGAAATTGTCGATTCTGGAGCCATAAAGCTTAAAGCACCACTCAAGGCATTCTGGCCATGCTGGACCAGGGCAAAGTAAAAGTTTTAGGCCGACCTTGGGTATTATAAAAAGAGGGCTAGCTAGGTCCCAGCCAAAAGTTTAACTTTCGAGTCGAAGACAGCAGCCTACTGCAGCTTGGTGAAAAACAAAGTTAAATACTCCACAGCAACAGTGAGGAGGATTGTAAAATGGTCATCGCTGGCTTCCCTCTTGACATCAAGTTGGGCTCCGCTCGAACGTTTCAGACTGGCAAACCAGCAGGGTCGATCTGATTGGCTAGTCGATGTTGGAGGCTTGACTCTCAACATCGAGTTTGTCTCCTACGGGAGCTTTTCTGCAAAACTTTGCAGAAACTTTCCAAACTTTTAAATCTTAAAGGTTCTTGGTTCCTTTGGGGAAAACAAGGGTCCAATAGCACCAGCCAAGGGTTCAGAGACTCTGGATTGCCTCTTGGGGCAAGGACTCATTTTCTCAAAATGCACCTGCACAGTCCAGACAAAATCCACATGCAACTTGTCAGCTGGAGTGCTCATCTCTGGTTTGGCAGGAGATCTCTTCCAGCTCTATTGTACCTGTTGCTGGTCAGAGAGTCAACTCTTTTTCCTTTGAGTCAGACACAGTCCTTTCTTTCTGGAGTCTTGTGAGTACATCAGGTACAGTCCTTCTGAGTGCAAGCCTTCTGTGGTGCAGTGTAAGGGTACATCAGGGCAGTCCTTCTTCTGAATTCTCAGGCAATAATCCGAATACCACCTGCATATCTTCCATATTTATCTTCAATTATGAGCTGTTATATGTGGGGCATCCCAACCAATAGGGATACAACTACCTCCCTCTGTGATGACCACTTCCTGCAGAGTATGACATATTTTTGACCTAGAATGCACTATTCTCCCAAAGATCAAAATGGAGAAATTCTCTCCTTGATGTGTGGTAGTGTAACCCAACCCAGAGGTGTGGCTAACATCTAACTATACTACCTTCCAGCCCCTCTCCTAATGTATTTAGGGTGGCTCCCATCTGGCTGCAGATCAAGGAAATGGGGGCTGGCCTGGCTCCTATGACATCTGTTCTCCTGCCTTTGTAGACCAGCCAATCTCTCCAGCCCCTTCCTCTCCCTGTCTTCTCCAGGAAGCAAATCTCCTCCCACTAAATAGTTGTAATGTTGCAGTCCCAGGCCTCTTCACCCCTACTAAGGTTTGGAGCTTGGCTCACACTGTAAAATGCAGGCCAATCAAAAGAGGCTGCTACAGGGCTGCTTTTGATAACTTCAGAGTAGCAATTTCTGAAACTGCTTTACTATAATAGTTATAATAAGTTCAACCTTGGGAAAGTGTTGGATTTATTGTAACATTATCTTGATATTGTGAATGTTATGTCTAGCTAGCTTCCATAAAAAGTTAGACTTTATCAAGTTTAATAAAGCATTCACATGTTAGTCTAAGCGGTTAGCAGCACAACAATAGGGAACAGCGACTTTGGCTGTTTTTCCTTACCAGGGCATATAAAACATCTCTTATATTGTCTTTGCTTTTTATAAAAATGCACCCTACCCTTGGGGCCCTTAGGGCAGACCTTAGGAGTGACTTACATGCAATAAAATGGTAGCTTTGGACTTTGGAAGTGCTTTTCATCCCAAAGTCCAATTTCACCATAGTTTCATTTTAAACCCAGTCTACAAGGCAGACTTGGCTTTAAAATGAAACTAGACACCACAGCAGTCCACTGTAATCTCTAAACCTACATGCCCTACCAAATGCTAGGGACTTATAAGTAGGTTGTCTTCGCCAGTTAGAATTATACCAATTACCAGATACCTTTAGAGGACAGAGCACTGGCCCTAGACCTAGCTAGCAGAGCACAGGGCACTTTCATAGTCAGTAACCACCAGCATCAATCAAAAAATGGGAGTTAAGAAGGTATAAAAATGGCTTTCTTACATGCTCCTCCCCAGAAGAAAGGTGATGGGCATCTTTTGAGGTACGTTATGTCAAGGGAGCCACAATGGTCCCATAGTCCCTCACAAACATCCTGTAGTACAGATACAGGCCTTGTGTCTGGGTCTTAGGAGCTTCCCAATCCAGGATGGTCTGGATCTTGGACTGGAGAAGTTATATATGGCATCCACCTACAAGATGGCTCAGGTACCTTACCCTATCTGGCATTTTCTTTTCTTGATAGTCAGGCACCCCGGCTGCAGGGCCTGAAGCACCCTCCTCAGGTGGACAAGGTGCTCCTCCCAGGTGGAACTGAATGTAGCTATATCATCCAGATAAGCAGCACTGAAAATGTCCAGGTCAGACAGAACTCTGTATACTAACCTTTGGAAAGTGGCAGGGGTATTCTTCAAGCCAGAGTGGCCCCCTGGGGTGGAAAATGCTGACTTCCCTCGTGTTACTCAACTTAGGGTAATCTGCCAGTGAATTGAGGTCAAATTAAACCTTCTCAGGTACTTTACAGCCTCCAACCTGTAAATGAGCTCATCAGCATTTGGTATGGGGTACGCATCAGTCTTTGTGAATGCATTCAAACCTCTATAGTCCACACATAACCTCAATTATTTCTTTCCCATTGTGTTTTGAAGCTTAGATACCATTACCACTGGACTGGCCCATGGACTGTCAGGGGGCTCAATTATCGTAAATTCAAGCATCTTGGCTACCTTAGCCTTAATGCTATCTTTGACCTGGTCAGACAACCTGTACACATTGTTATTTACAGGTAGGCTGACACCAGTGTCATTGTCATGGACATAGCAAGTGGTGAATCCAGGGGTCAGGTAGAACAGCCTAGCAAACCGCTCCAATACTTGTCTGCAGTGTGTCTGCTGCTAGTTTGTCATCTTGGGAGTGAGTACTACTCCTTCCACTTACCCATCTTGTGCATTGGTTGAGAGGTCTGGCAGAGGTTCACTCTCATCCTCCCCCCCTTTATCTGTGACCATCAGTATGGTCATGTTTTCCCTGTCTTGGTGGGGTTTCAGTTTGTTGATATGAGTACCCGCTGAAGACTCCTGGGGATGCCAAGGGCCACCTTTTTTCTCTAGAATGGGGAACGGCCCACTACATTTGACCAAGAAGGTCCCTGGAAGTCACAGGTTCCAAAACCCACACCAACTGTCCTGGAGGGTACAAAGGCATAGTAGCCTTCTAGCCATACCAGAGCTTCATAAGCTTTTGGCTGGCTTCCAGGCTGCTGCTTACATACTTCATGAACTCTGCCACGAGGGACCACAGGCCTAGCACATAGTCCTGGACATATTATTCGGACTGTTTGAGAGGCTTCTCCAAAGCTACTGTAACCAAACTCAATGGTCCTCTTATAGGTTTGCCAAACAGTAACTCAAAAGGACTAAAAACCAACCCATTTCTGTGTCACCTCTCTGTAAGCAAACAGCAAGCATTGGAAGAGAACATCACATCTCCTCCTGAGCTTCTCATCTAAGCCCATAATCATGGCCCTCAGGGTTTTAATGAATGTTTCTACCAGACCATTAGTCTGGTGGTGATATGGGTTGGTGAACTTGTAGGTGACACCAAAGTCATCCCACATCGCCTTCAGGTAGGTGGACATAAAATGAGTCCTCCTATCTAAGACTACCTCCTTGGGAAATCCCATTCTGGTGAAGATGTCAAGTAGGGCTCTGGTCACAGTGGGAGCAGTGACCGTCTTGAGGGGTATCGCTTATGGGTATTTGGTGGCATGGCCAACTACCACCAATATACATTTGTTCCCAGAGGAGGTTTGAGGTTCTAGGGGACAACAATGAATATCCCTACCCTCTCAATGGGAGTCCCAACAACAGCCAGTAGTATCAAGGGAGCATTTGGCTTTCCCTCCTTCTTGCCAATGTATGACAGGTGACACAAAAGCGGCAAACACTCCTTTATCTTTTCTTATATAAGGGGCCAATAGAAATGGGTGACCAGCCTGTTCCAAGTCTAAGTCTATCCCAAATGTTTGGCTAAGGGGATGTCATGAACCAATGTGTAGAGGAACTCTCTATACTTCTTGGGGACCAGCAATCTCCTGGTTGCCCCTGGTTTGGGGTCCATGGCCTCGATATAGAGGACTTCATCTTCCCAATAGGCGTGATGGAACCCACTGGCATCACCCTTCTCTTGTCTCAAGAGCGGGAAAAACCTTTTGTCCCTGGCACAGCTCCTCTCTGAAAGGACCACCTGCTCCCTGCAATTCTGTTATGTCAGACAGATCTTGCAGTGGTGTAGTCCCTCCTTCAGAGGCCATATCCTGCCCCTCAGTATTGGATTCCTCATGTACCTCTTGAGCTGTTTGGGCTGGATCACCATACCCTTTGGCCTTTCTCTTGCTCTTGGTGGCTTGGCCATTGTTCCAGGGTCCAAGTGTACATTACTCCCCTAATGTGCAGGCTGTGCCCTCATTGCTGTACAACCCACTCAGGGAGGCCTAGCATCTGAGCATGGACCTGCCTTTTCACTTGTGACTACTCAGAAGCTTCATGATCATTTCACAGTAGGCACTCAAATTGGGAGGGCAGGAGACACAACTACCTTTTTAAGGCCGGTCAAAACTTCCCTTTCCAAGCTCACCTGTGTCATGGGGTAGAGCTTGGCTATGTTGACTGCATAGGTGATGGTGTGGGTTTACCAGCTTGGGTTTTTTCTAAACAACATTCTTACCTGGGCCCATAAAACATTCACCCAATAAGCTGGCAAAACCCTGCACTAAAGTTCTGGACTTTATCTGACTTGGTTTTATGAAATTTACCTGTACACTTTTTCTTAACAAATCATCATACCTTAATTTCCTCTGGTCAACATATCAGGTTTTTAGAATAATAGGTATAAAATAACATTTGCTCTTAATTCTTTTGAAATTACCACAGACTCAGGAGAGTTTTAAATCTTTATCTATGCAATATGTTGTGATTCAAGTACTAATACATATCAGTTAATAACTTTTCAAAGAGAAAATTAATAATCAAAGCAAAAATCTTGAGAGAGTTAGTACAATTTTGAGACATTGGAACCTGGGTAGGGTGAGAAAGGAAAACAGTACAAAGACATACCACACAGATTTATATTTACCTAGAATGGTGCGAGGACCAACCCCTGGCCAAGGGCTGTAAAGAAAGGGCTCCTGACTAATTAGGAGCTAACAGGTCAGGACAGGTAACCTCCGCTAAGGGCAACTGCAGTGTTACACCCCTCTCTTCAGCTACTCTCGTTCCCCTTCTAGAGGATCAGGGTCTTCTTCTTTAGCTATCTCCGGATTCTTCTTTAAGAGTTCTCGACCAGCCCTCTTAACTTGTGGCATCCACAATTCTCCTTCAGCATATGTTGGGTCAGTGACAGGTCTGTGACAAGTCAAACAATCTAACTGACTAAGCCTACCTTAGTTATACCATTTCCAGGGTATGTACCACTCCCCAATGTTGCAAATTTCATGTATTCCCTTCATTCGATTGGTCAGTGGGATGGGGAGAGGTCTTCACACCATACTAATGTGAAGTCATTTTCATTTAGTTCATTTGTTCTATGTTCCCGCCCTTAAATTTTACTTTCACATGCTTTATTTCCACCCATCAACATTCACATTAATTTTAATACAATATATTTAATTTGTCCAGTTGCTTCTTCCCCTCTCTGGGTCACAAGGTGAGTTTCCTAAGCGTTTTGCTGGTTAGAAAGTCCTTGGCAGTGGTTCAGTGTCGCAGCACAGAGTTTTCATGAATCAAGTGCACATGTGTAGGGTTCAGACAAGATCGAAAATCCAATCACCCTCCAGGCCCAAATGAGAGCTAATAATTAAGTCAAAGAAGTACATTTTAGAATATGGAAATACATGAATGCACTGTATACCACTTATGTCTAATCTAATCCCATTACTTTATTTTTACTATGGCATTAATAGTTTAGCAGAACAAGCGAGGTTTAGTTTAGGCAAAAGCATATGTATTAGCATGTGAGTTTCAAAGCGGCCATTTTAGGCTCTACTGCGCAGCTACAAAGAATTTCAACCAAAAGCAAAGGACGTCATAGTACGTAGATGTAGTAGACACATGCGCAAAAGAGTTCCCACGCTTTCAGCAGCCATTTTTAGACACTGGGATTACTGCACATTGGTAAGCTTCCCCTAGATACAGAAATGTTGTGTGATGCAATTATTAATTTACACAAAACAAAGTGGTTAATTTGTTACATGTTATTTCGAGAGGATTGAGTCTAAGCAAGTTTCTTCACATATGAAACCTTGCTCCATCATAGGTGACCTGGTAAAATACACCAGGTAGGATCTGCTCTGGGGAAATCAGTTTGACCAACACCATGGTCATACTGGCTTCTGTGTCCCTGAGTGTCTCAACCTCAGTCCTGTTGATCCAAGGAATATGCCTGTACTTCTCCATACTTGGAGGTAAGGCTGCCACAGTTGCACCTATCCCTCCTACACCAGCGATCCCAGTGGAGGGCTTCTTTGGGCAGACTGCATCTTAGCGTTTGTGTCTCGACTGCAGGTAATCAAAACACAGCTCAATCCTTTGTAGAGTCAATATGTCTTCCCTGATACCCCTTTCCTTTTAAAGTGGTTTGCCTCTAGGAACTCCCTCCTCGGGCTGGTGTTTAGGGACCTTTTGAGGACTCTTTCTATTTTTTATCTTGGTTACCCAAGACCTGTCCTCCCTTCTAATCACCTCCCTGGTTCTTCTGGTCACCCTGGTGTATACCTACTCATTTGCTGTCTCACCCAGCTCCCCGGGACTATACAGTTTACAGTCTGCAGATACTGGTGTTACTTCTCTGTGGGGCAATTGCCCAATATATACTCTTTCACAATCAAATTGTACAGCCCGCATAGGTACTTAACTTGTTACCCTGTATACAGCCCACTTGTGCATTGGCAGTAATGTCTACAAAGTCAACCCAGGATTTGCTTCTGACTTTCTGGGTGTGCCTAAACATCATTCTGTACTGCTCAAGAGTTAGACCAAACCTTCTGATCAAGCTCTGCTTCACGTGGGAATATGATTCAGCCTCCTTCCCCTCTAAGGTCAAGATCCTTTCTCTCACACTCCTCAACATGAGGGCCCTTTCAAAAGTTGTCAGACATTTTTCATTGTCAACCCACCCCTGATACTTTGAGACAATCCCCTTGGGTAGTCCTGGGTCGGACCCACATCCCCTGGACACCTATGTCTCCCCTTCACTGCTACAATACTCTTCTTCTCCAACACCCCTTATAGTTCTTCTATATTCGCATGCCCATTTCTTCTTGGCCAGTGCCAACGTCTCTGTTCTAGAACTATATAGGCCAGCTGTACCTCCAGTTTTCTTTCCCTAAAGAACAGATTTATGGCTCACCTCTGGTGGATCCTCTTCCTGCACTAGCTCTAGATAAGTCCCTGGTTAGGGTGTGTGTGAAGACATGTTCAACTTCCTCATCAATAAAGTCTAGGGGGTCTTCTTCCCCCTGTCTTTCTATCCCTGGAACCACCTCCATATCAGAGGTTTGATCCACTAGCTATGCCTCAGCACTGCCTTCCTGGAATTTCAGGGTGCTGGCAATCCCCTGGCCCTACACCGGTCCCCAAGCTCTGCTACCTGGAGAGTGGGCATGCTAGCAAGCACCATGGTATCCCCTACTTTTTGGTCACACACCCTTTTGCAAAAATTAAGGTCACAGTAATTTAGAAAAAATCTAAAAATGAACATATTAACATTAATCCAAAGTAAAAATCAAAAACAATTTTGTACTGGGTCAAGTCAGAGGATTTTTAGTTATCCAAATAAGATACTGAATACTTTTACTAAACACAAGTTCTGGATCCTACCACTGGGTACCAAGTGTAGGACAGTATGGTATTAGTAGTAGGGGGCATTCACCCTCAGATAGTAATAATACCACAAATGCTAATAGGACCAGTCAAGTCTCAGTAAAATAATCTTGACACCAAATACCATATCAGAGCACACTTAAGTGCATTAAGCCCACTGGGGTTCATAAACCTACATGCCCTAATATATATTAAGGACTTATTTGTCTTTGCAAATACAAATTATACCAATTACTATATACCTTTAGAGGATAGAGCACAGTTCCTGGGCCTGGTTAGAAGACCCCAGGCTACTCTTAGAGTCGGGAACCACCAGTATCAGTCAAACAATGGGGGTGATCAAGGCAAAAGGGATGACTTTCCTACAATTACCAACAGTCTTTTCAACTATGGGGCATATTGAAAACTTTAACCTCAATCTGCCGGTCCGGGGTGGATAAAAGGCCCAATAAACACCTGGGATTAGATTAAATAAAAGAAAGAATGAGTTGGGGCTTGCCCACACTGGGAAAGGGGTGTGCCCTCACCTCCAAATATTAGAAGAGATTTTCCAGCTACCTCAAGGGCAGATTACGGGTCTACCAGCAATCTGATCTCCTCGAGGGGCAGAGATCCCACTAGGCACAAGGGAATGTATTTTTTCCTTAAAACTAGGGCAATGGAGGCCCTGCCTGGCATCAGGCTATATCCCTCTTCATACTGGTTTCAAAATTAGTTCTGGCACCCCGAAGTGCAGATTGAGTAATTTACCCTCAATCATCCCTTCGAGGGAGGAAGAAGTCCGACTAAATATTAGGGATTATATTTAATTTTAAAAAAATGAGATGAGGAGTTTACCTGACATTGATCCCGATTCCAACCCTCAGAGTCCGTAAACTTCTTTTTTCTCCACAGTAGGCAGTATGAGGGCTCAGCCCAAAATTGCCCTCTCGGCGAGGCAGAAAGTGCACTGCCAAGCAGGAAATATATTCTTTTCAAAAATGGATTTGGGCTAGTAAATCCAGTTTAAACTGGCTTGCCACGGTGGATGACTGTACTATTTGGGCTCTATTTGGGCATTTCTGAAACCTAGAGACCAAGAGGATTCCATGCTGGTATGGCTTGGATTGATCTCAATACGTTTCCCTACCCATAATATCCTGCAAACATCTTAAAATGGGTCAAGAAAGGCATTTTGTTTCATACTTATGTCACAAATAATTCAAACCGAGGGTCAAAATTTTACCACCTTATGTTCTCACACAACTCCCAATCTAACCACTGCCTTCAATGTGTGTGCTCCCAAGGCATATGATTGCAATAGACCAAAACTATAACCAAGGGAAGACCTTATTGACACTATATTGACTTCACATGGTTAAAGTTTAGACAGGGTACTTTTGCAAGTGATAGGCCCAGCCATGTAAGTGGGGCACCATTGATATTGGAAAAAGAGTAGAAATGCTGGGAGATATGAGCTTGGTGAGTCCCAGCATATTCCAGGACTTTTTCTCCAGGAAATGTGAAGACAATCGATGATTTTAGCTAAGGTTTGAAATTTGCAGGGCATTCTGGGTATGCAAGCATAGTGAGATCACTCAAGTCACGCCACTTTAGACTCCCTTGGGTACCTAGTATTCATACATCTCTAAGTTTGGTAGGTTACCCTGTGTGGAGGCCAAGCCAATGCCAAATACTGTTGCAACCCACATCAGAGAATGGGTAAATTTGCAAGGCAAATATTTATTTCTACAGGTTGCCTTTTGGGACCTTTCCTATCACATGTGATTTGTCTGGAAACAGATGTGTGGCACCACTTTCATTGGGAGAAGTGTGGCTAATGCTGAGTGGTAGGACTTTGTGGTTCCCTGAAGATACAGGAAGATTTGGTCACAGACACAGGAGAAAAGAAGTAGAGCTTTTGGCCAAAATATGACATTTTCCAGTAATTCTGGTTAAGAAAACATAGTGGAATCCCTGCATGCCAACACCACCTTGGATCACCCACTCAGAAATGTCTAGGTTTGGTAGACTTTTCAAGGTTGGGGCTAAGCCAAGGCCCAATACAGCAGCAATGCACAATGCCAGCATGGGGCAATTTGAAATGCAAAACATCGATGCCTCTGCCATTTCATGCCTTTCCAGTCTCGTGCAATGTGTCCAGGTACACAAGGTACCCTTACACAAGGTTCCCTTAGAATGTCCAGGGTAACGTTTTGTGGGGGAAAAAAGCTGTGAAAGCTTATGGGTGAAGTGCCTCAAACATCAAAAAACAGGGCCAGCACTGAAGGGGAAAAGCCTTAGCAGTTATAGTGATCAGAATGTGAAACAATGAAATAAAACACAATTATTGTAAGACCACACTATTTATTACAAACCCTATCTATTAGAGAATTCAGACAGAAACTTAACTTTGTTTAAGGGGCTTCTGTCACCTACTATAACCTTATAGCCCACTGTACCAGGCTATGTCAGCCATTAAAGGTGAGAGCCTAAGGTGAGAGCAAGGAAGCGGGACTTTAATGCCGGTATAGCCCAGTTATGGAGGACTATAAGGCTATTAGAACATTCTGCCACTACAGAGCAGAATGTTCTAACAAAAAAAACAAATGCCTCACAGAGGCTCCGTGAGGCCTTTGTTCACAGCAACAACTGTAAAGGACAACATTGGAATGTTGGAGCACTCCATTATTTTCAAAGGAGCTACCAACATTTCAATGTTCTAACAAGTAATAAAGAAGCGTGCAGAAGCATGCATTGCCATTGCTTTACTCTTGTTAAAGAGCACAACACACAAAAAAGGAAGGTAAGAACAAAATCGGGCTCAGCAACACATTTTCTCTATTTACCATTCAGTTCAATTATTTCCAAAAATGACACTCATTTCTCATTTCCTGCGAATCCCTACAACATGTTTCTGTTTAAAATGTTGAAATGAAAGTGAGCCAAAAATGAAATATGAGTTTCTGTTTCATCAGACTTTCTCTTTGTCAAACACTAAAAATCAGCCTAAACTAGACCTGGTCTATTAAAATGTGGTTATCCATCACTGAATGGCGTTGTGTACGTGGATACTTTGTGAATTGACAATTGAACTTCTTTTTTTAACTAGGCTTTTCTGTTTTATATATAATTCAGGCAGCAAAACAATATTAATTTTCAAGTATTCATACTGAAATATAGGAAGCAAATCTCAGAGGTGTAATAGAATTTCATAATTAGAACACAAAACAAGTATTTATAGTCTTATAAGACACACAGTACAATCAGTGCTGTACTGCCTGCAGCATTAAATGATTAAAGCACAGTGAGTCTTACATGAAATGTTTGAGCACCGGATCAAAAAAAGAAATAGGAACTTTCGTGCAAAATGTGTATGAATATTAGAGCAGTGGCGACTGATCTTTAAATTTAGAAACCAATGCATTTTACTGGGAGGCGACCATGTTGGTCACTGTGCTCAATTTTGCACTGGCTTCTTTTGTACCCACACTGAAATTAGGTTAATGGTTTGTTATAGTACATTTTCGATTTACAGATCAATTTGATTGAAGAATATGATATAAGAGAAAATGGGTGTGAAGTAAATGTTGTTGGTCACTATTTCTTCTGGATGGTACAAATATTTCTGCTTTCGTAGTCCAAGGGGCATGTGAATGCCTACACCTATTAGGATATTAATGGTATGTGACAGTACCAAGTGGGTATCTTGGTGCTAGAAATTAAGACTGGCAATGGTGCTCAAATTTTAAGAAAGAGGGTGCTGGCTCGCAGGCACCTCATTAAATAGATAGGTTATGTAATACATTGAAGAGCTACTTCAGGAGCAAGTCTAAGACATGACGAAGAGACATTCAATGAGAGGGCTAGATGTATTGACAAATGGTGATCTTTGATAATGGAAGAGGGTAGTACTCCCTTTGAATTCTAGCGAGAGCATGACATGAGCAAACCCAGCTTCTTGTTTTCACCCTGACAACATTTTGAAAATAAGGGGGTCAAATAGTAAATCATAAAATACATGTTGTCACGTAAATAAACCAAAAGCCACTTGCTCTAATAGGGCAATCATTAAAATGTAAGTACTTTCATGGTCTGCCTCTGAAGCCTAATGCTTCCCAACACTTTTTAATGTGCAATTGTTGCCACTCTACCTCAATAATTACGTCCAGTGTGCCAGGCTCAATGTATTGGCATGGGTCCACCCTTATGGGTGCTCTGTATGCCAAGAAGTATGCCAGTTGCAGAACTTTACAATCGATGATATCTATATGGGAAACCCATACATCAAAGCTTACCTGAGGTATGTCAGTACCAGCATAATATCATAATTCGTCGTCAACCTCTGGTTGTTGTGCCGGTTTTATATATTAACAGGTTGTACTTTTGCATGCACTCACTTAATGGACGTTCTTTCACAATGTGGATGCAAATCTTTATTTGATAGCTGCAGATTGAACCATGTAAATGCATGATTTGCCTAAATATATTTTTTCTGTTTTCATCAACAGGATTTCCCATGACGAAGGGACTGCTCGTCCCGAAATTCAATGGGCGAGAATAAGCTCGACGAGAAAAAATTCTATTGAGTGATTGTTAATATTGATAGTGATTGTTCAACTGTGGATGAACTTTATTGTTCAAAAGGATATATTGTTTATTTGTTGTGTGAAAAACAATGATGTATAATTTTGTAAAAAAAAAACAGTGCTATGAATATTGATACGCTGACAATATATGTTGAATCCCATTGAAGCTTAACACATAGAGCAGTGCACGCTTGTTTCCAGGTTACCTCTATACCTGGCCACATGATTGATTTCAAACTCATGCTAGGCAGGCAGTTAACAAGCGTAGCACGCTGATCATTCTTAACAGGATTAGGCAAGTCTATTTTGTAATTCAAAGGTGTGAACAATATCCACATACTTCTTTAGTCTAACTGTGCTGCTCCTGAGATTAGTTGAAAGGAACAGTGGTCTCAGGGATGCCTCACCGGTCCTCATGTAGCCTGGGCTACTATTACTAGGTGCTGTATTAATCTACAGAAACACTTTCAAAGGGAGTCTGAGCGGGACTCATTAAGCAATGTATGCCGGGGTACAAGGTTCAAAATGACATCACATGTATTAGCAGCATAAATGGAGTATCATTCAAAATGCAACAATAATAGTTCTGGTGCTCACACGAAAAAGTGTCAGTGCGTGAAGTGAAAGTGCTTGGTGACATTAACCCCTTCGCTGCGGGGGTTAATCCCCCGGTGTGCTGGGGGGAGGGGGGCACGCACAGCGCCCCAATGCTCATGACGAGCTGAGCTCGTCATGAGCTACGCCGCTACGGTGC
Organism: Lissotriton helveticus; assembly: GCF_964261635.1. NCBI lineage: Eukaryota > Metazoa > Chordata > Amphibia > Caudata > Salamandridae > Lissotriton > Lissotriton helveticus. The sequence goes on along the minus strand of NC_136065.1, from coordinate 1,463,990,484 downwards.
TCATGACGAGTGAATTACATGCCGTTGAACGCTCAGCACAGCAGGGGAATTATCCCCGCGTGTGAGCGTTCCATGGCTCATGACGAGCTGAGCTCGTCATCGAGCACCGGAGCGCCGTGGCTCATGACGAGCTCAGCTTGTCATGAGCATGGAAGAGGTTAAAAGCATAACATCGCATTGACAACAAACTACAAAACTCCAATCTATTCAATTACAATGGAGGAGTTTTGGTTGTGAGGTCGACGGCGTTTTGATCTTGTTAACTAAAGCTCATCATCAGGACTGTAGTGTGAGCAAGTAGAATCTATAGAGGAAGAAAAATATCGGAGTAACCGTGTGTCCGAAGTATAAGGACAAAGTAAATGTTGCACAATCTGTGATTGGAATAGTTACAACATTTAAAGGGCGATCAATATATGCAAGGACAGACAGTAATCTTACATGTGGCTTGATCATGGTGACGCAAGAGGGGGAAAAATGAAAATTAGGAAACATGAGAAGGCGGACCTGAATTCCCATTAGGCATGAGTTAATGCGATTGGAGAGGGGAATTGCAATTGATATTACTAGTCAAGGAAGACAAAATAACACAGAGACATCATGTTAATAGTCGGTGATGACAGTGAAACACAGAGGCATTGTGCTGAAGCCTGCTCGGTTATACTACTGGTCAGAGAAGACAGTATAGCACAAAGAGATCCTTTTAATAGTCGGTGATGACACTGAACCACAGAGGCAATATGGGATTGGAGCACCCAAGATAAATATGTCATTTGAATCCATTGCAAATATTATGGAAAATCGTGCCTCAATTAAGTCATATACAACAGAACAGGCAAATAAAATTTACAATCTTATTCAAGAAACGAAGGCATTTGATGCTCAAAGTGGTACAATTCTACAGTACTCAAACAGTTGGAATTCGTAACGCGACGTGAACTCAACCAAAGACTTCAGGCAGTACCTTAATCCAATATCACAAAGTTAAGCGGATTCCATGAGGTCTAAGGCTCGCGATAAAACTAATGTTGTTTACTCTTCAACACAACCATTTATTTATGGGAAAGTGGTACCCAATTTTAAATAAGTGTTCTCTGGATCTCATTCTGCTTCTGATTGAAGAATTAACAAGGACCATACATGATCTTGAAGAAGAAATCAATAACATAAAAAGTGATTTATCTCACAGAATGTATGAAGGTCCATGGAAACAGTTTCTCGAAGAATTAAACACAAAACTGGACAAATATGACAAAGAGTTGCAGGAAAAAAAATTGCAGAAGTTTAAGGAACCTCTATTGATTATAAGGTAAATTAGGCCTATACATGAGCCGAAGTTTATGCCCAGAAACAATTCACCAGAAGGAATTACAATGCATCCTCTGAGGGGAGTCTGGCATCCAAGAAAGATATTGACACTGAAAGGAAACTTTGAAAACAACTCCAAGGGCACAAGCTGGACCTATAAGCATTGAAAGCAGTGAAATAATAGCACATGGAAGTTCTTCAAGTTCGGTGTCGTTTTTAGATCAGGCCAGGAACTCAGGACAACCTCCAGATACACTTCAAGAGCAACAAACCCTGGCAACAAAAAAAGTTGGAGAGGACAAAGAAAAAGAAAAATTGAAGAAAGGATTAAGAAGTCAAAACAAAGCCTTATAATCAATATTTCATCGAGCTACTTAACCCAGGCACAGGAAAACATTTTGAACAAAGGGACTTCTTTTGTGCCTTCGTACAACAGCACTGCTCTAGAAAATGGGGTCTCGTTCTTAAAATGTATGAGACTATTAAGACTCCGAAATTTCTTCACAAATATAATGCCCACGACAGAGAAATCTGAAAGGACTCCTTTTAAACCTAAAAGGATGTTTATGACTGCAGTTTCCCACAAGACTTTGGACAAATTTGAAACACTAGTGAAAAATACCTTGGAAAACTCAACTACACAAAAGCGAAAAAAACACAGAGTAACCTCAGCCATGCAGAGAACAGCACATTGTAAAGCTATGCCAAGAATAATGAGATCATTTTTCCGAAAGCGGATAAGGGAGGTAGTCTCCTGATGATGGACCGCAGTTTCTATGAATGCAAAGTCAATGAGCATGTCAATGACATGACTATTTACAGCAGTTTGGAGAGTGAAATTGCTAATCATTTAGACAATATGTTGAACAAAGCTTGTTCAGCGTGGGCTAGCTTATGATCTACTGCTCTACCAGATATCCCACCCGAGGGGTGTTAGCGTCTCAACTACACAAGGTAAATGAGCCTATGCACACTCTCACCGGTTAAAGGGAATACGCCAGAGAGTAACTGACGAGGTCTGTTTGGAACCAGTACAATTGAGTCCGTGAAATAAAGCAATGTCCCAAAACGATCTCCAAGGTCTAGGGTTACAAGGCTGCAATGCTACGGGCCTCCAGGGCTAAACAACGGGTTCTCTTGGTTAACGCTAGAACACAGAACAGGGAACGCTTCCCTTACCTTCCCGGCTTCTTCCCTCGGTATCGTTAATATCCGATGCTGTCGCCCGGCGCCGCTTCTGTCTTTATGCGTCACCGCTGTTCGCGCATGCGTGATGCACATGCTGTACGCGCATGCGCGGCGCACAGGCTCACGGGATCCGTAGTCCCCTCGTTGGCCGTTCTGGTGGTTCCCCGCGTTCGGCCAGTCGCATAGCGGAGCAGACCATGACACAGAGCATACAAGTAAGGTCAAGAATAAGAATCCAAATTCACCTGTGGCAACACACTGGGAAGAATGTCGCCATTCTATAGCTCAATTAAATGTCAGATCATCGAACAAGTATCTAAACATGAGGGCACAGACAGCTCCAAAAGACTACTATAAAGAGGCATACTGGATTAAGAAATGAAATACTCTTATGGCATTCGGTCTAAATGATAAATTCGGAATGGCATGCTTCCTTTAGTTAGTAGATAACAACTAATCTACACATAGTTGCTCCTCAGTTTAACTGTAACACACAGGAACGTCTAAACAACAGGATGTCACTATCCATACATTGTCACTCATAAATATTTGATGTACATTGAATGATCAGAATTGATAAATAATTTTTTTCTTGGCAAGTACAGATAATCATCTTTAAAACAGTGATGCTTGTGATTCTTTTTCCTTTAACTGTGATCACTATTCCACGTGTACTGTCACTCTCATTAAATGAGGGGGTGATATGTCCGTGTCAGCCTATGATAACAATGCTCCAAGATGGTGGCTTTGGTTTGAGGGTGGTAGTTGAACATGTGAGAAGCGCGACGCTATATGTGTATTGTTATTCTTATATGCGGATGGTTTAAGATCACCTACATGCCTGCGAAAAGACCGTTCCAAGATGGCGGCTCCATTTTATGGAGGAATGGTGAATGAATTTGGGCGCGTACACAGCAATGATAGGGACGTTATTGCTCTGATTTAGTGTTTTTTAGGTGACATTAAGTAGGAAGTTTTGTGAGAACAGCGAGATAGGAAACTAGTTTGCTGCTGGACTTCTAAAGGTGTCATATGTGTGAATACGTTTAAGATGGCGTGGGGTCTCCTACATCATCGATAGTCTCGCTAGCCTTGCTGCATTGCGAAATTGAGTAAACAATATCTCCGGAGACTTCGCATTGGACGTGAACCTGGGGAAACTTCGAATTATTGTGGATTTGGGAGAAGTTTGGCGCGTGTTTTGGTAAGATTTTGGAGAGGAACTATGGCAGATGCGGAGATTCTGGTGTTTTGAAATGTGGGTGAATTGTAATACAGAGGTTTCTCTTGACAGATCAACAGACGATCTTAAGATTGTGGATTCTGGGTGACCTGTGTATATGAGCAGGAAGTCCCATTAACACTGGGATTAGGTGAGGATAGCTCTCGTATGAACAGAGTAGTAGTCATTGAGGTTTTTGGAATTCTGAATCTACTTACTGTAAAGATATTATTTGCAGATATTGGCTTGTGAGTCTCCAGCAGGATTTTAAGTTGTCAGACTATATGAGTAAGTTTCTCAGCGAGAGTCCTTGTCCTCATTTGTTGATATATTCTGGATACTTTTCAGGTGACAAATGCAAAAACATTAATTGATGGACAGAATGCAGAACAATGTCATACATTCACCCCAGTACAGAGATCTGGGCCTAAATCCATCGTTTTTTTGCATTCCACACCACCCCAGGTCAGACATGGCCATATGCAAATCAGCCTTGACCCTGTGCCTCATGGGAACAGTCCAGCCCGAACTGCCAAGCCATGTCTTTCCTGGTTCCGGAATCAAGTATCCAAGGACCGGTTTCTGGCTATCAGCCTTCATCAGCCTGGATAGCTTGACTCCAGTGGTGTGGAGAGCATGGGAATCACGTCTGAGCATACCCATCCCACTCGGGGTGACAAATGCAAAAACAACAATTGATGGACAGAATGCAGAACAATGTCATACATTCACCCCAGTACAGAGATCTGGGCCTAAATCCTTCGTTTTTTTGCACTCCACACCACCCCAGGTCAGACATGGCCATATGCAAATCAACCTTGACCCTGTGCCTCATGGGAACAGTCCAGCCAGAACTGCAAGCCATGTCTTTCCTGGACCGGAATCAAGCTTTCAAAGACCGGTTTCTGGCTATCAGCCTTCATCAGCCTGGATAGCTTGACTCCAGTGGTATGGAGAGCATGGGACTCACGTCTGAGCATACCCATCCCACTCGGGGTGACAAATGCAAAAAACAACAATTGATGGTGACGGCAGCACCGTTGAACTTAGTTATTGGTGTTAAGAGTGCACCTCTGGTTGTTGCGCCGGTTTTTATAATAGACCAGCTTGCACTTTTGCATGCACTCACTAAATGGGCGTTCTTTCACAATGCGGATGCAAATCTTTATTTGGAAGCTACAGATTGATCCATGTAAATGCATGATTTGGCTATATATATATTTTTCTGTTTACATCAACAGGATTTCCCCTGATGAAGGGACTGCTCGTCCTGAAATGCATTAGGCGAGAATAAGATTGTCGACAAAAATTTCTATGGAGTGATTGTTAATATTGATACTGATTATTCAACTGTTGATGAACTTTATTGTTCAAAATGATATATTGCTTATTTGTTGTGTGCAACACAATAATGTATAATTTTGTAAAATAAATACAGTGCTATGAATATTGATAAGTTGACAATATATGTGGAATACCATTGAAGCTTAACACAAAGAGCAGTGCAGGCTTGTGTCCAGGTTACCTCTATACCTGGCCACAGGATTGATTTTAAACTCATGCTAGGCAGGCAGTTGACAAGCGTAGCACGCTGATCATTCTTAACAGGATTATGCAAGTCTATTTTGTAACTCAAAGGTGTGCACAATCTCCACATACTTCTTCATCATTCATCGTCCCACACCTACAAATTTCCTCCAGTATATAAAACACTCACGCACACATACATTCACTCACACATCCTCGCTCAAATTCACTCAGTCACTCAGTCACTCTATCTTACTCCCTCACTCTCTCTTCCTGACAAGGTCTGACCTTAATTTCTTCTCACTTATTTCTTCTCACACAATCATTCTCACTCAATTACTCACACACTCATGCTCACCTGTTCCCACTCACATTCCCTCTCAAGCACTCTCACTAACTCTCATTCACCCTCAGTCAACAGAAAATGAAATGATCATAGGCGTAAGTATTGAGATAGAAGTCATGGTGTGTTATATTGTCGAGTAGGCCCATGTAGCAAAGCAGCCTATTTCTTACATTGTTCTAGAAAATACATTTCAGCTGTGAACCTTTGCACACATTTGCATGCATGACAATGTGGGATTATTTTCTCTGAAACTACTTTGTTTACACATCCAGCTTCGCACAACATTATCATGAAGCCTTGAACATCATGTACTAGGCTTCTCTACCCACTAGGTACAAAAGTTGTCCTATCGTCATCCTCGGGGCGACTGCGCTAGCTTCATATCCATAACATTGCTAATCTAATGCGCACATTGCAAAGGAAGCTTTTTATTATAAATTATAGGCATCCCGATAGATTGGTAGAGGACGCACTTCTGCTGACAGGGAAGGTTTCTGCATGCTGAGAAATGACCACACACCGGTCTGACATACCATGAGGGGTGTCCAACTCGAGACCAAGATGGGGTCCTTCTCTCTCTCCTATCAGGTAATGGGGTTGGATCGTCCCTTGGGGGGGATTCTTGACTCTACACCCATACACTCAGTCTGCATTGTAGGAGTATGCTAGATTACTGTATCTTGCATATATGCCTGCCTATATTCATTGCTTCCGCACCATGGAAGAAATGTTTCTACTGTTCATTATTTTGTCGCTTGTAATCTCCTTTATTTGCTTCTGTCTCCTTATCAATGCAGCGCATGTATTTTATACAAGAATACTGTTGGTTCAATAAAGATATTGAAAATGTCCCACTGTGTATTCTGTGTACCTCTCTGAGAGAAAGTAAGTACAAGTGACTGAGCAAAAGATTCTATACTGTTTTCACAATCTTTGAGTGATCAGGGTTGTCATGTTTAGTGGGCGCCAAAGCCCATTCGCTCCCTGGTAAGGTTAGGGGGAATTCTGCTGGCACTGTGACCTAGCTGGTCTGTAGGCCAACATATCCTGAGGGGTTACCCGAATGAGTCTTGACACCAAGCCTTAGTTTATGTTGTCCAAACAATGCGCAGATCCTACAGTTTAGTAGGAACTACACGACAGGTGTGTAAAGTCAATACCTTCCTCCCTTTGATCATCAACTGAAGTATGACAATAGAGGTTCATCTCCTTCAATTCTTCAACTTTTGTACTTTACTGAATGGCTTAATGGAAGTCTGTTGTGTATCATGTCCAATACTGCATGCTCAATAACCCGGCCTAATTCTTCGGGTTGCCAGTTGCTCATCTCTACCTATTTCCTGCCCCATTTTTACTATACAAATAGAGAATGACAGTCTGTTATTCACTATTAGTATGATAAAAACGCCTGACCCTCATTGTGAGTAAGGGTCAAACAGTATGAGTTAGTAAAATGATAGTAAAGGCTGGTGCAATTTGCATAAACCAGCCATCAGACAGATTGTTCAGAGCTGGTGAAATTACAGCCTTGGTCTCAAAGGCATGCCAATCCACATTCAAAATGAAAGGCAGTTCATTAGATAGAATTGCCTGATGTTTGAGACGCTGCGTTTGAACACCCACTAAACTCAGCATGTAAACAACCCTGCCTTGTTAATAGGCACTCTCCATCAAAACTCCTATAAAGATATTTGGGACGAGGTGTGGCCAAGATGGTGGACTGGTAAGACTTGTCTCCCAGCGTCTCCCTGTCCCCGGCTGCCTAATACGGGCCAAACTAACACATTTGACCCCATATATGCCCACATAAGCGCAGAAAAGCGGTCCTCATACCTGGGGCACCGCTGGTGGTGTGCAGCAAGGGGTCAGACAAGCAGCAGGACCAGAGTGAAAATGGCGCCCAGACCCTGACGAGCTCACTGATGTTACTAAGAGCCGGTGGCAAGGGCGCAGCCATAGCTGGAGCACTGAAGAGTTCACTGCCGCAAGAAGTCATTGCGGAGCCTGCGACACACACAGGACCAAGGGTGAGATGGGACGACCGGGGATGGCCCAGACATCGAGCCAGCAGGTGGGGGCCCTGAGACACACTGCGGCCAGAGAGGCTGGCTAGGTCACACCACATGACAGCGGACTCGTGGAGGTGCCAGAGCCAAGAGGTCTCAGAGGATACAATGGGCGCAGTATTCAAGGCTGACCCCAGAAAGTCCCGACGAGTGGTGGGGAGGCACAGTGGTGCCCCCGGGGGAAAGAAGGCAGTTCTTGCTATGCCAGGGGAGAACCCTAATCCATGGGCCTAGGCCCGCGGCCTCTGCAGAAACACAGCAGGTGGCCTGCAGAACATTGAGCCTGGAGGGGCCTGAAAGGTGATGCACGACAGTGGGGGCAGGACTGCCTGCGGCTCTGTGGCTCTCGTCCCGGCAGAGGAGTACAGGGTCTGAGGGGGCTGCCGGACGCCTGGTCTCCAGGGCATAGACAACGGCGTGAATGGTGAGCAGCTGCTGCCCTGTGGTGTGGGACGAGAGATGGTCTCGCGGCGGGCCCCAGACCCGAGCAAGAGTTGGGCACCCGCAGGGCCTGGACATTTGGCTGTACAAGAGTGAGGAGGGCAGTTCAGCTGGGGGAGAGCCTTGAGAGTGACTCCCTATCTGCCGTGGGGACAAGCCCCAGCCCAGCATCGAACAGGGGTGGAGGAGACCTGTGAGTCAGGTGTGGCCATATCTGAGAGAGGGGCTGGGCAGCGACCGGTCATAGTGCACCATAGTGAGGAGACGCTGGAAGGGGACCCAACGCAGCTGCCCGACCCAGGGAGCATTGGCCAGAGCACCCGACTGGCAGGAGGCGCAGGGCGGGTGAGCGGTGGCAGAGAGCTGGTGTGGAGCGACAGGGCCCAGAACATCGCAGAGAGGGGGGTACACGGCAGGACGCCGGGTCCCCTGGGGTAGGCCTGTGTAGTAGTGGCTCAAGGCCGAGGGCACTGTGTACCGAGCCCAGTATGCTCCTTGACAAAAGTGGGGCCTAGTGAGGCCTAGCAACACAAGACGGCGGAGCGGCATCGGTGAGGTAAGGAGAACTCAGCAGTGTAGGGGGCCCCACCCCACGGCATATCAGCCAGGGTTACCGACTGGCAGACCGGGGTCTGGAGAGAGGAGAGAGTGGTTCCACAGTCAACGTAAACCCCACTCACATAGAGGTAAGCTGTTGAATCGGGGCACCGTGGTGTTGGTTCTGGCCGTCCAAGACTCAGAGTCCAGGTGAAGAACTGGAAGGAGCTGGTGGGGGACACAGGAGGCCCGAGGTCCTAGCATGGATCGAGCGCAGGGCAACGGGCAAAGCAGTGAGAGACACGGTATTCCGGCCAGACACATCTGCTGGTGAGCGATGTACGGGATAGTGGCCTAGGGAGCCTGGGGTAGTGGGGTGCCTGAAGAAGACTAGGGAGTGCAGGTCGGCAGCCCACTCCTGGACCCCAGCCACCTTTCGCAGTCATGTCCTTGTTGAGAAGAAAAAAAGGATAGACACTGACAGACATGCTGTCCAATCGGGGGACAAAGAGAGCTGGTCGCCCCCGACAGTGAAATGGCATCCAGAACAGGTGGGAGAGGACACTCCGATCACTTGCTCCTTCCTAGAGGCACTCTTTAACACTTTGAGGGAGGACTACCAGACACCCAAAAGCGAGGTGGCGTGGGAGGTGAAAGAGATTCAACGGGATGTGGATGTGATTGGTTAAAGAGTGGCCAGCATTGAGTAACAGGGGCAGACCAGAGAGGAAGAAGTGGTGCAGCTCCAGCATGAGGTGAAGCGCTTGAGGGAACAGCAAATCGACCCGCAGGCACACACGGAAGACCTCGAAAACTGCTACAGGTGGAATAACATCCGAGTGAAAGGAGTTCCTTCAGACAAAGAGGGTTCCGGCATGGTCCAATATCCACAGAGGATGTTCCGTGCTGGACTTGGAGATCCTACAGAGTGGGCTTGAGAAGACAGGCTCCCGCGCCCCCGCCGGACATTTTTGCCTTCCTCCCAGACGTTCCCCTCAAATAGAACGCATCTCAAGAGAGGCCAGGGCAAAGTAGCCGGTCAAGTATATGGGCATCCAATATCTCTGCAGAAGAGGAGGGAGTTTAAGGGAGTGACCACACATTTGAAAAAGGGGCCTACTCCTAGGGGCACCCATTTCACTTAATTTTCATGTGGAACAGTAAACTCTATCAGATCAAGTATTAACAGGATGCCTGCAAGATCCTAGGACTGGAATACCATAGCCCGGAAGAAGCAGTCAGTTGGGAACAGAGGGCACCCAGGGAAAGGTGGCAGACAGTTGGGCGGAGACGCTCACCTAATCATGAACTGGGGCCAGATCCCTCAACCATGGCACAGGAGCGACAGGCGGCCCTGGAGATGGTCCTCAAGGACACGGCAGCCCAGGACAGCTTATGACTATAGAGGGGGCTGGCATACGCAATATAGATATGAAGGTTTGGGTAAGCTGCTGGGGGCAGGGAGACGGGGAACCTTGGTCCACGAAATGCTCCTTACACCTTCTTTTTCCAGGTGCCCGTGACATCGGTTAGCAAGCAATGGACAATTTTTGGGAGTTGGGTACTCTATGCTAGGGTTAATAAGGGGAGGGGGAACTGGTGTGCTACAGGGAAGGGCTTTGAGGACAGGATCTGATGCAGGGACGCGTAGAGCAGCGGCATCAGAAATCACACACTCATGCGAGGGGTTTGGGATCCCAAGGGCGAATCAGATAGTTATTACCATGACCTCATTCCACACTCCACACTTTATACAGTTACCCTCAATGTGAATGGACTTAACAACCCCATCAAACAGAAATCCATACTGTCCTACCTGGAGAACCTTGGGGCCGATGTGTGTCCAGGGCCTTTCCCCAACAGTTCTTTTCTTGCACTACAGATAACAAGGCGGGAGTAGCCATATCAGCCATATTAATAGCTAAACAAATCACCGGGAGGGTTAGGGGTAAAGCGGCTGAGGCTAAAGGTCGACACTTAGCTTTTAGGCTATGGATTGGAGGATTGTCTCTTGTGGTGGGATCTACCTATGTGCCTAATTCGAGACAGGAGAAGTTTCTGACTGTGGCTCTTTCCCAGGTCCTGAGCACGTAAGGTTACTGGTGGGTGGGGACTTGCACTTAGTCATAGACACCACACTAGACTGATCCAGTCACCGATATGCCCAAACTGGCGCACTGTCTACTGCAGGGAAAAGTTGGCTACAATCTAGAGGACTGGTGGACATTTGGTAGTTGACTCACTCACCCAAATCGTCACCCAAAATCCTTTCAATTTTCTTTCTATTCACATGCACACCATACGTATGCCCAAATTGACTACCTGTTAGGCACGAGCGAACTGAATGACTTAGTGGGTGAGGTGGACATCATTCCCGCAGCACTCTCAACCCACCAGCGAGGCTACCGACATCCCTCCCTCATAAGACCTCTGCGACAAACTCAGCACCTTTTTCCATCACAAAATCAAGAGCATCTACGACAACTTCGAGGAAGACAACCAACACACTGAACCCTCACCAACCACCCCCGACACCCGGAAACCAGCGATTGATGACTGGACAGCCCTCACCACCGAAGACACACTGAAGACAATGAAGTCAATCCACTCAGGGGCCCCCACGGACCCTTGCCCCCACCATATCTTCAACAGAGCCGCCGACACCATCGCACCCATGCTCCGCCACACCATCAACCGCTCCCTGGCGACCGCCTCGTTCCCCGACGACTGGAAACACGCCGAGGTCAACCCCCGCTAAAGAAACCCTCTGCGGACCCCACTGACCTCAAAAACTACAGACCCATCTCCCTCCCTTTCCCAGCGAAAGTCATCGAGAAAGCCATCAACAGCCAACTCGCCACATTCATTGAAGAACACAATATCCTCGACTCCTCCCAATCCGGCTTCAGAAAAAACCACAGTACGGAAACCGCCCTCCTCGCCGCAACAGACGACATCCCCACCCTACTGGACAAAGGAGAAACAGTAGCCCTCATTCTCCTAGACCTATCAGCGGCATTCAACACAGTCTCCCACCGCACCCTAATACGCAGACTTTATGACGCAGGAATCCAGGACACGGCCCTCGACTGGATCTGCTCCTTCCTCTCCGGCAGGACGCAATGGGTCAGACTCCCCCCTTTCCTCTCAGACCCCACACCTACCACCTGCGGAGTCCCCCGGGGCTCCTCCCTCAGCCCGACGCTCTTCAACGTCTACATGGCTCCACTTGCCCCCATCATCAGAACCTACAGACTCAACATCGTGCCATACGCAGACGACACCCAGGTCATCCTCTCCCTATCCAACGAGCCCAACACCGACAGATGCAACTTTCGAGAAGGCATGGAAGCCGTCGCTATATGGATGAAAAACAGCTGCCTACAACTAAACACCAACAAAACAGAAGTACTCATCATGGGCCCAAACCCCGACGCCTGGAGCGACACCTTGTGGCCCACCACCCTCGGAAACCCGCCAACCCCCACAGACCATGCACGCAACCTGGGAATCATCCTGGACTCCGAGCTCAAAATGGACCACCAGATCAACTCTGTCTCATCTTCCTGCTTCCACACCCTCCGCCTCCTTCGTAAGACCTTCAAATGGATCCCCCTCGAACACCGAAAGACAGTCACTCACGCCCTGGTCACCAGCAGACTCGACTACGGCAACGCACTCTACGACGGAATAAACAAAAACCTCATCCGCAAGCTACAGAACATCCAGAATGCCGCCGCAAGACTGGTCCTCAACCTGCCAAAACACTGCCACATCTCCTAGCACCAGCGCACACTCCACTGGCTCCCCGTCGAGGCGAGAATCACCTTTAAGATGCTCACCCACGCACACAAGGCCCTCCACGGCACCGGACCAGCATACCTGAACAGCCGGCTCAAATTCCACGCACCCCAAAGGACCCTACGATCAGCCCAGCTCTCCTACGCCGTGGTCCCCTGCACCAGAAAGACCAGATCGGGAGGCCGCTCCTTCTCCGTCCTCGCGGCCAAAGCATGGAACGCCCTTCGGCTCCACCTCAGGCAGACAACATCGCTCCCCATCTTCGCAAGAAACCTCAAAACCTGGCTCTTCGACAGACCCCTCCTTGATGGAATGGAACCTGCACCCCCCACCCCTAGCGCCTGGAGACCCCTACGGGTGAGTAGTCGCGCTTTAACAAACTCCTGATTGATTGATTGATAGTGACTCTTCAGGTACCCCCGACACATAGACAGAAAGGGGGAAAACTTGTTGCACAGAGAGGAGGTGAGGAAACGGTTTCATAAATGCATTATAAACTATCTAGAACTGAACGGCTCCCCGGACTACTCTCTGCCCACATTATGGGGGGCCCTCAAAGTGATGGTGTGTGGGGAACTGATCGCCATCTCTGCAGCTGAAAATAGGGAGCATAAGGATAAACGGGAACAGCTCATGGCTCAAGTGCTAGAGCTGGAATGGGTAAACAGTAGGACCGGCGAACCAAGATTTTGCCGCCATTTGAAGGCGGCAAGGGCCCAACTTGCAGGGCTCAATTTGGATAGGACTGAATACGCGGCCCTTTGACTCAGGCACTCCTACTATAAGACGGGGAGTATGTTGGCGAGTAAACTCAGGGCCTGTACCCAGCAAACAAAGTTCCAGACTCTCCAGAATGCTGAAGTGGAGGTGGTGAAAGAAGATGCCGGGATTGCAAGGACTTTTCAGGAATTTTATTCAGCCCTTTACCAGAGGGACACACAGTCAGGAACCAGCATAGATACATGCCTACATGGAGTGAACACGACAGCGCTAACTAAGGAAGGGGACAGAAGCTCTGGAGGCACCGATTCACATAGAGGAAGTTATAGGGGCAATTTCCCGCCTCAAGCTTCTGACATCCCCGGGTCCGGGTGGGTTCTCAGTGGGTTTTTATAAATCTTTTTGCCAACTCCTAGTCCTGGTCCTGACACAGCTTTTTAATTCCTTCACTGGCCCTGGGACAATTCCTCCTGATATGCTTGTGGCATCTATATAGGTGCTTCCCAAGCACAGGAAGGATAAAACCCTTTGTGGCTCCTATCGCCCACTGTCCCTTCACAATGTTGAATTGAAGCTGTTCACGGGTGTTTTAGCGGCCAGGTTGGGCCCACTTATGCTGGGCATTATCGAACCGGATCAGACCTCATTCATTCATATCCGGCAGAGTAGTGATAGTACCAAACGCATCCTTTATCTCGTTGCCAAAGTCCAGCGCACGAACATGGACGCCCTTATGCTGTCAGTCGATGCCAGATAGGCATTTGACCAGGTGGGTGGTATTGTCTAGACAACACTCTAACTCAATTTGGTTTCGGAGACCGGTACAGAACCTGGGTGAGGAGCTGTTATAGCGTTCCCACGGCGACAATCAGGGTGAATGGGATATAGTCTACTTTCTTTGAGATTCAGCGAGGAACGAGGCAAGGGTGCCCGTTATTGCCCCTTCTCTTCACGTTCTATAATGAGCCATTAGCACAAAGGATACGGGAGAACCCCGATATTCTGGGCATCCCGTTTGGTGGGGAAAGAGATACCATGAGCCTCTATTCGGATGATATCATTGCGTCCCTGGTGATGCCGGAGTGATCGGTGCCGGCATTCTTGTACGAGCTGGAGTCCTTTGAGCAGGTCTCTGTTTTTTGGGTGAATGTCGGAAAGTCAATGATTCTTCGATAGGACCAACAAGGGGGGACGGCAGGGTGCGGAAGGAACTCCTAGGCAGGGATACAGGCAATGGAATCCATCTCATATTTGGGGCTTGAATTGGCCCCGTCCATACTTCAGACGGATGTATGACGTTACAACGCATACTTTTACTCCGCGTACCATTACAACGCGGTATTTACAACGAATACCGTTACAACGCATAGCGCTTTGGGGTGCTGGATAGTGGTAAGTATAATTTACTATTCTAACTCCAGTCCCCGTGGACCCTAGGGAAGGTGTTGGATAGTAAATTAAACTTACCTCTTATCCTAGAGCGCCCCCCAGCGCAATGCGTTGTAATGCCATGCGTTGTAATGCCCGCGTTGTAATGGTAGTGCGGAGTAAAAGTTGCGTCGTAACGGGTGTATACCACTTCAGACAGTCAAGCTCAATTTCTCTAAACTATTTCCCCAGATCACTCGGGAACTCCGGCAATTGAAATATCACCAGCTGTTGGGAAGGGTTGCATCGATCAAAATGTCCATCCTTCCCAAAGGGTCCTACTTATTCCAGATGTTGCCGATCTGTCCCCCAATGTGTACTATCCACAAACTACTGCAGGTGATACAGCAGCTCGTGTGGGTGGGGACGCGCCCCTGTCTTCGAAAGGACCTAAGCTATTGGCAGCCTGATGAGGGAGGCCTGGGGATTCCAAATATGCTGGAATACTTTCAAGCTGCGTAATTACGGTACTTAGTAGAGTGGAGTTGACCGGAATCCCAAAAGAGGTGGCTGTTATAGGAGAGGGCGCTAGCGAAACTCTCTCTGTGGGAAGTCTCCTTCTTGAAGAGGACAGATAGGCCACTGAATCTCCCGGGATCCCCTATAATGAATCCCTTAGTGCGAGCGTGGGATGGGGTGGCCACTAGACGGGGCTTGACATCGTTCCCCTCCCATGACTCCTTTATTTGGTAATCATGAGTTTACACCGGGAAAGGATGAAAGGGCGTTTGGGGCATGGAGAGAGTCAGACAGTAAAGCGTCAGGGCACTTATTTGACCTGGAGGGGATACTTCCATTTCTTGAGTTGCGACAAGTCTATGACCTTTCGGAATCAGAACGGTTTCAGTACTTCCTAATTCGCCATTGGCTTCTTCAGCAGGAGGTACAGCCAAAAGTGAGTAGAACATTGACAAAATACGAAAGGTGGCTGCTGACGAAACATACTGATAAGAAAATGATCTCTGAATTGTATGATATGTTGTGTCCGTTGGTGCACTTGTTATGGGACTGCCCGGAGCTGACAGGTTACTGGACCAAGATACTAGATGACATGGACAAACAGTTTGAGACAGAATTACCAAGCCTCCCAGCCTATGTGGTGTTGGGACTGCGTAACCCTGTTGACTTATCTTTGAAATCTAGAATGGAAAACAGATGGGGCTAGTACTAGGAGCAGCAACTCAAAACATCTTAACACACTGGGGGACACAGACACAACTGACATACACGGGATGGTTACATAGATTGTGTTCCATTTTGGGGATGGAGCGGATTCAAGCTTCCCTCACTAACTCTGCGGGGGGATTCAGAGAAACTTGGCAACCGCTACTGTCCTTATTTACCACCGAAATGAATGAAATTACCTGCCCGAGGTATCTTCGACTTCTCAGACTCACAGACACAGACGAGTGACACAGGGATACCTGATTGGAACTCAGGACTATGACCTCCTTGCTGGCCAAAACTGAGAAAGGTCTTAAGCACATCAGTTCATGGGTGGGAATGGGGGTGTTTTTGTTTTTCTATTTCCCTGACATTGTTGTGTAAAGAAAGTCTTGCGACACGCCGCATCAGGTAACAATCTCACCGACGTAATTTAATAAATAAAACAAGGCCTTAGCAACAAAAATCAAAAAAGTAGAACTTGAGATATTGAATTTAAAATGTTTAGGCGAAAATAGCAATTAGAAGTAATAAGCGCTATTCTAGATATCTGCTTGGCCCGGACCTGGACAAAGTCAGAAGTTCAGGTTGACCGCAATGGAGCGCAGGCCGGATATGGGGACTCAGAGAGGCCTGCTGAACAAAACTACCTTAATCCTGAGTGCGGTAGTGTTGAGGATGCGTGGTACAGTCGAGGCGATGCACAGGTGCTGATCCATGCAGCAGCGACAATGTGCTGATCCTGATCTTCGCAGCAGTGGTGATGTGTTGACTCCAATGATTGGTAAGCTGTGATGCGGAGAGGTGGCGTCGTCGTCAAGGCTGCCGTCAATGGAGATTAAAGGATGTTGCGCTAGGAAGAAGGCTAGCTCCGAAGGCAATGCATCTGGTCCAATCCACGTAGCAGAGGTGATGCATCAGTTCTGATCTGCGCAGCAGCAGCCATACATCGGTTCAACAGCGGATGAGTCCGTTTTGGTGAAAGAAGCACGTTAGGCCTACTTCCAAGGGTCCAGGAATGGGGTGGCACCAGTTGGCAGGGCAGACACACAGATTGCAAAGTCCAGGTACTGAAGCAGGTTTTTGGATGCCTTTTGTGTCCATAAACCTCATATCAGGAGACTAGCCAGCTAGCCTTTGGAGTCACTCTGGGTTTACATGATGCAGCTTGTGTCCTTCTCACCCAGGCAGCGAACAGCAGGGCAGGACACCAAGGCAGGGGTACAGCAAATCAACAGTCCAGCACAGTGGCAGTTCTTCAAAAGAATGGCAGTCCTTCTTCCTGGCAGACTCTTCATAAGTGTAGAAGGTTACTGAAGTGGTGGTGTCAGAGGTCCACTACTTATACTCAGCTGGGCTTTGAAATGGAGGATACAGGATTTTGACTGCACAGAGGTCCTACCTACCTGCCCTGGCTCCAGACCTACTACAGGGTGGAAAGAGGACACAGCCTATTCAGGTGTAAGTGAGGGTGGGTCCAGCTCCTCCCTCCCATCCTCCCAAGATGGCCCATCAAAAGGGGAGGCTCCTCCATTGGAGTGGAGGAGCGTCACCCCCTTAAGTTAACCCCAAAGAGGAAAAATAAAATGGTAGATTACCACTTATTTTTTATCTTCCCATCCTGAACTGAGCAGCAGGACGGGCACGGACTGCTGCTGAATGACAGCAGCAGGGAAGAGGGTGGGCTGTCTGTGCACTTTTCAAAAGGTGCAGGTCTTTTTTGGCCAGCCATCTAGCAACGGCCAACCAGACATGCGCACTTTGGAAGCGATAACCTACTTGTCATATGACAACTGGGTTCGAGTAAGTACAGGCCACCAGGGTGCTAGGGAGCACTGAGTGAGGCCGCTCCATCCAATCAGGACACTGCTCTCACAGCAGAAAATTGCAAAAAACACAGTTGATGGACAGAATGTAGAACAATGTCATACATTCACCCCAGTACAAAGATCCGGGTCTAAATCCATCGTTTTTTTGCACTCCACACCACCCTGGGTTAGACACTGGCTATATGCAAATCAGCTCTGACCCTGTGCCTCATGGGAACAGTCCAGTCCGAACTGCCAAGCCATGTCTTTCCCAGACCGGAATCAAGCATCCAAGGACCGGTTTCTGGCTATCAGCCTTCATCAGCCTGGATAGCTTGACTCCAGTGGTGTGGAGAGCCTGTGACTCACGTCTGAGCATACCCAGCCCACTCGGGGTGAAAATTGCAAAAAAACACAGTTGATGGACAGAATGTAGAACAATGTCATACATTCACCCCAGTACAAGGATCTGGGCCTAAATCCATCGTTTTTTTGCACTCCACACCACCCTGGGTTAGACACTGGCTATATGCAAATCAGCTCTGACCCTGTGCCTCATGGGAACAGTCCAGTCCGAACTGCCAAGCCATGTCTTTCCCAGACCGGAATCAAGCATCCAAGGACCGGTTTCTGGCTATCAGCCTTCATCAGCCTGGATAGCTTGACTCCAGTGGTGTGGAGAGCCTGGGACTCACGTCTGAGCATACCCAGCCCACTCGGGGTGAAAATTGCAAAAAACACAGTTGATGGACAGAATGTAGAACAATGTCATACATTCACCCCAGTACAAGGATCTGGGCCTAAATCCATCGTTTTTTGCACTCCACATCTGTGTTTTTTGCAATTTCACCCCGAGTGTGCTGGGGATGCTCAGACGTGAGTCCCAGGCTCTCCACACCACTGGAGTCAAGCTATCCAGGCTGATGAAGGCTGATAGCCAGAAACCGGTCCTTGGATGCTTGATTCCGGTCTGGGAAAGACATGGCTTGGTAGTTCGGACTGGACTGTTCCCATGAGGCACAGGGTCAGAGCTGGTTTGCATATAGCCAGTGTCTAACCCAGGGTGGTGTGGAGTGCAAAAAAACGATGGATTTAGGCCCAGATCCTTGTACTGGGGTGAATGTATGACATTGTTCTACATTCTGTCCATCAACTGTGTTTTTTGCAATTTCACCCCGAGTGTGCTGGGGATGCTCAGACGTGAGTCCCAGGCTCTCCACACCACTGGAGTCAAGCTATCCAGGCTGATGAAGGCTGATAGCCAGAAACCGGTCCTTGGATGCTTGATTCCGGTCTGGGAAAGACATGGCTTGGTAGTTCGGACTGGACTGTTCCCATGAGGCACAGGGTCAGAGCTGATTTGCATATAGCCAGTGTCTAACCCAGGGTGGTGTGGAGTGCAAAAAAACGATGGATTTAGGCCCAGATCCTTGTACTGGGGTGAATGTATGACATTGTTCTACATTCTGTCCATCAACTGTGTTTTTTGCAATTTCACCCCGAGTGTGCTGGGGATGCTCAGACGTGAGTCCCAGGCTCTCCACACCACTGGAGTCAAGCTATCCAGGCTGATGAAGGCTGATAGCCAGAAACCGGTCCTTGGATGCTTGATTACGGTCTGGGAAAGACATGGCTTGGTAGTTCGGACTGGACTGTTCCCATGAGGCACAGGGTCAGAGCTGATTTGCATATAGCCAGTGTCTAACCCAGGGTGGTGTGGAGTGCAAAAAAACGATGGATTTAGGCCCAGATCCTTGTACTGGGGTGAATGTATGACATTGTTCTACATTCTGTCCATCAACTGTGTTTTTTGCAATCTCACAGCTGAAAAGCAGGGCCAGAATTGATGCCTGCACAGCAGCTTTTGATTAAGAAGAGGTCCAGTTCAGAAGAGGTCCGGAGCAAAGGACGTAGGTTCAGGTATGTGTTTTTTCTTTCAAATATTTGTGTGTCGCTGCCCTCCCTCCCCGTAGATGCCACATGTCACTGCTGATCAAGTCAAACCTAAGTACAAATTGTGTGTGGCTGTCTGGGGGAATACACAGAGCCCAGTTGTCACCCACCCCAGAAGTGAGCAGAGACAGGCTGCAGACACCAAAAGGCTAAAGTAACAAGATGTCAACTTTCTGATTAGTAATTTAAAATTTGACTTCACCATATGTCACAATGTTAAATTGGGATTCCAGAGACACCATACTTGAGGATCTTATCTCTTCCCAATTGAAAATTACACTTAGGTAAGCCCAATGTTATCGTAGGGGAGAGGCATACCTTGCAGGAGTGAAAAACGACTGTTGGATATTTTCCCTACTAGAAAATATAAAACTTAAAAGTACACATACTGCCTTTTAAATACATTAAACCTTCCCTCTGGGTTGTCAAGAGCTCACCTTAACCCCTTCAGCGCTAATGACAAAGCCAGCTCGTCATGGGCGCTACCTGCGCTACGCGGATGACTAGCTGGCTTTGTCATAAACAAGCCATTTTTTAAATTCCAGTGCACAGCGGGAAAACGCGGTAGCGCGGTAGGGGTTAAGGGAGAAGTATAAGTATACAAATGGAAGGGCTGTGCCTGGCAAAATGTTTATTTTGTCAGTTCAACATAGCACTGTAAACTGCACACACATTCTCTGTGATGGTAGGCCTGAGAAATGTTTAAAGAACTACTGAAGGGGGTGGCAAAACCAGTAATGCAGGCCCACTGGTAGCATTTAATTTGAAGTCCCAAGGGAAATGTACTACCACTTTACTAGTGTAGACATTTTAGACCATATGCTATTAGAAACCATTGATGATGTGAGAGTCCTGGTAGCAAGGGACCTAAATTGTACTTTTTAACCCATAGAATTGACCCCTGGAGATCTGACCGGGGAATGGGATACGGTCTGGCAGGTCCCTCAGCTAGATATCTCCCCAATTAGGTGGATTAAGAGAGGTAGTCAGGTGTTGGCCCACTTGTTACAACACAACCTAATAGCCACTAACGGGAGAACAAAATCACACCAAAAAGGAAAGGTAACCTACAATAGACCTGGCTATGACAGCAGGATCGATTACTGCCTGTTTGCACTTAGCCTCTAGCCCCTAGTACATGATACGGTAGTGGTCAAGTGTTTAGATAGTGACCACAACGCATTGACCTTGTCCTTAACTACTCTGGGCGCTAACGCTACAGAAAAAGGCAGCTGGGGTAAGAAGGATCTGGGAGTACTTTCTAACACAAAAAAACATAAGACCTTTTAGATGGGATTGGGTGGAGAAACAACCTGAGCCCCTTGAACTAGTGAAAGGTATAGTATGCCAGAATGTGGAAGAGCTGCCTAATTGCCCCAAAGAGAGGCTAATTAAGGAGCTGCCTATTAGGCATGAAACAACTTTTAACAAAACTAGGGAACGTCTGGCTAAACCATGTAGGGAGCTGAAGCCGGAACAAAGACAGACTCAGGCAGTGTGGTATGAGCGGGACCGTAGGAAGGCAAAGGCTGACATTGAACGGGCAGCAAAATCTAAATCAAATGCCCACTCAGAGCTAGTGATGTGTAAAAAAAATTACAAGAAAACTACGGGGCATATTATCAAGGACCGGTGTTAAAATTATCGCCGTTTTATCGCCAGGAAACTGCCGATAAAACGGCGATAATGGACTTGATATTACGCCTTTGTTAATTCCCATGGAAGCCCATGTTCTGATGTTAACATGGGCTTCTATAGAAATTAACAAGGGCGTATTACCAAGCCCATTATCGCCGCTTTATCTGCAGTTTCCTGCCGATAAAACAGCGATAATTTTAACACCAGTCCTTGATAATATGCCCCTATGTCTCCAGCACCTGGCTTCCTACAATTCTGCTCACCATCTCCCATAGCTAATCTATTGGATGGTTAAGATCCTGTTAAGATCCTGATCCACTGACCTGGTTTATCACAAGAGACATCTTAAAGAGCGATAGGTCTCTCAGCATACTTTATAAACATGAAGCTTATTCCTCTTAGACTGACATCACAGTAATCAATGCTATGTTGGTTGTGTGGAAGTCGGCTCACGGTCCACCAAAACTGAATCTGTGGCTGCATCTGTTTGCCCCCCCCCACCTATGGGCAATTGTAGAATACGGATAGGTGGCCATGCTGTCATGGCCACAGTGCAAATCTGCACAGACCTGCATCTTGACCAATTATAAGACAGCATCCTCTTAAAAACTTTCCAAGCCTTCACTCAGAGTTAAATCTTCCTCGATCTCTGTATTGGTTCTACGCCAATACTTGGAAACTTCGTGTAATCACAGGGGAGTCATGTCTGGTTTGTATAACCTCCTCATAGATACTTCCTTATCTTCACAAGTTCAGGAAACAGCCAGGCAAAGATGGCAGCTCCTCTTACCTCGCAAATACACTGTTGAAAGCTAATCTGCCCTTCTCTCTGCGCACAACACTTTTCTAAGGGAGGCCAATCTGAAGTTCAATTGTTTTAAGTTACTGCATATCTTGTACTGAACCCCATAGAAATGGCACAGTGAAGGAATCTTGCCTCAAGATCTGTGCTGGAGATGTGGAACTGGTGGACCTACTGGATGGCCATATGGGTGACCTCTGGCACTCGAGGACTACAAATCCGCCCCTCGTTGCACCTGGCCCTTTTACATGACATGACAGATTGTGTGGTGTCAAATAAACACACCCAGTGATGGTATGTGACAGCTCTGATAGCTTCAAATGTGTCCATCTTGAGACACCAGAGACTAACCTCTATCCCCACTCTGTCTGAATGGTTAACAGAGGTGGTCAGGGTTGTGAACTGTCACTGGATAATATACCAACTTCACAACCAAGTGGGTGTATTTGAGACCATGTGGGAGCCCTTCCTCCACCCAGAACCATGGCGGGGCCTAACCCGATGAACTTGTGACTAAGGCCCAAGAGAGAGAAACTAAAACTCACCCCCTCCTCACACCATATTTTTTGCACAATGATTGCTCTGTACTTGAATGGAAAACCATCACAGAGTATTCCCCACTGTTTATTCACAACTCTTTGCATTGATTAGACAGAATCTCTTGTACCCAGGATATTGTAGATGTTTATATATTTGAGTGTTGAATCCTTTTGTCTGGTCTGATAATCTAAATACAAATATCTTGTTTTTTGGTAAGAAAAAAGGTCTTGGCTAATACCATACCTACCAATGGCAGAGCTCACAGAGTAATAAAGTGGCTGGCGTCCTCTGGGATTACGGGCATACTTTTGCATCCACTCCTGCACAGTTTGATTGAAAGCACGGTAAGGACTTCACCATGTGAATGTGTCCTCAGCCTAACAGTTTTACTCTCCGCAGCCACTTGCAAGTCACCCCTAACATTTGGGCCATCAATTTCATTGAGTGCTCTCACCCTCAAATACTAAGGCTTTCAATGTCAGGTTATGGACCTTCCTCTAAAATGATACTGACCTTGGCATAGTGATGGTAATTCGTGACACATAAGTGACAGTCATAATATATTAGTACCCAATCCTGATATAATGTAGCCTACTGGTGGTGTCAATTCTTGTCATTTCCCAGGCATCAACAAAATGATGGTGGCAACCCCTAGTTGGCATAATGGTGGTAATTCCTGCCATATTGTGATGGCATGTGTGCATGACCATTTCCCCAAATCACCGGCACAATGCTGACAGATAAGTCAGGCACCTTGATGGTAATGCATTGTCATTTAAGGTGCAATATATCCAGGTACTGCAATAGGACATGAGCACTTAGTGAAAATGGTGCATGATGTTCCGAAATCAAGGCCCAGAATTATTTTGGTGCAGCACAGTTCAACAGTAAATGTTGACGTGATGCTCATTGGAGAAAACCACCCAGAACCATATTTATAAAAAATCACCTTCTCCTGTTATCCACTGCACTGGTACAATAAAGAGACTGCCTTGTGTGATGCACAGTCTCACACCAATGTAAAGATGCGAGTGTAACATAGGATTTTACTGAAAGTATATCTCTCCAGAAGAAATTCTAGACATGTTCTGAAGAATCTCACACACTGGATGTGTGCTGTGCACTGCAACACATATGCAAGCTGTTGGTTGCTTAGAGAAATTAATCACTCCCCATTTTGAATTTTAGCTTCAAGGAGGCATTATGTTTTAATGCAAAGCCTGGTCTGCCTTTAGATTGGGCTTTGTGTCAAAAACTACGGGTGCTTGCGCTGATGTGCCCAATTTACACTCCAGTAATACTCCCTAAATACTCCCTCAATGCAAAGTGATGCAGAACACTGCAAAGCACTATTGACACCAAGGAAAGGGTGCATTTCCAGCCCACAATAACTATTGTGCTGAAAAGTTATTACACTTTGGGCCCGATTGCGATGCGGTTAGGAAATCTTCCAGATCTAATCGGTTTGGAAATGGTTTCCGACCGACTCGGATCGGGAGAGTTCAACCGACCGAGTATGATATATCCAGATGCTTCCAGATACAATTTGGTTGGACTCCAATTGACTTTTTTGGCAGCCTATATTCCCATCGTAATTGGGCCCTCGGTCGGGAAGACATGTTTCTGATCCAATTTGGAAGGAGCAAATGCTGTTAGGAGGCCTTATTCCTCTATGTGTGCTAAAAAAAGCAGCGCACATAGAAAGAGGAAAAATGAGGAGAAATAAGTACATTTCTCTTCACTACTCCTCACCTGGGGATGTGTAGGTTTTTGACGCATTCCCAGGTCTGCCACTTCTGGTATATCTGGGAATGCATCAAAATCCATGGATGTTGCATGAGAACACCAATGCAATGACCATGGAAACTACTCCCTGGTGCAGAGTGATGCAACACAGCAATTTGCAGTGTGTTGCATTACTCAATATTTAGGAAGGTACACAGAGCCATGCAAGCTGGCCTTGAATGGCTTCATATATCTTATTTGTAGTGTACCTCCTTTTGCACCACTTGTGCAGGAGTGACGCAAAGAGTCTCATAAATATGCCTCTAAGAGCCTGTTTATGATTAAGGGCCCGATGTAGGTAAATCCCATTTACCGATTTTGAAATACCGAATCCTACCGATTCGGTATTCAAAAATCGGTAAATGGGATGTAGGTCCCAACATCTGGATTCGTTACCGAATCCTTAACAATTCTTAAATTACTGATTTGGTAAATACCGAATCGGTAATGCCCATTCATTCCTATGGGCTTTGAAGCCCATAGGAATGATTAGGCATTACCGATTCGGTATTTACCAAATCGGTAATTTAAGAATTCACAAGGGTGCAGGGGGTGTCACTTTGACACCCTCTAGCACCCCCAAAACGGCCATGTGTGCAATGTGGCACACAGACATGCCCTAAGGGCACGTCTGTCTGTCACATGGCACATGTGTACATGCACAGATGTGCATGTACACAGGAATCGGTTTTTTACCATGGATTTGTATTCCATGGTAAAATACCGATTCTGTAAGCCATGTGCTGCCGGAACATAGGCTACCTACATTGCATTTTCGGTAATTTTACCGAATCGTTATCATTACCGAATCGGTAAATATTACCGACTCGGTAAATTTACCGATTCGGTAATGATAACGATTCGGTAAAATTACCGAAAATGTGCCCCTACATCTCCATAGCCCTTTACCGATCGGAAACGGCCGAAAATCGGTATTTTCGGCCGATTCCGATCGGTAAAGGGCTACCTACATCGGGCCCTAAGTCACTTATTTCTGAACAATGCGTAAACCCTTGTTTATAAGCGGGACGGAATTACAAGTTTTGTTTTATATAATGCATCCAATAATTATCTGATGAATTAAATAACTCATGGCTTGTTAAATTTCAGTAGGTCAAACCTGCCAAAATGTAACAGAGTGAAAATATATGGCTGTTGGAAAGTGGACTATTAGTAGGGATAAGTAGGCACTTACCACTAGTAATAAGTCAACAATCAAAATAAAAAAGTCGAGTCAAGGTCTCAATACATTATTCCCTTGCTTAACCCTTGGTAGTTGGCAACAAGCAGGCAGGCTTAACTTAGGGGACAGGTGTTTAAAGCATTTAAAAAACCAATACATTAAATAAGCAAAACACAACACACAATCGAAATCCAATACCAATTTTTAAAACATGTTATATTTGTATGAACAAATAGAAAACAAAAGGACAAAACTCCAATTTAGGGAACAGGAGATGTGAATTTTTAATGAATAAACACTTTCTAGTGCTAAAAAACCAAGAGCGATAACTTGGAACATCTGGTTGCGTTTGACCGGGTCAAAGTTTAAGTTTGAGGCTGACCGGGATGGAGCCCTGGTTGGATACACTAAGCAGGAGGCCTCAGTCAAATTTTTACCTTTGTACTAAGCGATTTGTCTGGATCTTTTCCTCCCAACATCAAGCAAAGCTCTTCATCAGGCCGGGTTTCAAGTGAATGGCGGCAGCTTGGGTCAGCATGAGGCTTTGGTGAAATCCTGGGAGTCTTGATAGCCAGAGTTTTCAGTGGGACAAACCTGAATTCAAGGCGGGATTGTGGTTCGATGGACCTTCTTGACAAATATTCTCCATTGTTCTTCAATTTTCTGGATCTCTTTCCAGAAGATCATTTCGTTAGTCCAAAGTGTCCACAGCACAAATCCAACGGTCTAGAAGCTCTGAGAAGGTCTTTGGGATGTTGGGACTACTTTTCCCACAATGCACCTGGGCAACACCTTTAAAGTCTACTGGACGCACTCCAGGCTGGGGATTTCTTGGTGGAGATGGTTCTGGTGAGCTCTCCTAAACTGTTGCTGTCAGAGAGTCCACTCCTTCCCCTTGTAAAGCCAGGCTAAGTCCTCACGGCTGTAGTACCAGATTGTGCAGCAGGTGCTGTCCTTCAGAGTGCGATCCTTTGGGTGAAGATTGGAGTTCCAGCAGGGCAGTCCATTTTCTCCTTGTTGTATCAGGCAGGGGATCAGAACTGCCATGCAGTTTTCCCATATTTATTCAGTGTTCCTGGGAATCAAGCAGGGGGCACATCTAACCAATTGGATACAAGTTGCCACCCTAAGGTATGACCACTTTCTCCAATGTGTGGTACATTCTTGTCCCGGAAAGCATTATTCTTCCAAAATCCAAAATGGAGAAATGCTCTTCTGGAGGGTTAGATTGAGCTAAGTCAACCTACTGGTGTGGCTAAAATTCACTAACACTCCCCATCCAGCCCCTTTACTAACCTAAATACTGGGGCTTCTCTCTGACTGGCAGTGCAGCCTGTGATGCCCTAAACTGTCATTCTCCCCTTGAAGACCAGTTTGGCGTTTCTAGCCCATTTTGCCTTTGTGCTCTGCAGCTTGAAGTTCTCCTCCCATAGGAAATCCTTTGTCTCTAGTCAGGCCACTTCACACCTCATTAAGAGTAGTTGGCTCAGCCTGGCAGACCCTGGCCAATCAGGAGAGGGCATCTGGAAGGCTGGATTTTGACTTACATAGAAAAAGGTTCTATAGCTTCTTTTCTGTGATAGTTATAATAAATAGAACAGAGGCAAGTTTTTGTATTTATTATAACTATCATTTTGATCCTTTGAGGTCACTTTTTAGCTAATTTCTTTCTAGAGTTATACTTTAATAAAATATTTCCATGCTAGCCTATGGGCAGTTTTTCTCTCACCAGGGCATGTAAAACATATTTTTAATGTCCCTGCTTATAGTTACAAGGCACCCTAAAGGGCCATAGGGATGACATATATCTAAAAATGGGGTAGTTTAAGACTTTGGCAGTACCTTTAATTCCAAAGTAAAATTTGCATGTAATTTAAATGTAAAGGCAGCCTGAAAGGCAGGGCTGCCTTTAAAAATGACAACAGGAAATACAGCAGTGTACACTTAACTGCATTACGTCTTCTGGGCCTCTAAGCCTACATGCCCTATTATAATCAAGGGACTTACAGCTAGGCTGTCTATACCAATTGTATTTGAACCTAATTACCATTTACCGTATAATCAGAGCACTTGCCCTGTGTTTGGTAAGCAGAGCCAAGGGCACATTCAGAATGACTTATCACCAGTATCAATCAAAAAATGGAGGTGATCATGGCAGAAAGGATGATTTTCTCACAACTGCATTTACTGTATCATGTGGATTATGATGCATTAAACACCAAAATCCACATGTTCCTCCCTATAAGCTTGTAAGGGTGCTATGTATCACACCCGATAAGTAAAGTACCCCATGGTATCAATATTTATCATGAGTGCTAAATAGCACTTCACTTGTAATCAGGGCCTAAGTGTTTTGCAGTGGCAAAGAAAATAGGCATAGCTGATTTCAGCTATCTATGCATGTTAGTGTTGAAGCTGAAATTGAGTTTTTCAGGTTACATATACGTATAATACACAGTAGTCTTTCAAAGGCAATACAAGGACATTCAAAAGGGTGATGACCAAAAACGTTGTTAATCATTTGGTGGTCATTTTGCCAGCCTGCCCGGTCAGCCTAGGCCATGGCCTCAGCTTCTCTGAAAGAGGACTGCCCATCATATTTGGAGGTCCCGGCTTCCTGGTACCTACTATGCATCCGCCACTGTGGGGAATTGAGTAACGTTACTCATCTGTGCCACCTACCACTATATGTTCTTTCACCTGCTCAGCATTCATTCACAAACAAAGACCCAAAGTGTGAGTTTGTTGGAAAATGGAATAGAAAATAGGGAAGTTTTTTACTGCAAGTGGTAGCCATTGTTTACTTTCCCGATCACATTCTTTGGAGGGTGAAACACGGACAAAGAAAATCAGTGATGTTCGCCCTACCTGCCACTGCGATACACTGATCCAGATGTGACAGACTGCTTCATTAAGGGTTTCTTGGAGCAGAGCGGACGGGACTCCACTTATGAGTAAACAGCTGTTGTCCTATTTAGAAATAGGGTCGGAGGACAAAAGGTTTGATAGGGCGGGGGTTCTCCCAATTTATTGCAGAGTGTCTTCTTTACAAAAGTATACATGGGGCCCCGAGACTTAAAATATTCAGAATTGCACTTTTTAGCCTCTCCATATGCCTTGCACAATCCACAAAGAAACCAGACAACCTAGGAATTTTTTTTAAAAATTGAAATCTTTCCTCGGTGCATTTTAACACAGGGAAAACTGTTGTAATATTTTGAAGTTGTACTGCATGCTCTTGCAATTCCATCTCCATGGTAGCATTCTGGTTAGACATTTTGACTCCTAGAGTATAGCAAGCTGGCAGCAGGAGTTGGTGGTCTGTTTCGTAAGACTGAATAAAAGGCTAAAACCTTACCTGAATGCGTCCTCGTAACACTAGCGACGAGGATGGGATAAACAGGAGAGGGTTCCTAGAAGACGGCCAAACAACACAGGTTCCACAGCAACATGCTACGAAGTGAAGACATCTGTGGGTTCACCGATATTGGGACAGCTAGTGGTAACTTGTCCCCGCAAGTTTTCCCTTGTCACCAGTGTTACGAGGATGCATTCAGATAAGGTTTTAATCTTTTATTCAGTCTTGTGGTAGTAACAATCATTCATCCAATTACCCTCAATGTTATGCTAGAAATACCACTTGCCTTAAATGCGGAATCAAGGGCCATTATGCAAGGGTGTGTAAGTCTGGAGGAAGGGTACGCACTGTTGATGTAACTCATGAGAATACCGGTACAAATGTTTCAACCAAAACGACAATGTTAAGTGTAAGGAATGATGGTGCTGTAGATACTGAGCATATTCACATGCCAGAATGTGATGTGGTGATTGGGGATAAATTATTTGTCGTTTTGGCAGACTCGGGTTCCCCATTTACTATGATTGGAAATGAAATTTGGGACAAAACTTTTCCTTAGCTTGAACTGTTTCCTTCTGACATTTATCCTGTAAGTTATGGAGGTTCTAACATAGACGTAACAGGTTATGTAATTTTGAAAATTCATTTTAAAGGTAGAGAGACAATTGGGAAAATGTATGTGGCAAAACGAGGTGACCACCTCCTAGGAAGGAGGCACCAGAGAGATTTGGGAATAATTTGAAATCCTAATGCTAGATGTCCTTCATAACAAGTCATGTTAATGGATCACAATTTATCATCTAATAAGTGCTTTGATGAGTGTCCCCATGTTTTCACAGAGAATTTAGGTCTACTTACAAATTTTGAACACCAAATTGTACTCAAGGAAAAGGCTCTACCTGTAGTACACAAAGTCAGGAAGGTTCCCAATATGATGTTGGAACATTTGGAGATTGAACTTAGAAGATTAGTTTCTCACAACATCATTGAGGAAATTGAATCCTCAGAATGGTTGGCCCCAGTGGTTTTGGCCCCAAAGGATGGAGGGAAGAGTATTAGGATGTGTTTTGGTTTGAGAAGTCTAAATTATTGGATATGGGTAGATCGTCAACCACTTCCTAATGTCACTGAATCGATCACCATACTTGATGGTGCAAAAGTTTTTAGCGTCTTAGATTTATCTTCAGCGTACCATCAAGTTCTCCTCCATCCGGATTCCAGACACCTCACATCATTCGTTGTACCACTAGTGGCCTACCGTTTTATCAGGATGCCATTTGGATTAGCCTCTGCGGTTGCTTGTTTTCAACGAATAATGAAATTGGTTTTAAAAGGAGTTCCCAATGTCATATTTTTTCAGGATGACATTTTAATTTATGGTAAGGATGACCTTAAACATGATGCAACTTTGAGAAGCACTCTTCGTAGACTGGCTGACAGTGGTCTAACTGTGAATCGTAGGAAATGTAAAATTGGTGTGTCTTCTGTAACATATTTACGGCATGTAATATCGGGGGAGGGCATTCAACCAAAATTAGACTTAGCAAAGAGTATTGTTGATGCTCCTGCCCCAACAGACAAAGAGCAAGTTAGGTCTTTTCTGGGCCTTGTAGAATTTTATTCGAAATGTATTCAAGGTTTTGCCTCCATTGTTGAACCCATCAGGAGTTTACTAAGAAAAGGTGAACATTTTGCTTGGTCTCCTGAATGTGCTTCCGCTTTCAACCTTATCAAACAAACCATCGGATAAATGCCTACTTTGGGTCACTTTGACTCCAGAAAAAAAAAACAATTCTCACTACTGATGCCAGTTTGAGTGGTCTTGGGGCTGTACTTTCACAAGTGGTGTGTGGAGAAGAAAAGGTTGTGGCATTTGCCTCTAGGGCTTTAAAAAAACCTGAACAACAGTATTCTTGCATTGAAAGGAAAGCTTTATCTATAGTGCGGGGCATCAAACAATTCAAGTTTTATTTATGGGGTATTCCTTTCCTTGTTAGATCTGATCATCGGCCCTTAGTGCAAGTGTTATCCTCTATGGAAAGTGAAAGACTCACTCCGAGATTAAAGCGTTGAAGTGAAGGTCTTGAGGAGTACAACTTTTCTGTGGAGTATCTCCCTGGGACGGCTAACAAGGCAGCAGACTTTTTGTCAAGATTACCTGTTTACTACACTGGGAATTCTCTTGACAGTGACACGTTCAGTATTGCTTGTGTTAAAGAGTTTACCATTCCAGAATGTGAATGGGAGAATTCCAGGCTAGAGGATCCCTTGTTTCCAACAATAACACGTTTTGTTATTGAATGTTGGCCAAATAGCAAAAGTATAGACTCTGATTTACTTCCCTTTTGGACAGTCAGGTGCGAACACACTCTTTCTCATGGACAACTCGTGCATGGAGAAAGAGTAATTCCTCCTGAAGGTCTTAGATCTAAGCTAGTTAATTTAGCTCATGAAGGACGCCTGGGTAGAAGTCTCACTAAGTCTCGCTTACGAGAAAGAAATTGGTGGCCAAGAATGGATGGACAAGTTGAGAACGTAGTTAAGGAGTGTGGTGAGTGTAGTTCTTGTGATAAGTCCCGAGTCATCAACAATACTCCACTTTCTCCTGTTGATGTTCCCAAGGAACCATGGGTAAAACTTGGTTTAGATCTTATGGGTCCTTTCGAGCTATTAGGCCCTGGAGACAGATTTGTAATTCTTTTAGTGGATTATTCCTCGAAGTGGGTGTCTACCAGGTGTGTCAGTTCAGTTAATACTAGGGTAGTGATTGATTTTCTTAAAGATGAGTTTGCTGCCGAAGGAGTTCCAAAGTACATTGTCACAGACAATGGTCTCCAATTTGTTTCACAGGAAATGCATGAATTTTTTAATGAATATAGTATAGCTCATCAGAGAACTGCTCTGTATTCGCCTCAAGCTAATGGATTGGCAGAACGCATGAACAGAGTGGTCAAGGCATGTGTGCAAAGAGCTGTAGTGTCAAGACTTCCTTTGAAAGGAATTTTAAGAGACACATGATGGGCTCACTGCACTGCTGTTAACTGTGTTTTGCAGAGGTCTCCTTTTCAGATATTACGTGGCAGGGTTGCTTCTACCAAACTCAACCCAAATTGGTTACCTCCAATCGAAGGTCCTATAGCAAGTGAGGAAGAAGTGGGTCATAAGATCAAGTTGTATCAAGATTCGTACAAACAAAGGTTTGATGAAAAGAAATCCACCAAAGTTGTAAAATGGGAAGTTGGAGATTGGGTATTAGTTAAGAGACCACGATCGCACCGGAAAGGAGTCACTGATTACATGGGACCTTTTTATTATTACTGCTGCTTTCCGGAATGTTGTCTCTGTACATACTGGTGGTAAATGGAGTAGGTCTCGGTTGGTAAATTTTCAAGGTAATAAATCTCTGTTTCCATCATGCCCAGATGCTTCACCAACTTCTGATGCATTTTCCAATAGAGACTCTCCAACTCACCATTTTAGAACTCATCGCCTCCCGAAAAGGTATGAGGATTATGAAATGTCCTAATCTTTTCAATTAACTTTTTTTTTATATATGAAATTACATTTTTATCTGCTTTATTCTTAGAACTGTACAACCCATCCTATGTATTACTTACATTGTTGTTTTTGTTAAATTGCTTTCCGTGTTCCTATTGTTTTCTATGTAAGGGGGATGTGTTGTAATCTTTTGAAGTTGTGCTGCATGCGCTTGCAATTCCATCTCCATGGTGACATTCTGGTTAGACAGTTTGACTCCTGGAGTATAGCAGGCTGGCAGCAGAAGTTGGTGGTCTGTTTCACAAGACTGAATAAAAGGCTAAAACCTTACCTGAATACGTCCTCGTAACACAAACCCTTTGAAAACTTTAAGGCACTTACAGGTTTCTAAGTTTCTAAGTGAGGACTGAAACCTCAAACCATGTCTGCATTATCTTCCCGAGCAACTCTTCAAACCTGCCTAGTAAACCCGATCTCTTCCAGAGATTCAATGGGTCCTGTTGGGGCCTAAACAAGATTTGCCCTTGACTAGTCAGCAGGCCATCATTGCGTGCTGTGTCTAACTTTAAGGTGGTGAAGACAAGGGACCATGTCAGGCACGGAATGCCTTTTATTCAGTTTAAACATTCTAAGCTCGAAAATGTGCTTTCTATTATTGCTCTCATTCCCTGGTAGATATAGATGGTGGTAACACATTCCCTCGCCCACAGGTGCTTGCATTTTCAGATATCATTTTTGTCCTTCTTGTTATCCTCTCGTTCAATTCATCATGTCTTTGTGATTTCAATAGCGGGTCACACGGTGGGAGCCAGGTACTCATATTAAGTAGCTTTCCTTTTCAGATGTGGCATCTCATTTTTCTTCCCTGTCTCCTGCTAGCATCTGCTGAACACAATTGATAACAATAGAAGATCCATTATTGTCATTTTCGTAGCTGTCAACCCATAGACATTATGTGGCTAATTCCTGAAACTCTGCCATGAGCATTAAGAACAAAAGCCGCCTTTAATGGGCACACGACGCAATCAAATTTTTGTAGGCTTCATAATTGTATTCTATTGCTAGTACAGCCGCTGTCTGGCCCATTTCACTTTCTATTCCTAAATCGACCATTTTCCTTTCATTTCTCGTTTGGTTTGCGGTCACTTCATATTAGCTTTCAGCATCATTCAGTCATAATGCTACCTGGTCCGGATCCAGCTCTCGTTCAGACGGCATATTAATCTTGACAATGCACCTGTGGTTTCTCTCATTCCTCCTTCAATTTCTAAATAGATATGTCCCTGTACGCGCAATTCATTACTGTGGATGGGCTGAAGAATGAACTGGACAATGCGGTTTAAAGCAAATACCTTGCATTATCAAATTAGCGATTCCAACATGCACCAGAATCTGGAGTGCTGAAAAGGATTCGCAGTGAGTGACTCACTTCTCTTCTGAATGAGGGCACCAGATAACGATAAAATAAGGCTATGCTCAGTGACAAGCTTCTTCTGGATTTGGTTTGCCAGATCAATAATGTAGCAGGATAATTTTGGCTCTACCCTTTCATGTTTAACTAGGGCACATAAGTGTTTACGTATGGCCTTACGTACTTGTGTGATATAACTTTAATAATGTAAAATATTGTACTTGAACAGTTACAGAAAGTACATCTACTGTGTAATCTCAACATTTAAACGAGTGTGATTTGAATAACATTGTGTTTCTCACGTTTACTCATTTCTGTAAATAGTACTATCCATCACTCCCTAATTTTTTATAACTGAAAATGTATCTGTTTGAATAGTGCTCTACATTGATATTGTAACCATGTAGGTACCTGTAATCATGCATTTAAATGTGAATCGAAATGCTTGCTGAATTAAAGTTGGCCTAAGGCCTTAAGCTTTTGGATTTTGCAATGTTTAATTTTAAAATGAATAATTGCTCATCCCCGTAGACAGAATTATATTTTTAGGGGAGCATGGCCCTCAGCTATGACCAAACATAAAAGCTGTGCTATGTAGTTGCATTATTTCCCAAATACTGGTTGCCCCACTAAATAGCGACAGCCAGAATATCTTGGTAACGTGGTGTCCGTCTGTCAGAGCGGGCCCGCGGCAAGGTTAGCGTTCTAGTTGTTGCTCCTCCCCCAGCCCACACTTCCTAGTTAAACCGGATGCAGCGTGAGCGCACCCGTAATTGTGACTTTTAGCTTGCTGCTAGTGCGTGTGGGGCTTATGTTCGCTTTTAAAATATTACTGAATTGCACTGATTTGTACTTCTGTTTTTAAAATTTGTAAAGTGTACGCTTCCTGTTCTCATTCCAACGCTAACGCGGTGTCCGTCTGTCAGAGCGTGCCCGCGGCAAGGTTAGTGTTCTAGTTGTTGCTCCTCCCCAGGCCACACTTCCTACTTAAATCGGATGCAGCAACCGCGCCGGTGGCGCACCAAAGGCAAGCCCGTCTGCGACCGTCCGCGCCCCGGGAGCGACCAGCACCAGCCACGCTGCTCATTACTCATTAAAGGAGCAGGGAGGTAAGAGGTCCTTCAGTAGAAAGGAATTGGTGGCACTGGATAATGTCAAGTGTACTGGTGGGGATAAATGGCCAGTCCTTCAGAACCTTTCTAGGACTTACCCCACTTGCCATTTCTGCTTTCTCACCAAGGAGCCAGCCCCCGCCCTGTGTACTGAAAGAGAGAGCAGATTTCAGGCTGCACTTATTAATTCGTGCTCTATGGTTAAACATGCCCTAGACATCCACAAACTTCTTTCGGGTGAACACTTAGATGTGCTATTCATAACCAAAACCTGGCTCAATGAATCCTAAGCCCCTGTGGTTGAGCTTGCTATCCCTTTAGGATATAAAATTGCAAGATTGGACCACAAAACCGGGAGAGGGGGTGGGATTGCAGTGGTGTTCAGGGATACTTGGCTCTTCTCCAGCGAGACTTCAGTGAGGTTAGTGAAGGGGGAGACGCTTGACTTTTCCATTGTCATATCGCCCCATTACACAATGAGTGGTACATTGGTCTACTGGCCCCTCTGGCGCATTCCTGAAGGCTCTGGATGATGTCATTATTCCACGGGCCCTACGCTTTCCAAAATTCCTCCTTCTGGGTGACTTGAACATTCATTTAGACTGTCCTGAGTCCTTGGGTTCTAGGGAGCTAATGGACCTGTTGATCTGGCACAACTAACCCAGGGGATAAAGTCTCCCTCACATCAGGGGGGACATTCCTTGATGGGCGGATGGGCGGACGTTCCTTCAGAACTGCCGCGGCACGACTGTGGAACTCCTTACCGCTGAGTCTTAGGAGCCTGGAAGTACTCTCCATCTTTAAAAAGGAGTTAAAGACCTACCTGTTCCCCAGCACTATGTAGTAAGATCAGAAGTTGGTAAAATCTCGCTCTGTGTCAGAAATAGTCTTAGCGCCAGGATGCCCTGTGGGTGACAGTGATAGCGCTTTATAAGAACGCCTATACATACATACATACATACATATAATTGACCTGGTTTGCTCCACTTTTGCCTTGTCGGCATCTGACCCCCTTCAGGTCACTTGATCAGACCACTATCTGGTACAGTTTTCTTGGATTATAGGGAAACTTCCATCCCCTATAGTGCCGGCCCATAATAAACCGGCTCAGAAGATTGACATTGCGGCCCTCTCTAAGGTTCTCTCAATATCATGCCCATCGGTCTCTTCTTATCTTGAAGGAGCAGTAGATAGTTTTTCCTCCTGGATCAGTCAAGGATTCGGTGCAGTGTTAAAACCCCCCCCTACCGGGCGACTGAGACTAAACCCATCTAAATCATGGTACTCAGGCACTCTTAGAGACCTCAAACTGGGTTGTAAAACACTGGAACGGTGTTGGCGTCGGAACTACTGTCCCCTGGCCAAAGATGAAACCAATACGAAAGGGGCCCCCTGTGAAAGATATGGGCAGACGTCAGGGGAAAAGACGCTACTGTAAGAGAGAAAGAGTCCACCCAGGCGGATCAGGCAATGGCCCAAGAAGGGTCCAGTACTTCTAATACACAACCAGGAACTCACCAAGGGGCAGCAGAAAGATCACACAATATAATAGGTTTCAAATATGAAAGTACAAAATCTTTATTTTCTTTTTATCATATTTTGTTTGCACACATTTTATCCATAATATTTCATAACATAATACACTAATTGATCAATTCATAAAAAATACTTCAATAATTACATACTCAATGCGCACACCCCACATCGCTTCTCAGTATACACAAACATTCTTCTCTTTCAATCACACACAAACATTCATTAAAGTACCACACACTATCTATACATTCCTCAACGTAATCCCCAAGATGACAACAAATGTAGGATCCTGCAAAAGCTTCGTAATACACTGCCAGATAGTCCAGGTAGATAAGGCAGGATCCAGAGCACGTAATGCCAACACGCGTTTCGGTGCAAGGCCCAGGTCTACGGGCGCACCTTCATCAGGGCTTTCACGCCAAGGGAGTGGGGGGGGGGCACAACACATTTAGAACTGATCCGTGGCCAATCTCAGCCAAAAATGACCTTCCCAAAGCTCAGAGAGACTATCATGCAGCCATTAGGGAGGCAAAAAGCAGTTTCTATGCGGAACGGATTGCTAAAGTTAACAATAGCAAGGAGATTTTTTCCATTGTAAGAAGCTTTTTGGCACCTGGCGTTGAACACACGGTCCTCCCAGCATCACTTCAATGGTGTGAGGAGTTGTTTTCCTTCTTTGTTGAAAAAGTGCACAACATCCAAGACAGTCTTGGGCCGGGATTCCCTGACACCGTGGGAGACTTTACCTCCGTCCATTTTAGCTTCCACTCCATCAGTTCCTCCATTCATGAACTTTGAGCCCAAAGCCGGACCGGATACCCTGGTCATTCTCAAATCTCTTAAGTCGGGGTCTCCGACTGACCCTTGTCTGGCCAGAGTGCTGGCGGGGGTCGCTGAGGTGTTTTATCCAGAGGTCAATAGGAGTATTAATCTATCCTTACAGACCGCTGTTGTTGGAAACAGGCTAAGCTCCGACCACTTTTGAAAAAACTTCTTTAGACCCGTCCAAACTTGTTAGCTATCACCCTATATCTCTCCTACCGGCACTGACAAAGATCTGTGAGAAGGTGGTTTTTCGACAGCTAGAGGCCTTTGTGGAAACATTTGGTCTTCTCCATCCAGCACAGTCTGGTTTTAGGGCAACTTATAGTACCGAGACTGCACTGGTGGCTGAGGTGATCAGGGAGTGCCTGGACACGGGCGGCAGAGCGGCCTTGATTTTACTCGACCTCTCTGCCGCCTTTGATACTGTGCCCCACCAATTACTCCTTGCCCGCCTCTCAAATATTGGCAATGCTGGCTCCGCCTAGGACTGGATGAAATCCTTTTTGGAAGAGCGTACACAGCAGGTTTGGATGCCTCCTTTCTCATCAACTGCCAAGAAAATGTTTACTGGAGTCCCTCAAGGCTCTACTTTGAGCCCTTTGCTCTTTAATATCTATTTGACTCCTCTGATTTTTCTGGCCGAGGAAATGGGTGCAAACATAATTGCATATGCTGATGACACCCAGCTCCTATTTACCTGGAAGGACTCCAACCTGTCGACAGAAATTGCCCAGAACTGTCTCTCTGATGTGTTTAAGTGGTTGGCCCATGCACAACTGAAATGCAATGGGGACAAGACCGAGGTCCTTTTATATGGTCGGTTTCCGCCTTCCTTTAGAGAATCTTTATTGCCTTCAGACTTCCCTCAACCTAATTCTGAGGGCGCTCCAGCAAAAAACTCTGGTTTGAAGAGGACTTGTGGTTTACGGTGCAAATTAAGAAACTCACTGGAATTTGTTTTGGCACCTTCAAGTCACTTAGAAGGTTCTTCCCCTTCCTTCCGAGGCTGTCCAAGGAAATGGTCGTTCGTGCTCTCATTCTCTCCCACATTGATTATGTCAATGCTCTGTGTGTGGGAATTCCTCGTTATTTACAAAAAAAACTACAGACCATACAGAATGCTGCGGCTAGAATACTGTTTAACATCTCTGGAAGATCTAACGTAAAACAGCATTTACGCGAGCTGCATTGGCTGCCTGTGGCTCAGAGAGTGCAATTTAAAGCTCTTATCTTGGCACACAGAGCTCTCCACGATCTCAGACCAATGTACATCAGGAAGCGTTTTGCTTTCTATGTCCGTAATAGATCGTTGCGCTCAGCCCCCCACCAACGGATGGTGATCCCACGTTTCCGCAGAATGCGGCTGTGGGGGTCAGTCTCTATCCGTCAAAACAGCTATGGCATGGAACTTCCTGCCCCAGGAACTACGGAACACTCAGTACCTCAGACTTTTTAAAAAGCAAATGAAAACTTTCCCCTTCAAGCAGTCGTGCTAAAGTTTTCGCTCCATCGGCTCACTGTTATTTTGCGCGCCAGGACACTCTCGAGTATTTGTGAGCGGTATAAATCCATTATAACATAAACATATAACATATCTTATGTTTCAACACGTGCCAAATGGCTTTCCTCCAGCATGATGTGATTCACAATTCCTCATAGCACACTATAGCAGATGCAACCCCATGCATTTCGGGCATAAGCGCCCTTCCTCAGGGGAAACTATAATGAAAGTTATGCCATCAATATCGTCATTAACATGCTTCACCACATTTACATCTAACAATTATTGCTCATTTGTATACTTGAACCTAAATATTACCAAACAATTAAAAAAATTACAAATAATTGTATGTACTGAACTAAAGTATTCATAAAC
Source organism: Lissotriton helveticus (assembly GCF_964261635.1). Lineage (NCBI taxonomy): Eukaryota > Metazoa > Chordata > Amphibia > Caudata > Salamandridae > Lissotriton > Lissotriton helveticus. The sequence continues at coordinate 1,463,951,411 of NC_136065.1, read as the reverse complement.
CATACCAACCACCCAACTTACACTCCCTAACTTGTGTATCTACTGAAAAATCTGAAACCGTGCTCTTTGTCACCTCTAACATATCCTTGTGTGATATACATGCACCGCAAATGTGTCCCCTCTGGCCTCATGTCTGACATTGCTCACTCCTTAAATTAAATCCTAATGCATTTACCTGCTACCAAACAAACATGCCAGACATTCCCCTTCAAAGTGATTTCCCTGTGATCAAGCACAAATTAAACCTGTGCTTTTCAAACAAGCAAGGATCTAATGATCCTTACGTATCACGTGATCTCAGAAAACCAAAAAGTGAAAAAATACTCTGAGTAAATTAGCACCATCTTTCTTTAACAAATGTGCTTTTTGCTGTTCTCCAGTCCCAGAAGCCTACCATCCTGGAGAAGTTCCCTACTATCTTGGAACAAAGAAGTTAGTGCAATGTGGCTATAATATCTCTGCAACTGTAGTATGGCTAGGGTCTGCTTTGGTTTCATGTTATGTTAGCATTGCTTATTAGAAGTTTAAACACCATTTACCTTTTGCTGCTTTTGCACACGACACCGCATAGCTGTTTTTGTAAGTCAGCCTTCACGAAAGTCTACACATGAGAAAAGGTTTGTTTTCAACAGCTCTAGACTTACATCATGCCACTAGTCTGCACAGTGAGTGCTAAAGCTGTCAAGGTTGTCAAAACATGTTAGTTGTTTTTCGACATGTTCGGGTAACATTTTGGCAGCTGTGAGCCAAGTCGGATTCTGGCGTCCTTATTATCACACACTTGCCATGATTCTCACACTTGGAAGATTTCCTTTTCCAGGGATGCAGAGAGTCAATGCTGATCCAGATGTAATTTACTCTTACTGATAGGAAAGGTAATGGGGTCCCCCAAACCAAGCCTAAGAGAACTTCTATAGTTTATAATACATAGTTCCTATATAGGGAGGGTGTTAAAACTATGCGCTATAGGACCTGTTTTCATCATATTTCTGCTTATGTTGCCTAAAATACTGCACATGACATCACGTCCTTAAAATAAATATTTTAACTTTACCGTGTCTCTTCTTTACTCCTGTTGTGGACTGCTATGAGAGTATAACAAAAGAGTGTTCTCACTTCCCATCATTCCTTAGTTCGTACTACGTCACATGCTCTAGGTTGTCTAATCATTGGTTACTTTGCTATAGGACAAAGAGCTAATGTGACACTGATGCTAGCTGGTTGGGGGTTTTCTAGGTACGAAGGTGAGTTTCTGGTACACCACAATTGACTGACGTCTAAGGTCTCTGTGCACAGCTCTGTGTATGAGCAGGATCCTTGCAACACAACTAGTTGTCAGTTCTTGTTAGACTGGGCATCAGGCTGCATGGATTTGGTGGGTTGTAACTGCTTTAGGGCAGACAGCAACCTACTGATGTCCACCACACTATCTTTACAGTGCAGTGGACTTCAATGGGTCACCAACAGTGCTGGAAAAGAAAATGTTTCTTTTTAATACACCAGAAAAATGTTCTTTTCCAAAATCAAAGTCAGGGCACTAGGAGCAAGATGGCGGCCGTGACCTCGGCCGAGTGAGCTGGCGTTCTGCTCTCCTGGTCCATGGTGGACCTCTAGCTGACTGTCCTGTATCTTGTCTCAGCATTATTAACAACAACTTATAATGCTGAACGAAAAGCAAGCTTGCCGCTTATGGCTTTTACCTCCCGTTTGGATTCTGCTAGGTCTGGGCTCTTTCTGAAGCTGCTGTGGATCTGGCATGCCGCCCATCACTCCGGCCTCCGTCTACCTGGGTCGGTGTTCCGGGCGGCGTTTCCTGCCTCTAGAATCAGCTGCTGCTCCTCTCATCATGATTTTCTGGCACCGATTACATAGAGGAGTATGCCTCCAAAAGTCTTGTCAAAGGCGGCCGCTGCCGCTCTCAAGTCCCGAAGCACTACCCGGAGCATTCAAGAAGCCGACTCGAAAGTCACTGGTATCAGCCCCGCGGCTTCAATTCAGAACGGATGCTTGACGACCGCTGACAAATCCGATAAATCCGATAAGTCTTCATCTTGAGCTGCTGCCGCTGTTGCTGTCTCTGTTTTTAAGAAGGGTCAAACGTTACCGGAGCTGTTTGACCGGCTTGGTGCAAAAGAAAAAACTCCGGCATTAAAATCCGGCTTGGTTGATGTTGAGAGGCTGCAAGGACTAAAGACCGCCAAAGGTTCTGCTGGTAAGGAGGGGGCTAAGCTGAAGGGTAGTGAGAGCGCAGCTTCATTGCCAGCACGGCAGGCTGCAGTCTCCCATACAGCTGATTCAACCGGCAATGGCGCTGCCGCTATATCACAGAGCGATTCTCAAATCTCACATATTGCAGCGCAACCCATTTTGGAAAGATCATTACAATGTACTGATTTCCGTGAGCTTCTGGGCCCGATTAATCCTGTAGTGGAGCTAGCAGTCTTGATCTCAGACCCAGATTCAGATTCTTCTAATGTTCTGCACTCTACTACACAATGCATTCTGGCTAATGTAGTCCATCCTCCTAATTTGGTTATACCCCCTTTAGAGCTTCCTGTAGAGCGATCTTCGGACACAAGGGGTTCAGAGGTTAGTGAGGCCACTGACAAGTTCTATTCGGTCTCTGATCATTCGATATACGGGGAGGAGGATGATGAGGATCCAGAGCTTCAGTGGTCGGACTATGACAATGATTCTGCTGACTGGCACCTTAGTGAGGCCTCAAAGGACTTAAATACTGCCAGCTTTACTGACACAGTTCGGAAGGCTCCTGGTGTTAAAGCATCTATACAATTGATTGAACACAGCCCGCAGAATATTTCATCAGTAGAACAACCTGTAATAACCTCTCATGATATATTTAATTATTTATTTATTTATTTAGCGATTTATAGAGCGCCTGGTGACCCGGAGGTATCCCCGCGCTGTAGCATTTGTGGAGACCAGAGGGGAGAGGGGACTTTATTTTGGGAACAGCAGCGTTTTCAATTTTTTCCGGCAAAGGAGATGGCTGGGTTCCTGCCTCAGGGGGCGAGGAAGTGAGTTCCATCCTGAGGATGCTTTTACAGAAAAGCGTCTACCGCCGGTGCGTGCCTTCCTGTATCTGGGGACGTTGGCCAGACGCTCATTGTTCGAGCGTAGGGACCTGGGGGCCTTGTAGGGGGTAACCAGGTCTCTCAGGATAGCAGGGCCGAGACCGTTGAGAAGTTTGTGTGCGGTGCACAGGGCCTTGAATTCTACCCTTTGTCGTATTGGAAGCCAGTGGAGGGCCTTGATCGCTGGTCTGGCTGAGACTCTGGAAGGGAGATTCATAAGGAGCCGGGCAGCTGCGTTTTGCGTACGCTGAAGTTTAGCCATAGTGGCTTCAGGAGCTCCTAGATAGACCGTATTACTGTAGTCTAGCCGCGCAAGGATCAGGCCTTGGACCAAGAGTTTCCTAGATAGGGGCGGAAGTAGTGGGAGGATCCTGCGGATGGAGCGCATGAGACCAAAACAGGTGCCTGCTGTTTTGGTTGCTTGGGTTTTCAGAGACAGCTCGGGTTCCAGCCAGACTCCTAAGGTCTTAATTACTTGTTTCGGGGTGGGTACTTCCCCGAAGACGTCTGGCCAGACCGAAGAGGGGATGGTGGTCCATCGCTTGCCCAAAAGCATGACTTCTGTCTTTGATCCGTTTAGCTTGAGCGATGACTCGCACATCCAGTGGTGAATTTGTTGGAGGCAGTTCGGCAGATTGTCTGGGTGATTGTCCAGATGTGAGAGTGAGACGACCAATTGCGTGTCGTCCGCATAGCTCACTATCTTAATCCCGAAGGGGGCGACGACATCCTCGAGGGGGGCCATGTAGGCGTTGAATAAAGTGGGGCTTAGGGATGACCCCTGGGGGACTCCGCTCGCAAGGGGGAGGGAGGCAGAGTGGGAGTTGCCATCCCATACCTGGAACGAGCGCCCTGAAAGGAAGGATTCTATCCATGTGAGCGCCGAACCTGCGAGCCCTGCCACGGCCAGCCGATGGAGTAGGACACGGTGGTTAACCGTGTCGAAGGCTGCGCTGAGGTCCAGGAGGATCACTGCCACTGACCCTCCTGAATCCAGGATGCACCTTGCCTCCTCGATGACAGCGAGAAGGGCGGTATCTGTGCCGTGGCCCGAGCGGAATCCAGTTTGTGACTGCCGCAGAAGGTTGTTTGATTCAAGGAACTGTGACAGTTGCCCATTGACCAGTTTCTCGGCCATTTTGCTGACGCATGGGAGGAGTGAGATTGGCCGGTAGTTCGCCATGTCGGCGGGGTCCAAATGAGGTTTTTTTAGGAGTGCCTTGACTACTGCACTCTTCCAGCTTGGGGGGACAGAGCCTTGAGATAGCGAGATGTTTATCAGCTCCGTGATCGTAGGCACGATGACAGGGGCTACTGTTTTCAGGAATCTAATGAGGGCAGGATCTAGAGGGGAGCCGCTTTTCATTTTGGCCATGGTTGTGCCTACTTCGTCCAGTGTTACTGCTCTGAAAGCGGTCAGCTGAGATGCATGATGTTTCCTGAGAGGTTGGAAGATGCATCATTGTCCATGTGGTTCAGCAGGCAGGGGTGGGGGAGGGAGACTAGAATACGTGCGTTTTTGGAGTTGAAGTAGGTAGCCAATTCGTCACTTCTGTCCGCCGGGGGAGTGATGGATGAGGGGGGAGCTGGTATTTTCAATAGCTCTTTGGCGATGAGAAAGGATTCTCTTGCCGAGTTGGTGGAGTTTTTTATTCTAGTGTCGTAGTGTGAGGCTTTAGTGAGCTTCAGGGTTGATTTGTAGATTCTCACCGACCTCTGATAGGCTTCCTTGCTGGCGTGCAGCCAGTCTTTCCTCTATAGTCGCTCTGCTTTTTTGCAGTCTTTGCGGAGAGTCCGGAGTTCCGGGGTGTACCATGGGGCAGATCCTAATTTCCCGTTTTTATCCTCACGGGTTTTTAAGGGGAGGATAGAGTCGAGTGACATGGAGATCCACTCCCTGAATTTGCTATCTGCGGTGACCGGATCTTCCGAAGGGGTAGGGGTGGTAGAGTTCAGGGTTCTGGCCCATTCCTGTGCGGAGAGTCTGGCCCATGCCCTGTTCCTGGTATAGGTGGTGGGTTTGTGGAGTTTCTTGAAGGCTCCTGGTAGGCGGAGAGAGACCATGAAGTGGTCCGTCCACGGGAGGGGTAGGGACTCTTTGGCTTGAAGGGTGGGGATGTTGGTAAACACTGGATCGAGTAAATGACCTTTAGTGTGTGTGGCTCCAGAGTTGATGAGGTGGAGACCGTAGGCAGCCAGTTCTGCAATCAAGTCGACTGCCCCTGTATCTAGGGGGTCATCGAAGTGGATGTTGAGGTCTCCTAGTATCGCGAAGTTAGATGTGGAGTGGGCCTGGGACGCTATGGCTTCTAAGAGAGCGCTGGCAAAAGGGCCAGAGTGGCCAGGGGGACGATAAACTAGGAGGCCGGACAGTGAGCTAGTCGGCGCTAACTGGATGGTAAAATAGAGGCTTTCGGAGTCCAGGATATGAGCGTCGTTGGCTCTGCAAGAGAGGTAGTCCCGGTAGATGATGGCCAGTCCTCCTCCTCTGCCTGAAGGACGAGGTTGGGATTGGATAAGGAAGCCCGGAGGGAGGGCTCGAACAACGTCTGAGTCCGAGTGGTCGGTAAGCCATGTTTCAGAGAGGAACAAAATGTCGATCTCGTGGTCTTCTATTAGGTGATTAATGAACAGCGCGTGCATAGGGAGTGAGCGACAGTTCAGAGTGGCCAGTTTAAGAGCCGAAGGAATGGCGGGTCGACTGTGGAGTTGTAGCTGAACTGGGCAGCAGAGTGTGCAGCTGGTAAATGGTCCGTCAAGATCATGGACATAGTTACATGAGCTATCATTGCTGGGTCTGAGACTGAGGAGGTCCCGACGCGAGAAGCTTACCCTAGGGGAAGCTAGGTCCGGCATGGGTTCTGGCCCTGAGCCCGGCCGTGCGCGGACGGGCGCAGACGGGCTTGCCCTAGGCGCGCCTTCGGCGCGCAAACGGCGCTCCCGCTGCGCACGTCCGCTGCGCTGGTATGGCCGACACATTTGAGGCGTGGGATGTGGGCGTGGCCTCGTTGTGGGCGTGTCTACGCCTTCGAGCCGCGATGGCGGTTTGAGGGGTTTCCCTGTATCAGCGCTACATTCCGCTGTGTCAGGGGGTGTCAGGAGGGCTGCTCGGCGCGTTAGGCAAGCGCGTCTGAAACAAGTGAGTAGGTTTTTAAAAGCAGTGCAAGTGACAAGTAAGTTTTAAAACACAGAGCAAAATACAGTCCTCCGGCTTTCCGCCTCAGAGGTAAACAATAGAATAAAGTGCATCAAAACAAACAAATCACATCACCGCTACATAAGGGGGGAGCAAAATTAAAGCAATGTTGAAATATCCCCAGCAAAGCAAACAATGAATACCCGCAAAGCTACACAGGGTGAGGATCGCTGGGCTCAGGAACAAAATTATCGGGTCATCAAACTGCACATATTCTCAAGTTGGGTGCATTGTTAAAAACAGTCCAGCGAATCAAATAATCCTAGCACAAATACACAAAGGGAGGTCATGGGCCATAGTGTAGAAAAAAAAAAAAAAAAGGGGGCTAGGAAGGCAATTGAATAGGAGGTTGTATCGAGGTTGACACAAAAATCACTACAAGATTGGTAGTGTAAGATAACTATAGGGGGGAGGAAAAACCAAAAAACATATAAGACATATTGTGACTGGCGCTTGTTAAAAGCATCAAAAGTAAAACCATAAAAGCATATGAGGGGCAGATCGAAAAATTAACAGGACATGTAGGATAAAATAGGTAAAGGGGGACGAAGTTCAGGATTAGGCCACAAGGTGGAGCTCCAGGCTAAAGGAAGGGAGCAGTTTAGAATTCAAAGGAAAAATAGATCAGGAGTGTTTCTGTTGAAAAAGTGGCGTTGTTATTCTAATGGTAACGCGTCCATCTTGAGGGGCCTCGAAGTCATCAGAGTCTAGGTTTTGGCACCATTTTGTACGGCTAGATTGGATCACGCAATTTCGTTGTAGTTGTAACTAGTCCATTCATGTCAGTGTTGTTTCGCTCCTGGAATTCCACCTGGCCTGTCACTATAAATATGAATATATATAAACCCTCAATTTAGAATCAAGAAAGTGTCTTCTCTTGATTTAAACAATTCGATTGCCAAAACAGCTAAGGCATTTCAGGGCTTGGCGAGGAAGGCTTTGTTAGGTGCCGGTGCTCAGTTTCAAATCTCAGCCTGCAATCTCCGCTCGGATATAATATAATATAATAAGGAAGAAAGAGGGTGGCTATGTAGGGAAGTAATAGTTGAAGGGAATGTATATAGGGCAATTACGGCCGGGGAGGGAGTGATTCGGAAGCCTGCGGTGAGACTAGACTAGGACAAGTTTGGGACTAGTCAAAGATGGCCGACACTTTAGAGAGGAAAGAAAGTCCTTTGTCTATTTCTATGACAGGAGAGAGGCAGAGTTGTCCTATCTCTATTACATAGGTTATTATATAGGTGGCAGGACTGAGGATACCCCGACTGTTGTTACTGAAGAGGTTTCTCTGGTAACAATTTATCTGACTATTATGATGCATAGAGAGGCAACAAGGCAGGAGAATATGCGTACTCAAGGGGTTTGTCGTAAAATGCAGAACTCTCTCCGGCGAGTCATTAAAACCTGCACCAAGACCACCGCAAGGGTTGCTAAAGCTGAGGAACGGATCTCGGCTCTTGAAGACGCTGCAGCGGTTCAGAAAGATCTGGTAATAGAGATCAAAGAACAGCGTAAGGACGTTTTATGGAAACTTTCAGACCTTGAAAATCGAGCCAGAAGGAATAACCTCCGAATTTTAGGGATAGAGGAAAATAAAGAGGGCGACGATGTCCGACAGTTTATAGTGGATCTTTTCACTGAAGCCTTCCCAGAAGTTACCCAATGGGATTGGAATCTTGAAATGCAGAGAGCACACAGATTCCCATTTAACAAAAAGCAATCCTCTGCAAGTGCCAATAACAATCCCTATCCCCGAGCTATTCTGTTTATTTTAACAATTTTCTTGCCCACGTACGTATATTCGACCTAGTTAGACCTAATAAGCGGCGGGCTGCTAAGAATAGTCAATTTTTCGCTCGTCCTTACTTTTGTTCGGAAACAGTTGATCGTCGCTGGCATCTCCGGCAGCAGATATGGTTATTTCGGGCTAAGGGGGCCCAGGCATTTCTGCTCTTTCCAGCAAAGTTACAAGTTATCTTCAAGGGCCAAACAAAGTTCTTCTTATCGGAGATACCCGCTAAGGAGTTTTTGGACTCAATATAGATTGACTTACTCATTGTACATTTTTTCTTTTTTATAGAATAAGGACTTTTAGTCATCGCTCTGTAATTGATTTAATCTTAAGATGATCTGATTGGTATATACAAAAAATTCTGGAATTTATTTTTGTTTGTTGTTGACGTAGGATCATCTTCATTGTTTAGATTGGGGGATGCCACGGGCTCAGTGGAGTGTGGGGAGACGCCAACTTAACCATCACAAGGACCATGGTCCTGATGCTCCGTATGGGGGGTGAAGGGTGGGGGGGTGTTGTGGGTGGGGAAGTGGGCTTAGCTGGGGTGGTCGGGGTGGGGGTGTGGGTGGTGTGCTGGTGGTGGGTGGTGGTCAGGAGACTGTTTATTTTTTCAGGAATTGATCTGATTTATCAAAATGTATTTAAGATGGTGTTAACTACTGCGTTAGTTGATGTAATATCTATTGAAGTAATTCGTTGTATAAAAGGTCAAATAGTTTCTCAAGGTCATTTGTTTTTACTAACTTTAATGGGGGGCCTAGGTTGATATGTGCAACCTGGAATATTTGCGGATTGAATGATTCTAAAAAACGTAGAATTTATCAGAAAATGCTCCAGGTTATGCAGGTAGATTTAATCTGCCTGCTGGAAACTCATATTCCTTGGAGTAGTCGTGGATTTTTCAGATTTGTAGGGTATGATTTAGCTGCCTGTACTCGACAAATCTCCACAATTAGGGGTGTTGCTATTCTTTTAAAAACCGGGGTTGGGAGGGTCAAAAGAATAAAGGAAGATAACCTTGGAAGATGGGTAGTTGTAGAATTAATGGTGAACAATCGTCCACTGTTTGTATGCTCGATTTACGCTTCAAACCTCAACGACCCTCAGGTGCTCAGGAATCTATATGTTGAATTAGCTGCCTGGCCCCATCCAATGTTGCTTTGTGGCGACTTTAATATTAATATTCTCAGTCAGATTGATATCATAACGCATAGTGCCTATGTAGGGCGGAAACACCAAGTCTATAAGGCTTTGCGGACCCTTTTAGTTGAACATGGCTTGATAGATCTATGGCACTATCATCATCCAAATAAAGATGGTTATACTTTTTATTCTATACCCCACAATAAAATGGTCCGTATTGATTTCGTCTTTTTGTCCGATCTAGGGGCCCGCTCTGCTAAGATATAAAGTAATCCCAGGACTATATTCGATCACTACCCTGTCATTGTCAATCTTCCATGGGACCGTCCTGTCAACCAGATCAGATCATGGACTTTTGACAGGAAACTTCTCTTAGACAAACAGTATCAGGAACAGCTCACTGCCTGGATTCTAGAATTTGTTTAAATTAACAGTGGCACTGCGTCTGTCTCTATTGTCTGGGATACATTTAAAGCCGCCTTGCGCGGAGAAACTAAGAGATTTGCTTCTTATCGATGGAAAATAGAGAGGCAAACGGCCAAAATTAGAATAGAAGTGCTCCAACAAGCAGAACGTGATCTAAGTATTAATATCCGCATGGGGCAAGATGTCGCAAACACCCAGAAATTGGTTGCAATAGCAAAGTCCAATTTATTAGAGCCCTTTTATAAAGACATTGCAGATAAATATCTCCAATTTCGAACCTCAATGTATGAGTTTGGGTTAAATTCGGGCAAGGTTTTAGCAAAACGGCTACAACAAAGAGCTGTAGCAAGTCGTATTGTCAGAGTCAGGGACCAGTCAGGTATCATTCAAGAAACCCCCGGCGGTGTTCTGAATGCTTTCACTCATTTTTACTCGACTCTGTACACTGAGGATCCTAATATTATTTTACAACAACAAATTATGTTAGATCAATTTTTTTCAGTCATTGGATACTCAGAAGGTTACAGCTGAGCAAAATGAAATCCTGTCAGAACCCATTAGCTGGGAGGAAGTTGAAACCGCTATGAAATCCCTCTCTAATAGCAAAGCAGCTGGTCCTGATCTCATTCATTTAGAATTTTATTAGACTTTTTCATATTTATTCAAGCAAGAAATGCTGGAGGTCTTCAGGCTTGCGCAGGCTGGGTGTATCCCTGATTCCTGGCGACGTTCAACAATTGTCCTTTTTAAATAAAAAGGGCAAGGATGAGCTGAGTCCTGCATCATATCGTCCGATAGCACTTATCAATACGGACATTAAAATTTACTCAAGGATATTAGCCTCTTGATTAACTCAAACTATTCTCCCTCTGGTCTACCTTCGTCAACATGGTTTCATTCCTGGCAGGGACAAAACCAATCACATCCGGCGTGTCATCGCTCTCTTAGATTGTGCTAAGGTTACAAATTCCCCCCTCGGGGTGATCCTTTTGGACGCCGAAAAGGCGTTCGACAGGGTCTCCTGGCGGTATCTATGGGGTGTCCTGCACTGGAAGGGTTACACTCCGAATTTTATTCAGGCTCTTCAAGCTTTATACATATCTCCAGCTGCAGCAATCCGCATTTCAGGGACTGAATCTGATTACAGACAAGGTTGCCCCTGTTCCCCCCTCCTTTTTGCTTTGTTCATTGACCCGTTCCTTAGCATGATTGAAAAGTCTTTGATTATCTCCCCTATTAGAGTTCATGGAACTGAATATAAGGCATTGGCATATGCCGACGACATTGTTGTATTAACTGACAATGTCGCCGGATCATTTCCAGCACTGGAGGCTCTTGCATCCCAATTCGACTCAATTTCGGGCTACAAGTTAAACGTCGCAAAGACGCAAATTCTACAATCTGCGGCTACTCCAATCTCTCAGGTACCCATAGTTATAGAATTATTTACAACAAGGGGTGGTGATGGACAGAGTCTCTGAATTAAGCAGAGTACTCTCACCCAGTCAAGAGATCAGGGCTAGATCCAACACCGTTTTTTAGCTCATTGCACCATCCCAGTTTCAGAACCTGGCTGTATGCAAATTAGTTTGTCCCTGGCCCAGTGCATCATGGGAACAGGGCAGACCAGACTACAAAAGCCAATTCTTACACTGGGAAGGAAACAAGCTTCCGGGGACCGGTTTCTGGCATTACAGCCGTCTTCGGCCCGGCTTGCTTGAATCCTGATGGTGCAATGAGCAAGGGACTCACATCTGAGTATACCCTTCCACGCTTAGGGTGGACAAAATTATTTACAACAAGGGGTGGTGATGGACAGAGTCTCTGAATTAAGCAGAGTACTCTCACCCAGTCAAGAGATCAGGGCTAGATCCAACACCGTTTTTTAGCTCATTGCACCATCCCAGTTTCAGAACCTGGCTGTATGCAAATGAGTTTGTCCCTGGCCCAGTGCATCATGGGAACAGGGCAGACCAGACTACAAAAGCCAATTCTTACACTGGGAAGGAAACAAGCTTCCAGGGACCGGTTTCTGGCATTACAGCCGTCTTCGGCCCGGCTTGCTTGAATCCTGATGGTGCAATGAGCAAGGGACTCACATCTGAGTTTACCCTTCCACGCTTACGGTGGACAAAATTATTTACAACAAGGGGTGGTGATGGACAGAGTCTCTGAATTAAGCAGAGTACTCTCATCCAGTCAAGAGATCAGGGCTAGATCCAACACCGTTTTTTAGCTCATTGCACCATCCCAGTTTCAGAACCTGGCTGTATGCAAATTAGTTTGTCCCTGGCCCAGTGCATCATGGGAACAGGGCAGACCAGACTACAAAAGCCAATTCTTACACTGGGAAGGAAACAAGCTTCCGGGGACCGGTTTCTGGCATTACAGCCGTGTTCGGCCCGGCTTGCTTGAATCCTGATGGTGCAATGAGCAAGGGACTCACATCTGAGTATACCCTTCCACGCTTAGGGTGGACAAAATTATTTACAACAAGGGGTGGTGATGGACAGAGTCTCTGAATTAAGCAGAGTACTCTCACCCAGTCAAGAGATCAGGGCTAGATCCAACACCGTTTTTTAGCTCATTGCACCATCCCAGTTTCAGAACCTTGCTGTATGCAAATTAGTTTGTCCCTGGCCCAGTGCATCATGGGAACAGGGCAGACCAGACTACAAAAGCCAATTCTTACACTGGGAAGGAAACAAGCTTCCGGGGACCGGTTTCTGGCATTACAGCCGTTTTCGGCCCGGCTTGCTTGAATCCTGATGGTGCAATGAGCAAGGGACTCACATCTGAGTATACCCTTGCACGCTTAGGGTGGACAAAATTATTTACAACAAGGGGTGGTGATGGACAGAGTCTCTGAATTAAGCAGAGTACTCTCACCCAGTCAAGAGATCAGGGCTAGATCCAACACCGTTTTTTAGCTCATTGCACCATCCCAGTTTCAGAACCTGGCTGTATGCAAATTAGTTTGTCCCTGGCCCAGTGCATCATGGGAACAGGGCAGACCAGACTACAAAAGCCAATTCTTACACTGGGAAGGAAACAAGCTTCCGGGGACCGGTTTCTGGCATTACAGCCGTCTTCGGCCCGGCTTGCTTGAATCCTGATGGTGCAATGAGCAAGGGACTCACATCTGAGTATACCGTTCCACGCTTAGGGTGGACAAAATTATTTACAACAAGGGGTGGTGATGGACAGAGTCTCTGAATTAAGCAGAGTACTCTCACCCAGTCAAGAGATCAGGGCTAGATCCAACACCGTTTTTTAGCTCATTGCACCATCCCAGTTTCAGAACCTGGCTGTATGCAAATTAGTTTGTCCCTGGCCCAGTGCATCATGGGAACAGGGCAGACTACAAAAGCCAATTCTTACACTGGGAAGGAAACAAGCTTCCGGGGACCGGTTTCTGGCATTACAGCCGTCTTCGGCCCAGCTTGCTTGAATCCTGATGGTGCAATGAGCAAGGGACTCACATCTGAGTATACACTTCCACGCTTAGGGTGGACAAAATTATTTACAACAAGGGGTGGTGATGGACAGAGTCTCTGAATTAAGCAGAGTACTCTCACCCAGTCAAGAGATCAGGGCTAGATCCAACACCGTTTTTTAGCTCATTGCACCATCCCAGTTTCAGAACCTGGCTGTATGCAAATTAGTCTGTCCCTGGCCCAGTGCATCATGGGAACAGGGCAGACCAGACTACAAAAGCCAATGCTTACACTGGGAAGGAAACACGCTTCCGGGGACCGGTTTCTGGCATTACAGCCGTCTTCGGCCCGGCTTGCTTGAATCCTGATGGTGCAATGAGCAAGGGACTCACATCTGAGTATACCCTTCCACGCTTAGGGTGGACAAAATTATTTACAACAAGGGGTGGTGATGGACAGAGTCTCTGAATTAAGCAGAGTACTCTCACCCAGTCAAGAGATCAGGGCTAGACCCAACACCGTTTTTTAGCTCATTGCACCATCCCAGTATCAGAACCTGGCTGTATGCAAATTAGTCTGTCCCTGGCCCAGTGCATCATGGGAACAGGGCAGACCAGACTACAAAAGCCAATTCTTACACTGGAAAGGAAACAAGCTTCCGGGGACCGGTTTCTGGCATTACAGCCGTCTTCGGCCCGGCTTGCTTGAATCCTGATGGTGCAATGAGCAAGGGACTCACATCTGAGTATACCCTTCCACGCTTAGGGTGGACAAAATTATTTACAACAAGGGGTGGTGATGGACAGAGTCTCTGAATTAAGCAGAGTACTCTCACCCAGTCAAGAGATCAGGGCTAGATCCAACACCGTTTTTTAGCTCATTGCACAATCCCAGTTTCAGAACCTGGCTGTATGCAAATTAGTCTGTCCCTGGCCCAGTGCATCATGGGAACAGGGCAGACCAGACTACAAAAGCCAATTCTTACACTGGGAAGGAAACAAGCTTCCGGGGACCGGTTTCTGGCATTACAGCCGTCTTCGGCCCGGCTTGCTTGAATCCTGATGGTGCAATGAGCAAGGGACTCACATCTGAGTATACCCTTCCACGCTTAGGGTGGACAAAATTATTTACAACAAGGGGTGGTGATGGACAGAGTCTCTGAATTAAGCAGAGTACTCTCACCCAGTCAAGAGATCAGGGCTAGATCCAACACCGTTTTTTAGCTCATTGCACCATCCCAGTTTCAGAACCTGGCTGTATGCAAAATTGCACCATCAGGATTCAAGCAAGCCGGGCCGAAGACGGCTGTAATGCCAGAAACCGGTCCCCGGAAGCTTGTTTCCTTCCCAGTGTAAGAATTGGCTTTTGTAGTTTGGTTTGTCCTGTTCCCATCATGCACTGGGACAGGAACAGACTAATTTGCATACAGCCAGGTTCTGAAACTGGGATGGTGCAATGAGCTAAAAAACGGTGTTGGATCTAGCCCTGATCTCTTGACTGGGTGAGAATATTCTGCTTAATTCAGAGACTCTGTCCCTCACCACCCCTTGTTGTAAATAATTTTGTCCACCTTAAGCGTGGAAGGGTATACTCAGACATGAGTCCCTTGCTCATTGCACCATCAGGATTCAAGCAAGCCGGGCCGAAGACGGCTGTAATGCCAGAAACCGGTCCCCGGAAGCTTGTTTCCTTCCCAGTGTAAGAATTGGCTTTTGTAGTTTGGTTTGTCCTGTTCCCATCATGCACTGGGACAGGAACAGACTAATTTGCATACAGCCAGGTTCTGAAACTGGGATGGTGCAATGAGCTAAAAAACGGTGTTGGATCTAGCCCTGATCTCTTGACTGGGTGAGAGTATTCTGCTTAATTCAGAGACTCTGTCCCTCACCACCCCTTGTTGTAAATAATTTTGTCCACCCTAAGCGTGGAAGGGTATACTCAGACATGAGTCCCTTGCTCATTGCACCATCAGGATTCAAGCAAGCCGGGCCGAAGACGGCTGTATTGCCAGAAACCGGTCCCCGGAAGCTTGTTTCCTTCCCAGTGTAAGAATTGGCTTTTGTAGTTTGGTTTGTCCTGTTCCCATCATGCACTGGGACAGGAACAGACTAATTTGCATACAGCCAGGTTCTGAAACTGGGATGGTGCAATGAGCTAAAAAACGGTGTTGGATCTAGCCCTGATCTCTTGACTCGGTGAGAGTATTCTGCTTAATTCAGAGACTCTGTCCCTCACCACCCCTTGTTGTAAATAATATTGTCCACCCTAAGCGTGGAAGGGTATACTCAGACATGAGTCCCTTGCTCATTGCACCATCAGGATTCAAGCAAGCCGGGCCGAAGACGGCTGTAATGCCAGAAACCGGTCCCCGGAAGCTTGTTTCCTTCCCAGTGTAAGAATTGGCTTTTGTAGTTTGGTTTGTCCTGTTCCCATCATGCACTGGGACAGGAACAGACTAATTTGCATACAGCCAGGTTCTGAAACTGGGATGGTGCAATGAGCTAAAAAACGGTGTTGGATCTAGCCCTGATCTCTTGACTGGGTGTGAGTATTCTGCTTAATTCAGAGACTCTGTCCCTCACCACCCCTTGTTGTAAATAATTTTGTCCACCCTAAGCGTGGAAGGGTATACTCAGACATGAGTCCCTTGCTCATTGCACCATCAGGATTCAAGCAAGCCGGGCCGAAGACGGCTGTAATGCCAGAAACCGGTCCCCGGAAGCTTGTTTCCTTCCCAGTGTAAGAATTGGCTTTTGTAGTTTGGTTTGTCCTGTTCCCATCATGCACTGGGACAGGAACAGACTAATTTGCATACAGCCAGGTTCTGAAACTGGGATGGTGCAATGAGCTAAAAAACGGTGTTGGATCTAGCCCTGATCTCTTGACTGGGTGAGAGTATTCTGCTTAATTCAGTGACTCTGTCCCTCACCACCCCTTGTTGTAAATAATTTTGTCCACCCTAAGCGTGGAAGGGTATACTCAGACATGAGTCCCTTGCTCATTGCACCATCAGGATTCAAGCAAGCCGGGCTGAAGACAGCTGTAATGCCAGAAACCGGTCCCCGGAAGCTTGTTTCCTTCCCAGTGTGAGAATTGGCTTTTGTAGTTTGGTTTGTCCTGTTCCCATCATGCACTGGGACAGGAACAGACTAATTTGCATACAGCCAGGTTCTGAAACTGGGATGGTGCAATGAGCTAAAAAACGGTGTTGGATCTAGCCCTGATCTCTTGACTGGGTGAGAGTATTCTGCTTAATTCAGAGACGCTGTCCCTCACCACCCCTTGTTGTAAATAATTTTGTCCACCCTAAGCGTGGAAGGGTATACTCAGATATGAGTCCCTTGCTCATTGCACCATCAGGATTCAAGCAAGCCGGGCCGAAGACGGCTGTAATGCCAGAAACCGGTCCCCGGAAGCTTGTTTCCTTCCCAGTGTAAGAATTGGCTTTTGTAGTTTGGTTTGTCCTGTTCCCATCATGCACTGGGACAGGAACAGACTAATTTGCATACAGCCAGGTTCTGAAACTGGGATGGTGCAATGAGCTAAAAAACGGTGTTGGATCAAGCCCTGATCTCTTGACTGGGTGAGAGTATTCTGCTTAATTCAGAGACTCTGTCCCTCACCACCCCTTGTTGTAAATAATCTTGTCCACCCTAAGCGTGGAAGGGTATACTCAGACATGAGTCCCTTGCTCATTGCACCATCAGGATTCAAGCAAGCCGGGCCGAAGACGGCTGTAATGCCAGAAACCGGTCCCCGGAAGCTTGTTTCCTTCCCAGTGTAAGAATTGGGTTTTGTAGTTTGGTTTGTCCTGTTCCCATCATGCACTGGGACAGGAACAGACTAATTTGCATACAGCCAGGTTCTGAAACTGGGATGGTGCAATGAGCTAAAAAACGGTGTTGGATCTAGCCCTGATCTCTTGACTGGGTGAGAGTATTCTGCTTAATTCAGAGACTCTGTCCCTCACCACCCCTTGTTGTAAATAATTTTGTCCACCCTAAGCGTGGAAGGGTATACTCAGACATGAGTCCCTTGCTCATTGCACCATCAGGATTCAAGCAAGCCGGGCCGAAGACGGCTGTAATGCCAGAAACCGGTCCCCGGAAGCTTGTTTCCTTCCCAGTGTAAGAATTGGCTTTTGTAGTTTGGTTTGTCCTGTTCCCATCATGCACTGGGACAGGAACAGACTAATTTGCATACAGCCAGGTTCTGAAACTGGGATGGTGCAATGAGCTAAAAAACGGTGTTGGATCTAGCCCTGATCTCTTGACTGGGTGAGAGTATTCTGCTTAATTCAGTGACTCTGTCCCTCACCACCCCTTGTTGTAAATAATTGTGTCCACCCTAAGCGTGGAAGGGTATACTCAGACATGAGTCCCTTGCTCATTGCACCATCAGGATTCAAGCAAGCCGGGCCGAAGACAGCTGTAATGCCAGAAACCGGTCCCCGGAAGCTTGTTTCCTTCCCAGTGTAAGAATTGGCTTTTGTAGTTTGGTTTGTCCTGTTCGCATCATGCACTGGGACAGGAACAGCCTAATTTGCATACAGCCAGGTTCTGAAACTGGGATGGTGCAATGAGCTAAAAAACGGTGTTGGATCTAGCCCTGATCTCTTGACTGGGTGAGAGTATTCTGCTTAATTCAGAGACGCTGTCCCTCACCACCCCTTGTTGTAAATAATTTTGTCCACCCTAAGCGTGGAAGGGTATACTCAGATATGAGTCCCTTGCTCATTGCACCATCAGGATTCAAGCAAGCCGGGCCGAAGACGGCTGTAATGCCAGAAACCGGTCCCCGGAAGCTTGTTTCCTTCCCAGTGTAAGAATTGGCTTTTGTAGTTTGGTTTGTCCTGTTCCCATCATGCACTGGGACAGGAACAGACTAATTTGCATACAGCCAGGTTCTGAAACTGGGATGGTGCAATGAGCTAAAAAACGGTGTTGGATCAAGCCCTGATCTCTTGACTGGGTGAGAGTATTCTGCTTAATTCAGAGACTCTGTCCCTCACCACCCCTTGTTGTAAAAAATCTTGTCCACCCTAAGCGTGGAAGGGTATACTCAGACATGAGTCCCTTGCTCATTGCACCATCAGGATTCAAGCAAGCCGGGCCGAAGACGGCTGTAATGCCAGAAACCGGTCCCCGGAAGCTTGTTTCCTTCCCAGTGTAAGAATTGGGTTTTGTAGTTTGGTTTGTCCTGTTCCCATCATGCACTGGGACAGGAACAGACTAATTTGCATACAGCCAGGTTCTGAAACTGGGATGGTGCAATGAGCTAAAAAACGGTGTTGGATCTAGCCCTGATCTCTTGACTGGGTGTGAGTATTCTGCTTAATTCAGAGACTCTGTCCCTCACCACCCCTTGTTGTAAATAATTTTGTCCACCCTAAGCGTGGAAGGGTATACTCAGACATGAGTCCCTTGCTCATTGCACCATCAGGATTCAAGCAAGCCGGGCCGAAGACGGCTGTAATGCCAGAAACCGGTCCCCGGAAGCTTGTTTCCTTCCCAGTGTAAGAATTGGCTTTTGTAGTTTGGTTTGTCCTGTTCCCATCATGCACTGGGACAGGAACAGACTAATTTGCATACAGCCAGGTTCTGAAACTGGGATGGTGCAATGAGCTAAAAAACGGTGTTGGATCTAGCCCTGATCTCTTGACTGGGTGAGAGTATTCTGCTTAATTCAGTGACTCTGTCCCTCACCACCCCTTGTTGTAAATAATTTTGTCCACCCTAAGCGTGGAAGGGTATACTCAGACATGAGTCCCTTGCTCATTGCACCATCAGGATTCAAGCAAGCCGGGCTGAAGACAGCTGTAATGCCAGAAACCGGTCCCCGGAAGCTTGTTTCCTTCCCAGTGTGAGAATTGGCTTTTGTAGTTTGGTTTGTCCTGTTCCCATCATGCACTGGGACAGGAACAGACTAATTTGCATACAGCCAGGTTCTGAAACTGGGATGGTGCAATGAGCTAAAAAACGGTGTTGGATCTAGCCCTGATCTCTTGACTGGGTGAGAGTATTCTGCTTAATTCAGAGACGCTGTCCCTCACCACCCCTTGTTGTAAATAATTTTGTCCACCCTAAGCGTGGAAGGGTATACTCAGATATGAGTCCCTTGCTCATTGCACCATCAGGATTCAAGCAAGCCGGGCCGAAGACGGCTGTAATGCCAGAAACCGGTCCCCGGAAGCTTGTTTCCTTCCCAGTGTAAGAATTGGCTTTTGTAGTTTGGTTTGTCCTGTTCCCATCATGCACTGGGACAGGAACAGACTAATTTGCATACAGCCAGGTTCTGAAACTGGGATGGTGCAATGAGCTAAAAAACGGTGTTGGATCAAGCCCTGATCTCTTGACTGGGTGAGAGTATTCTGCTTAATTCAGAGACTCTGTCCCTCACCACCCCTTGTTGTAAATAATCTTGTCCACCCTAAGCGTGGAAGGGTATACTCAGACATGAGTCCCTTGCTCATTGCACCATCAGGATTCAAGCAAGCCGGGCCGAAGACGGCTGTAATGCCAGAAACCGGTCCCCGGAAGCTTGTTTCCTTCCCAGTGTAAGAATTGGGTTTTGTAGTTTGGTTTGTCCTGTTCCCATCATGCACTGGGACAGGAACAGACTAATTTGCATACAGCCAGGTTCTGAAACTGGGATGGTGCAATGAGCTAAAAAACGGTGTTGGATCTAGCCCTGATCTCTTGACTGGGTGAGAGTATTCTGCTTAATTCAGAGACTCTGTCCCTCACCACCCCTTGTTGTAAATAATTTTGTCCACCCTAAGCGTGGAAGGGTATACTCAGACATGAGTCCCTTGCTCATTGCACCATCAGGATTCAAGCAAGCCGGGCCGAAGACGGCTGTAATGCCAGAAACCGGTCCCCGGAAGCTTGTTTCCTTCCCAGTGTAAGAATTGGCTTTTGTAGTTTGGTTTGTCCTGTTCCCATCATGCACTGGGACAGGAACAGACTAATTTGCATACAGCCAGGTTCTGAAACTGGGATGGTGCAATGAGCTAAAAAACGGTGTTGGATCTAGCCCTGATCTCTTGACTGGGTGAGAGTATTCTGCTTAATTCAGTGACTCTGTCCCTCACCACCCCTTGTTGTAAATAAT
This sequence comes from Lissotriton helveticus, assembly GCF_964261635.1. Taxonomy (NCBI): domain Eukaryota; kingdom Metazoa; phylum Chordata; class Amphibia; order Caudata; family Salamandridae; genus Lissotriton; species Lissotriton helveticus. The sequence continues at coordinate 1,463,931,206 of NC_136065.1, read as the reverse complement.
TGTGTCCACCCTAAGCGTGGAAGGGTATACTCAGACATGAGTCCCTTGCTCATTGCACCATCAGGATTCAAGCAAGCCGGGCCGAAGACAGCTGTAATGCCAGAAACCGGTCCCCGGAAGCTTGTTTCCTTCCCAGTGTAAGAATTGGCTTTTGTAGTTTGGTTTGTCCTGTTCCCATCATGCACTGGGACAGGAACAGCCTAATTTGCATACAGCCAGGTTCTGAAACTGGGATGGTGCAATGAGCTAAAAAACGGTGTTGGATCTAGCCCTGATCTCTTGACTGGGTGAGAGTATTCTGCTTAATTCAGAGACGCTGTCCCTCACCACCCCTTGTTGTAAATAATTTTGTCCACCCTAAGCGTGGAAGGGTATACTCAGATATGAGTCCCTTGCTCATTGCACCATCAGGATTCAAGCAAGCCGGGCCGAAGACGGCTGTAATGCCAGAAACCGGTCCCCGGAAGCTTGTTTCCTTCCCAGTGTAAGAATTGGCTTTTGTAGTTTGGTTTGTCCTGTTCCCATCATGCACTGGGACAGGAACAGACTAATTTGCATACAGCCAGGTTCTGAAACTGGGATGGTGCAATGAGCTAAAAAACGGTGTTGGATCAAGCCCTGATCTCTTGACTGGGTGAGAGTATTCTGCTTAATTCAGAGACTCTGTCCCTCACCACCCCTTGTTGTAAAAAATCTTGTCCACCCTAAGCGTGGAAGGGTATACTCAGACATGAGTCCCTTGCTCATTGCACCATCAGGATTCAAGCAAGCCGGGCCGAAGACGGCTGTAATGCCAGAAACCGGTCCCCGGAAGCTTGTTTCCTTCCCAGTGTAAGAATTGGGTTTTGTAGTTTGGTTTGTCCTGTTCCCATCATGCACTGGGACAGGAACAGACTAATTTGCATACAGCCAGGTTCTGAAACTGGGATGGTGCAATGAGCTAAAAAAACGGTGTTGGATCTAGCCCTGATCTCTTGACTGGGTGAGAGTATTCTGCTTAATTCAGAGACTCTGTCCCTCACCACCCCTTGTTGTAAATAATTTTGTCCACCCTAAGCGTGGAAGGGTATACTCAGACATGAGTCCCTTGCTCATTGCACCATCAGGATTCAAGCAAGCCGGGCCGAAGACGGCTGTAATGCCAGAAACCGGTCCCCGGAAGCTTGTTTCCTTCCCAGTGTAAGAATTGGCTTTTGTAGTTTGGTTTGTCCTGTTCCCATCATGCACTGGGACAGGAACAGACTAATTTGCATACAGCCAGGTTCTGAAACTGGGATGGTGCAATGAGCTAAAAAACGGTGTTGGATCTAGCCCTGATCTCTTGACTGGGTGAGAGTATTCTGCTTAATTCAGAGACTCTGTCCCTCACCACCCCTTGTTGTAAATAATTTTGTCCACCCTAAGCGTGGAAGGGTATACTCAGACATGAGTCCCTTGCTCATTGCACCATCAGGATTCAAGCAAGCCGGGCCGAAGACGGCTGTAATGCCAGAAACCGGTCCCCGGAAGCTTGTTTCCTTCCCAGTGTAAGAATTGGCTTTTGTAGTTTGGTTTGTCCTGTTCCCATCATGCACTGGGACAGGAACAGACTAATTTGCATACAGCCAGGTTCTGAAACTGGGATGGTGCAATGAGCTAAAAAACGGTGTTGGATCTAGCCCTGATCTCTTGACTGGGTGATAGTATTCTGCTTAATTCAGAGACTCTGTCCCTCACCACCCCTTGTTGTAAATAATTTTGTCCACCCTAAGCGTGGAAGGGTATACTCAGACATGAGTCCCTTGCTCATTGCACCATCAGGATTCAAGCAAGCCGGGCCGAAGACGGCTGTAATGCCAGAAACCGGTCCCCGGAAGCTTGTTTCCTTCCCAGTGTAAGAATTGGCCTTTGTAGTTTGGTTTGTCCTGTTCCCATCATGCACTGGGATAGGAACAGACTAATTTGCATACAGCCAGGTTCTGAAACTGGGATGGTGCAATGAGCTCAAAAACGGTGTTGGATCTAGCCCTGATCTCTTGACTGGGTGAGAGTATTCTGCTTAATTCAGAGACTCTGTCCCTCACCACCCCTTGTTGTAAATAATTTTGTCCACCCTAAGCGTGGAAGGGTATACTCAGACATGAGTCCCTTGCTCATTGCACCATCAGGATTCAAGCAAGCCGGGCCGAAGACGGCTGTAATGCCAGAAACCGGTCCCCGGAAGCTTGTTTCCTTCCCAGTGTAAGAATTGGCTTTTGTAGTTTGGTTTGTCCTGTTCCCATCATGCACTGGGACAGGAACAGACTAATTTGCATACAGCTAGGTTCTGAAACTGGGATGGTGCAATGAGCTAAAAAACGGTGTTGGATCTAGCCCTGATCTCTTGACTGGGTGAGAGTATTCTGCTTAATTCAGAGACTCTGTCCCTCACCACCCCTTGTTGTAAATAATTTTGTCCACCCTAAGCGTGGAAGGGTATACTCAGACATGAGTCCCTTGCTCATTGCACCATCAGGATTCAAGCAAGCTGGGCCGAAGACGGCTGTAATGCCAGAAACCGGTCCCCGGAAGCTTGTTTCCTTCCCAGTGTAAGAATTGGCTTTTGTAGTTTGGTTTGTCCTGTTCCCATCATGCACTGGGACAGGAACAGACTAATTTGCATACAGCCAGGTTCTGAAACTGGGATGGTGCAATGAGCTAAAAAACTGTGTTGGATCTAGCCCTGATCTCTTGACTGGGTGAGAGTATTCTGCTTAATTCAGAGACTCTGTCCCTCACCACCCCTTGTTGTAAATAATTTTGTCCACCATAAGCGTGGAAGGGTATACTCAGACATAAGTCCCTTGCTCATTGCACCATCAGGATTCAAGCAAGCCGGGCCGAAGACGGCTGTAATGCCAGAAACCGGTCCCCGGAAGCTTGTTTCCTTCCCAGTGTAAGAATTGGCTTTTGTAGTTTGGTTTGTCCTGTTCCCATCATGCACTGGGACAGGAACAGACTAATTTGCATACAGCCAGGTTCTGAAACTGGGATGGTGCAATGAGCTAAAAAACGGTGTTGGATCTAGCCCTGATCTCTTGACTGGGTGAGAGTATTCTGCTTAATTCAGAGACTCTGTCCCTCACCACCCCTTGTTGTAAATAATACCCATAGTTATAGAGGCAACATATTTAGGCATTCAAATCTCGGCCGATGTAGATCAGATCTCTGATCTGAACTACTCTTCCATCATTGATTCACTCAATAATAAGTTAGAGAGACTGGATCACCTGCATCTGTCGTTATTCGGTCGCTGTAATATTTTGAAAATGTTTGTCCTCCCCAAATTCTTATATTTTTTCAGAGCCATTCCACTGTTAATTTCTAAACCAACTTTAATAAGAGCAGAAAGGATCTGTCAACGATTTTTATGGGGGTACCGTAAATCAAGAAGGGCCGCTAAGTGGACCTGTCTATCGCAGGCCCGGGGTGGCTGGACAGTCCCGAATCTGATATATTATTATTGGGCAGCCATGATACAACATTTCGGTGTTCCTTTGCTGGGAGATTCAGCTGATATTCCATTGCATATGTCACCATCAATATATGCAATAGGGCTCGGTGATGCTACCAAAGGAGTTCTAACTCGCATCCTCGAACCAAGTTACTTCAAAAAGACCTTGGGCACTATTTTCGGTCTGGCAAAAAGTTTGTCGCCATTTCCATATTTCAAGGCTTAATTATTATAGTCCACTAGATGCTACTGGTTTATTGCCTTCAATTTTTCAAGAGGGAGTTATTATTAGATGGAAGTCTGCAGGTCTGAAGGAAATTGGTGACTTGGTTCATCTGGGACAGATGGCCTCTTTTTCTTTTTTGAAGGAGAGGTTTCATCTGCAGTCTAATCATTTTTTTAAATATTTGCAACTCAGAAGTTTTTTTGATAAGAATCTCCCATTAAACCCTAAAATGTTTGATAAAATTATTATTGTTGAACTAGTTCGAAGGAAAGCGAGATTAGGGAGTTTATATCAAATGTAAATGTAAATGTAAATGTGGGATACTTGTAAAGCGCACTGTTACTCTACCCGAGTGTCCTGGCGCTATAGACCGCTGGGGAACCCGTCCTGGTTTTCCCTGTGAGATGGTCCTTTTCTGGGTATCTCCAGGGTGAAACCAGGCATCCCCGGCGTCTGTGGGGGGCCGTTGTAGAGATGAGGCAAGCTTAATGCCCAGAGTTACCGAGTGTGTTCCCTGGTTAGAGTAGGCACTGAGGCGAGAATTATCGAGTCTGTTGACCCTGGTCCAAGACCCTGCCGCGTCGGGAATTGAACCCTGGTCCCGGGCCGTTCTCTGCTTACAGGTCTGCCGCCTCTAACCAGTGAGCCAATCCCTCCTATCCCAACTTCCAGATGACTTAGCTGATCAGAATAATAAGTGGGTGGTCAAATTTGGAGTACCTTGTGTTGATTTAAAATTTCTGTTGGCATTAGCTAGGTCTGTTTTGGTTTCTGGTACGCTTCGTACTCAAAGCTATATGTCAATGTTTAATCTCTATTACACTCCTGCTAAATTTGACAGATGGGGAGCTGTCAGTGGGGGTAAAGAATCTTTTTGTGCAAGATGTAAATTCCCTTCTGCAGACTCTGTCCATATGTTTTATGCCTGTCCTGAGTTGTACTCTTTCATCAATCAAATTGAAGCTTTTCTCATTCAGATAACTGAAATTCCTGTTAAAAGCTCTGCGGAAATGATAATAACTGGCTATGAATATTCAACGGCCTCTGAAAGAACAAGGTATACTCAGGCTTTTTTTGTTTATTGCTATGGTCATGCTAAGACTCTGTATTACATCACAACGGATTAATCCTGAACCTCCTACTTTTTGTCATTGGAAGGCCAGGATGTTGGCATGGTTTATACTAGAGACTTCTGTTCAGGCCTTCAGAGGGAGGAAAAGACGTCTGATTGCTGCTAAGAACAGGGCACCATTTGAGAAGTGGTTGGTCAATTAATAATTTACATCAAATACAATTGTATAACCTTTTATGTATAATTTATGTATTACCTATGAATGTATAACCTGTCTCCCACCACCATGGGATAAAAAAAATAGAAAAAAATCAAAGTCAGCATGATCTATTGTTATGCTGTTTTGCGTAGCACAGATACACAGCAAAACAAAAGTGAAAGCAGATCGCACTAATGGAGTTTGTGGGGATCCATAAATGTCTTACCACATAGTGTTCTTACACTTCTCCCAATAACAATAGTACCCCACTTGTGTGACTGAGCTATCACCCGTGAATGGAGAGGCACTCAAATGCCCATAATACACAAGGATACCTCAAGATTCTGCCTTGCACATTGACCAATTTTGGTGATGTTGATAGCTGTGTATTTAGGCCAGGGCTCATTTTGCATCCAGGAAAACCTGCCAAGATCCAGACATTTCTAAAAACAAGGTGCCTAAAGTAGTCCGGGGAGGTGTACCTTGCATAGGTCCCACTACCTTTTCTTACACAGAATGCCTCACAAACACCAAACTTTGGCTTAATCATAGAAATTCTTATCACCCAAGATTCCCATTTAGTATATTACTTTTATAGGACCTCAAACCAGCAATTTCTGGGCTTTGTCCATAAATTGGATAAAGGTAAAGCAGAATTTCAAAGAAGTCAATACATTTCAAATAGCAGGTTCATACTACCCAGATCTTTAATTACAATATACAAAACTCACAAAATGTTAGTCAGTGTTCTGCACAGATGTGTAGAGAGGGCAATTATAATACAACTGCTTTGAGCCTCAAATGCCCTGATTATGGTTTCCACAACATTTGGTTCAAGGAACTGAATCCTCAGCATGTTGAGCCTGGCAGGGTTATCTAGTTATAAAACAATTTTTGAAAGATAGTCTGTCATAGCAGCCCTTTGTGACGTGGCAGACTGTATTATTTATTTATTTGGTGTTTTACATAGCGCGAACATGACCCTTAGTAGGGTATCAGAGTGCTTTACATTACATGTCTTTCACTTCGAACAAACATGCACGTCACATAGGTTTCGTAGCTTTACACAAAGTACAGCACATTTCAAGAGATTGCAATGCAACCAAGCCAAAGAAAATGTACATTGTTCTGTGAGAAATATTAGCGTTTTAACAAACATATATACAAGACAGAAAGGAGGTAATGTTCAATGAGAGGTAGCATATGTATGATCAAGAAGGATCTATGATAATGTCTATAATACTGAGATTATGGAAGAAATGTGCTCACATAAAAAGATTTGGCTTCATTTTTTACTGCAGCGATAGACAAAATTCTTCTAATGTTCGGGGATAGAGCGTTCCAGATTCTAGGCGCTGCACCAAAAAAAGCTTGTTCATAAGTTCTTTTCTTACGGAAATGGGACGGTTTCAGTAATAGATCTCCGTGACTTTGGGTAACAGGGCATCCTCCTGATAGAATTATTTTTTGAGCCGGACACACTGGTGTTTTGTAGAGTATAACTTTGTGAGTGAAACAGGCGATTTTCTGTTGTCTTCTTGCTTCGTATGGTAACCAATTAAGCGTTTCAGAAGAGGGATATGGTCGAATTTTCTGGAGCCAGTTATAGGTCTTGTGGCCGCATTAAGACAGGCTTTCAGAGGCGCTGTTGAATTCTTGGGAAGACAAGCTAGAGTTGTGCAACCATACTCGATCCTTTAAATGACTAATGCCTGGACTGCTGTTTTAAGGTTTGAGTTGTTTATAAAAGGTTTCAGCTTTCTAAGGTAGCTTAAGTGGAAGCGGGTGTTTTTTGCCATTATGTTAATATGTGATAACATGTTCAGGTTTTTGTCGAGTATAATACCCAGTTATTTGGAAGAATCAACAATCCTTGGAATACAGTTTAATGCCGTGAACAGGTTGGTCCACTCTGGGATGATCGTAGCTTTTTTCTGGGGGGGAAATCAACAGGAATTTGGTATTATGCAGTGTAAGCTTAAGGTGATTGCTGGTTAGCCAATGGACGGTACTCTTTAATGTCTGGTTCATGATACCTATCTCTTCTATCAATGATATTTTGATATATAGCTGCATGTCATCTGAGTATATGTGGAAGGAGATGTTTGCTTGTTGTAGGGTTTCTGTGAGTGGCTCTATATACATATTGAATAGAGCAGGGGATAGTGTTGAGCACTGAGGAACACCAATATCATTTCTGGATGAAGCTGATAATGTTTGGTTGACTATGAATGATTGCAATCAGTTCTCTAAGAATGAGCTAAACCACTTTAAGACTGGGCCCTCTAAATCCATCCTATTTTTCAAGCAATCTAGTATTTTAGCATGGTTTACCGTGTCGAATGTCGATGAAAGGTGGATTAGGATTAGGATTAGGAGACAGGTTTTGTTGCCGTCGAGGGCAAGTAAAGCGTCACCCACAATGTGCAGAATTGCTGTTTCACTACTGTGGTTTGGTTTGACTCCTGACTGGAAGTCATTCAACAGATTGAATTCAGGGATGTGAAGGCTCAATTGTTGTTGTACATATTGTTCCAGGACTTTGGCTAGCATGAGAATGTTTGTTACTGGTCTGAAGTTGTTCGGGTCTGAAGGGTTCTCCAGTGTTTTTTTTAGGTTTGGAGTGACTTACCCTGTTTTTATGTAGTCCAGTAATGAGCCTTGTGATAGCGAAGCATTAATGATCGTTGTCCATGAAGGGATGAGAAGATGATTTATTGTAGACCAACAATTTGCGGGTAGAGGATTGTTGCAATGATCGTTTGGTTTAATGGTTGAGATAATCTTTGCAATATCTTAGTCACTAAGAGGCTTGAATTCTGACCAAAAAGCATTATTTTTAGGCGTTTCTAGAGCTGGTTGACAGTGAAGCTCATCTGAGATGCTCTTTTTGTGTGGAGGGCATTCAGCTGCTTCTTTTAGCTCTGCCTTCATCGAGTCTTCACTGCTTAGGTTTGATTTTGTATTGGTTGGTGCAGATTTGGCCATTTTATTGGATTGATCTTTTAGCAGTTCTAATAGTTTCCTCTGTCTATGTTTTGCATTATCCAGTTCTTTAATAAAGAATTATTTTTGTGAATTTAGAATTATTTTATTGTAGGCCTTTCTGGCCTGTCTTATTTGAATTAAATGGGGAGAAGAAGGGTGCTGTTGCCATTTCTGCTCTGTGAATCTGAGTGATCGTCTTTCCTCATTAAGGAAACTGTAAACCAAGGGTTTTTATCTTTGTCAGAAACCCTTTTGAGTTTTAGAGGGGCTATGTTTTCAATAATACCCGACAATGTATTGTTGTAATAATTCATGAGGTCACTAACGGCTACCCTGTTGTTTGGATGTTGCAGTTCTGTCTCACAGCTTGTTGCAAGGTTATCCAAATTAAGCCCTCTGGTGTCACAAATCCATTTTCTGGGTTTTATTGATTGAGAGAGGTTTTGTTTGTATCTGGGGTACTTGGAAGGTAATGATGTGATGAGAAGACCAGTCGCAAAGGAGGATCTCAATTATATCAATAGTTTTTTCTTTGGAGATTATCCAGTCTAAGGTGGAGCCTTTGGAATGAGTTGGTAGATGGCATTTTTGCGATTGATCATCACGAAAGGCTTTGAGAAGCTTGATCTGACAGTCCGTAGGATCCTTTCAGTGAAGATTGAAGTCTCCTAGGAAGATCTCATTATAATGGGGAGTGGAGTTTGTTGTGATGATTTCAATCAACTGGTCTATAAACATGGTATGTCTGCCTAGGGGGGTAATAAAAAGCATGTAGTTTGCATATTTTATTGTCATGGGATCTTAAGGACAAACCAAGATATTCCCATGATTCCAGGGGGTCAGACTTTAGTTTCATAATGGCAATGTCTGCTCTATATATACATTTGATGTCTCCTCCCTTTTTGTTTGGTCTGTCTAATCTCACAATGCATTAGTTTGGGGGGACTAACAGATCTAGGCATAGGGAGGATGAGTCATATAGCAATAATTCTGATTTTTCAATCAATATCCTGGCTTAATATAAGGTTGGCTATGTCTGCGGCATGTTTCTTTGCTGATCGACAGTTGAGTAGTAGACACAGAATGGGTTTCTGTGGCTTGCTCTTTGAAGAATCTTGATTATCTGTAATTAATATCACATTTTTTAGGTTGTCAAAGTTTGGCATTCTATTGCTCGTCTTCATAATTCTGCTTGCATTAATTGGGACTGACTGAATGAAATGTTCATCTGATTTAATCGGAGGAATTTGAGATGGTTTATAAAATAGCAAAATAGTTTGTATCTCATTGTCAGTCAGATATCTAAGTTGACTACGAGGACAGTATAGTCTGCTTGTCACTCCCAATAGGATAGATTTTTGTTTTTTTTGGGTTTCGTGGTTTGATATCTGTAGGAGCTCCACTTTTGGTAGACATTTTCTGATAAGAGTAGTAGGTTCTTCATATCTCTGATAGCTAATTGCATGGCTCTATAAGTCTTGCTCGATTGAGAGCTGAGATTATCAGTCTCTGATCTTGAGTGAGGGGCACTGACATTTTCAGACTCCATTCCAGATTGAGGACTGATGGAAGGTTGTATGGGTGGCCCTATTGGTATGTTAGCATAAGTTGTCTCTTGGGCAATGGGACTATTTGTTGACTTTTCTGTGCATATATTCATATATCTTGTTACTGTGTCACCTATCCTAGTGCCTGACCTATGTATACATCTCTAGTTATCCTGGTCCGAGCCTGTTGATTCTCTCCTACTGACTTTTTCCAGTAGAGGGAGAGGACCGCAGTTGGGGCTTGATTCGAAGCTATAGGCACTGTGTTTAGTGGGGGATAATGTTGATTTAGAGAGATGTGGGTTGTTACTCATAACTTCGGAAGTTCTGGATTCCTGTTTTGATTGTTGAGACTCATTAACTTAAGTTTTCTATCTTGGTTGGTTGATTCCTGAGAAGGGAAATGGCTTGCAATTTGTTATTTGGTCAGTTACTTGATGAAGAGCTGTTAAGAACGTATTCTTTTTAGGTTGAGAAATATTCATCAAATAGTTCCAGATCTTTGTTGGCGGCTTGTTAGAGAATTGTGCTGTTTTTTTTAGTATGTTATATTTAGTGTTGCACTTAGTTTTAGCTCCATTTGGCCGTTTTAGTTGTGAAGCATATAGGGTCATTTTAATGGTGCCTTTTTTATGTTGAAGGAAGGGTCTGAGATTAAGGTTTCTGGGTTCTTTTATGTTTAAAAGTTTTGGTGGCATTATTAGAGAGATTAAAGGGGTATAAGATTGAATAAGAGTGCCTTCCTTCAAGTATCAGTTGGGACCCTGTCATGGTTATGAATAATACTAATCTAACCTACTAGCCTTAATGAAGGGTGCTCACACCGTAGATCTGTTTCTATATTCAAGTTGTCTTCGAACTCAGTGTAGCAGACCTGTTTTAATGCTCATCTGTATTTCTGAGGGCAGGTGCTCTCTTTCATAAATGCACTTGTTGCCATGGGTACTTGATCGTTTTGATGAGAAAGCATTGAGGTGTACTGGCCAATCCAAGATGGCTGTCGCTGATAACTCAAAACTGGGGTGTAGTCCTATAACTCTTTCGCTGTACCAACCTTCCCTACGATATAGTCCTCTTTCACTTTCCATTTACTGTTTACCGTCGGTGGTCCTTTTTTGTTTTTTTGTGGCAATGTACCGCAGTCCTACAACTCTTTCCATAGGTTGGTGTAGATTGAATAGACCTTACTCCAACTATATCGACGTGCCTTCCATTTTGAGGTAGGAAACTGGTGGTGTATTATAATGAACCCAAAATGGAGACCCTACCCTACCCCCCCCCCCTCCCGGTTCGTCAAAAAAGACAATTGTGCACCCGGCATTGTCAAATGTGCAAGCATGAATGTGCCGCTCAAACCACCTGTGGAATTATTAAAGCCAAAGGACTAGCTCCCCAGACCACAGTTCATCGCTCTAAATCACAGGTTTGCCTGCGCAACTGTGCCTGTGCGCATCAGATCTTACTTTGCAGACAGCAACCGTTGAGCCCCTCAGGCCCCTTAGGTCATTTCAGATTCAAACTACTGCTAGTTAGGGTATTTGCCACCATTTGCAGCGGGCATATTAACCTAAAAAACGATCTGGCTCCTGCAAACAAAATAATGATCTCTAGAGCAGAAACATTGCCAGTGTGGCTAATGCAAGGTCAGTCAAATGCAAGTCATGCCTGAGTTGTGATAATTCTGCCTCAGCACAAAAGGCTAATCAAAGCACCATGCCATACTGGAATTGGGAGTTTCCTGATTGGAGATTGCTTCTTAATGACTGCTAGGTTTAGGCAGTGAAACAACGTATGTATCAGGAATAGGAAATATCGTGAAAGTTTAGGCTTAAGAACAAAATGACTCAATGTCCTGTACAGTTGACAAACCATATATGATAGGTGAGATGGGAGTTCAGCTAATGCCACTGAATTCTTGGCTTCTCAGCTGTGACAGTTAACTAGTGTTGGTATTACCTTTCATATCAGCTCCTCACAACAACACCTTGGAAACTCAAAGGATTCCATAATTTCCCCTCTATTATTCAACACCTACCTACCAGACTTACCAAATCTGATTAAATCATTCAACCTCAGCTGCTAAAACCACGAATAAGACACCAAAATTTAACAATTGATGGCCTAGAAGTCCTCTGCAACTCGATGACTGCCTCTGGGTCATAAATGCACGCATGGATGATGAATAACCATCTAAAGATAAATACTGCATAGAATCTATTTCCTGTGGAAAAAAATACTAGCCTACCGCTGTATCTCCTAAAGAACATGGGACCCCTCCAACAATGTCAAGAGAAGTACGGAAAACAACATGCCAAGTTTGACTATGCAGACAGCCTATACCCTGGCACACCTGCATTCATCATATGCAAGATACAGTTCATCCAAAATATTGCTGCAAGACTTGTTCCCTGTCTTCACCCAAGAGAACACATGACGCCAGTCTTGCAATCACTCCACTGACTTTCTGTAGCTAGAACGGCATTGTTCAAGGAGCTTTGCTTTGTTTGCAGAGCATCCAAATAAAAGGACCAGTATACCTAGAAGCTACATTCAAGCAATTTAAACAAATCAGGACATTGAGCACCAGGCTTGCAGCACTCATCATTCTACTTTACCATAGGAAATATGTAGGAGGCACTGCTTTCTCAGTACAAGTTGCCAACATCTGGAGCTAATTATCAGACAGTATTCGAAGCATCCAGGAGCCTAAAATCTTCAGTCGACAATTGGAAACATGGATATTTCCAGGGCAACTACACCACCCACATCCCAGCAACAAAATATGGAAAGACAGTCACTCTCTCAAGCTCAATCTTTAGTTTATAATCCATATGCTGTAAGCAACCCAACCAGCAAACTTAGTTCGATAAGCAGGTAAGTTAAAAAGGGCTGACCTATGCTTTGCTAGGGTATTATATAGTTATGCAATCTTATTCATAACATTTCTGGCTCACACTAATGCTCATGCCCCAAGATCTAGTAGTCAGCAGTCAATTGTAACATACACCTCTTACATTCAATTGAGGCACATTTGTTACGAGGGTTGTCAATCACCAGTACTGTGCAGCCAATCAACCAGCAATCACTAAATGAACAGATATGGAATAATTGAAGAGATCTGTCACATACTGCCAGTCAATCTGAGGACTTTATTCCAGTCCATGAATGCAGGTACTAAATATCTATGCACCATGGCCACTTCTTTCATCTCACAATGTTTTTCAGATATGAGATGATAGTGACAAAGCACATCCAAGCATATCTCTCCACTTCTCTCCGTCCAACAGTGCCAAAACTGACCAAGAACTATACACTGGGGATAGGTGTATTAGGATTTTGCGTACATTTTGTGGTGCAGCCCAGAAGCAAAGACGGGATTTTATAAAGCGCGCATTACCCGGGGGGCTAGATGGATCAAGGACCGAGGACATGGCAGCAAGCCATGATAGATCTATGTCACTTAGTTGTTACAAGCGGAAAAGAGCCAGGTCTTTAACTGCTTTCTGAATAGCTGCATAGTGATGTTCCGGTCGGGCCGAATTGTAGTGCGGCCATCTTTGTTTGGGGAAAGACTACTCTCGCTCTGTAGCGGAGACTATAAATAGGGCACCCAGCTGAAGGCTCGCATCTCAGCTGTGTTTATAATCCTTCTTGAGGCGGAAGCCGAGAGGTTGTGTTTTTTGTATTCTGTCAAAAACTGCTTTTTAAAAACAACTTGCACTGCATTGTTTGCTTAATTATTAAGCTTTTAAATAATTTACTCTGCTCACTGCAAATCCGCTGACATTAAAAGCGTTTTTTTACCTCTTAATATACCACCAGCTACCGTTTGCTTGATCTTGAGAAGCACGGTGAGCTTTACGCATCTCCCCCGCACCGCCCTGCGACCCGGACTTACATCAGCCGTCTCAGGGCTGAGTCAGTGGTGTTCCGGTCAGGCCAAATTGTAGTGCGGCCATCTTTGTTTGGGGAAAGACTACTCTCGCTCTGTAGTGGAGACTATAAATAGGGAAAGGCATGACTCCGCGCAGCGGACGTGCATTGCGGATACGCCGGACCTGCGCCGGAGTCGTGCCAGAGTCCTGCCCGACTGCGCCCGTCCGCGACTAGACCGTGGCCAGGGCCACAGACCATGTTGTTCCTCATATTTATAGGTATGATAGGAATACATTATTTAATCTACGACCTTCCCATTGTGTTTTTTCCCATTCCCTTCCCTCTGATTTGACCACTTCTAACTTTCCATGTATGCCCTGCTATTTCGATCAGACAGATGGCATTCCTGTATCCCGCTGTCCCTTTAGTATGAATCGTAAGCGGTCCACTCCCATTAATAAAAATGTCAGGATCAAGGCAGGCCTCATTAATTGTCGCTCCTTAGTAAAACATTCTCTTGATATAGTATCGTCCTTATCAGATAATAACTGGGACGTTCTTTTCCTGACAGAAACTTGGCTCGGAGAGGATTCCAACCCCGCCCTAGCCCTTGCCATCCCTGTAGGATACAACATTCGCTGTGAGAACAGAAACAGCAGCACCCGTGGCGGCGGCATTGTCATAATCTATAGATCAGCATGGACCATTTCCTCATTTCCCTATACTCAAATAGACTCTATTGAGGCCCTCCCTTTTTGCATTCATTTTACGGCTAATATTACCCTTTCAGGCTTGTTAGTCTACCGACCCCCTAAATCTAAGATCTCTTCCCTGCCACAACTTCTAGACTATATTCTTCAGGCCAGTTCGCGTTATGCAAATTTCACCCTACTTGGAGACTTTAATCTCCATGCGGAGGACACTTTGGATTTGACAAGTTCCAACTTTCTCTCCACACATTTGGACGGTGGTCTAAAACAATGGATCCGTTACCCCACTCATAAGACGGGACATACTCTCGACCTGATTTGTTCTAATTTGTCTGACTTAATCATGGGTCGTCCTTACCCAGTGATTTGGTCCGACCACTTCTTAATTCCGTTTTCTCTCCGTTTATCCCATCAAAAACAACCTTGTGTTCAGGCCAAAACCTTCGGGCGCAACTGGAGTGATGTTTCTCCAGCCAGTCTTGGAGCCTACCTGGGTACCACAGCCCCGAGGGAGACCATTGATCTAGACTCTAGGCTGAACAATTTTAATAGTTGGATCTCCTCGGCTATTGACTCAATTGCTCCTATTAGGCCAATTAAAACATTTTGCTCTTCCCCCTCTGCACCGTGGTTCTCTGAAGAACTACGTAAAGTAAATCGTCCTGCAAAAACAACGCTGGAGACTCTCATACTCTCCCGATAGTAAAATAGAATATAAACTAGCACTTAAAAGGTACAGGAAAAAGATCATGATCATAAAAGAACACACCTTGAGGATAAAATTAACAAAGCTCATGGTTCTGCAAGGGAGATTTTTCAGACGGTGAGATCATTTACCGATCCTCTGGCCCTCAAACACCAGTCCCCTGTCTTTCAATCCCTTTGCAATCGTTTGTCCGACTACTTTGAGGACAAAATTGCCACCATCTATGACTCTTTCCCCAGTAAAAATCTTCCTAACCCTTTCCACAAGTCCACACCGATCACCATCCCTGACTTAGTACCTTCAAAGACCCTTACCAACTTTGAAGAAATTTCCCTCGATCTCTCTCTGGCAGAATTATCCAAATGCAGATCGCGTTCGCCAACCGACCCATGGCCGGCGAAACAATATAAAGCCTTGGCTCCCCTACTCAATCCTATCCTGAACGGTATTTGGAATGCCTCTCTCCAGACTGGCATCTTTCCAGACTCGTAGAAGCAGGCACGACTAGTTCCAATCCTGAAAAAGGCTAATGCTGATCCCAATGAGCCAGCAAACTATAGACCTATATCTCTGTTGCCAGCTCCAGCTAAGGTATTGGAAAAACTAGTACAAAAACAACTTGCAAATTTCCTGGAATCCAATGGGGCCTTCCATGATTCACAAAATGGATTCAGACACGGCTACAGCACAGAATCATCTCTGATAGAGATGGCCTATGCTGTTCGCTGGAAACTTGATGGAGGCTCGAAGGCGGTGTTGGTGCTGCTTGAATTGTCGGCAGCATTCGACACCGTCTCCCACTCTGTCCTGCTGGATCGGCTCCATTCCAAGGGTATTCAAGGCCAGGCCTTGAGGTGGCTATCTTCCTTTTTGACTAACAGGACCCAGGCGGTCTTCACCCCCCCGTACACGTCCAACAGTCGGCCGCTTAAGTGGGGAGTCCCTCAGGGCTCCCCCTTAAGCCCCCTTCTTTTTAATGTTTATTTTTTCCACGCTTGCCGAGATGATCGCCCAGTCCGGAATTAAAGCCACCTCATACGCGGATGATATTCGACTTATGTTCGCCTATGATAAACTTTCCCATTCCACCTTTGATCCTTTAAAAGACTGCCTGCGTAAAATATCACTCTGTACATCGGTTTGGCCGCAGGGCTATGCCATCGACTACAGATAGTTCAAAACGCAGCAGTTTGTTTAGTTTGTGGCATTTCCCTAAGAGAGCACATTTCCTTCCATCGCCGCTCGCTTCATTGGCTGCCAATACAGAAGAGAGTTGAATTCAAAGCCCTCACATTGGCACACAGAGCTATAAAAGGTCAAGGTTCAGCTTACCTGTCGTCCTGCTTGCGCCCCTACAAAAATGTGAGAGCTCTCCGCTCTGATACCAAAAATCTTTTGATCACTCCTAGATTCAACAAAACTCGCTCTGGAGGGAAAACCTTCCAGGTCTGTGCCGCCTCGCACTGGAATGAACTACCTCTTTCCATCAGGATTATTCCTGATGAGTTCCCCTTCCGCAAGAACCTAAAAACACTCCTCTTTTGCTGAATCCCTCTGGAGTAAGATTCATATACACTCTCAGAAGCGGCGGGACACCCCGTTGGGGTAGCCGTGCGCTATATAAAACACACTAAATATATAAATAAACTCAGATTGAGACCTGAGTGAAAGAGGAGGAGAGTTTCATAACATTCCCCCCAAGGGAGGTCAGCATTCTGCTGCCCCAGTTTGCTTATTTGATTCTGGGGATCCGGACCATGTTCGCAGAGCTTGATCTTAGTGTCCTACTGGACGCATACCAGGTGAAACGTTCCTGAAAATAGAGCAGACTGGTACAGTGAAGAGCCTTATGTATAAGATACAGAGCCTTAAAAGAGATTATCTTCTCCACTAGCAGCCAATGAAGCCCATGTAGCAGGTGAGATTCTGGTTTGAACTTGGGGATGTTCAAGAGGGTTCTGGCCATCGCGTTCTGTAGGGGCTGCAATTTTTTAAGCAGATACCTTTAAGTGCCCGTATAAAGGGCATTGCAGTTATCCAATTTGGAACCTATAACGGCCAGCATGACGGTCTTCTGTAAATCCGTGTGGATGAACGGCAGAATTGTTTTGAGAACATGAAGCATAAAGTAGCCCCCCAAGGTCACTGCATTGATCTGAGCATCGAAAGTGGGGTCATCCTCATGGCCAGAGCCGGCCACAAATTGTTCCAAATGTAATTGCTCCTAAAGCATGATGCATTAAGCAGATTACAGATTTCTTA